>NC_135237.1:398917060-399235560 GCF_051348905.1 Ranitomeya variabilis | reverse complement strand
GTGGTGGTGCACAACCAACATCAGACACACCGTCATAATATGAGGGGCCCTGTGCCAGTACTGCTGCCCACGAGAGAGTGTTCCCCCCAGCTCGAACAGTGCTCTACCACTTGCAATACTTACCTTTCCCTGCTCCACCAATGTGTAGTCTGTGCTGTTAAATCCTTCAATGGCACTGCCAATACAAATTTGTTGAAATGATAGATGATAGTTAAAATATACAGGGGCACTGGCCTCCATTTAGACCAGTTAATACATTGCGCCTACTACCACTGTCTGCTACTCAGCAGAGGAGCCCACCCCTGTACCTAGCTATGCCACCTGTTTATTTATGAACAATTTTTTCGCAGACATTTAGCCCGCTTTATTATTTGGGCCTACTAACTTAGTCTGCCACTCATTTCAATTTTCCGACACTGAGCAAAGCAATGTCGCCTGTTTATTTATGAACAATTTTTTGGCAGACATTTAGCCCACTTTATTATTTGGGCCTACTAACTGTGTCTGCTCATTACAGTTTTCCTCCACTGAACAACTCAATGCCGCCTGTTTAGTCCTGTTACCACATTTGAACTGCATTTAGCCTACTTTATTATTTGGGCCTATATCTGTGTTTCCTCCTCATGCTGCCCATTGCCCAGCCACTACTAGATGAGTCTGCTGGTACATTGACCCAGACCACTACATTCCCCTTGCACACTACACAGCCAGAATCTGACCCTGCTGAAAGTCAGGTTCCCCTTCCCGCATACTATACCACCTTACACGGGGACAAAGAGGAAGGTGCAGATGAAAGTGCAGGTTTCTTCATCAGATGGGGGGCATACTCGTTGGCGACATCATTGGCACAGGGCCCCTCATAGTACGCAAAAGTGTCTCTCTCAGTGGGAGGCGCCACCCGCCGTCAAACACACCGCCGTACTATGAGGGGCCCTGTGCCAGTGCCAACGAGTGGGACCCCACTGCTTGCTCAGGATCACAGCACTTGCAAAGTTGAAATACTTACCTCTCCCTGCTCCACCGCCGTGACGTATTCCGCGTTTCCTGGGCCCAAGAAAACCTTGAGCCAGCCCTACCCCACACAACTTTAGCCAAATGACCCCCAGTTTTCAATGCCTAACTATTATTATAAAGTTAATTTAGATTGAAAAGCTTAAGTAATAAGAATTAATGTTTTTGGCATTAAAATGGGCACTGTAGGTGTTTTCCTGTCCTCCACTCACTGCCGACTTTGATTCCCCATTGACTTGCATTGGGTTTCGTGTTTCATTCGGCTCCCGACTTTTCGCAATAAGTGGCCGATTTCACCCGACCCGACTTTTGACAGAGTCGGGTTTCGCGAAACCCAACTCGATCCGAAAAAAGTAAAAGCCGCTCAACTCTACTTTTTACCCCATATCCCACCGCTACACAGGAGTGGGAAGAGAGGGGCTAAGTGCTGGAATTGGCACATCTTACAGATGCGCCATTTCTGGGGTGGCTGCGGACTGGTATTTGTAGCCTGGGGGGCAATATCCATGGCCCCTCTCTAGGCTATGAATATCAGCCCGCAGCTGTCTGCGTAGCCTTTCTGGCTATAAAATATAGGCGGACCCCACATCATTTTTTGGGGGGTCCCCCTATTTTAATAGCCAGTAAAGGCTATGCAGACAGCTGCGGGCTGATATTCATAGCAGGCTACAAATATTGGCCCCCGGCCGTCGGCTTTCCCCCTCTGGCACAGAAAATTGCGCGGGAGCCCACGCCGTTTTTTTCAGTTTTTTTTTTAATTCAACGCTCATTAAGGCCTCTTTTTCACTTGCGTCGGTACGGGTCTGTCGCTATGCGTCGGGCCGACGTACCGACGCATGTTGTGAAATTTGTGCACAATGTGGGCAGCGGATGCAGTTTTTCAACGCATCCGCTGCCCATTCTGAAGTCCAGGGAGGAGGGGGCGGAGTTTCAGCCATGCATATACAGTAGAAAATGGCGGACGCAAAGGAAAAAAGTTCACTTGAGTGTTTTTTCGTGCCGACGGTCCGAAAAAAAACACGACAGATCCGTTGCACGACGGACGCGACGTGTGGCCATCCGTCGCTAATACAAGTCTATGGGTAAAAAACGCATCCTGCGAGCACATTTGCAGGATCCTTTTTTTCCCTAAACGATGGATTGCGACGGATTGCTAAAAACGGAAGTGTGAAAGTAGCCTTAGAAACAACGGCCTTTCTATTATATATCTATGGATATATCTATCTATAGATATATTTATAGATAGAAATATCTATAGATACGTAGATGTATCTATCCATATATCTGGCTGCTTTCACACATCGGGTTTTTGCCGTCAGGCACAATCCGGCGAGTTTTGAAAAAAACGGATCCGATTTTTTTCCCCTGGATCTGTTTTTTCCTCTATGGTTACTATCCCGATGCAGCGCTGACCCCCAATCATGTGACGGGGTCGGCGATGCGCGCATTTCCGGCAGCGCGTACAGAAGCGGTGGTTAACTGCCGCTGTCAGCGCTTGACAGCGGCATTTAACTAGTTAATAGCGGCGGGTAGATTGCGATTCCACTCGCCGCTATTGCGCACACATGTCAGCTGTTCAAAACAGCTGACATGTCACGGTTTTGATGTGGGCTCACCGCCAGAGTGAATCGCTGCTGATTAGCTATTGTATCTGTCTTAGTATTTTGCAGTCCTAGTATTGTTCTACTATCCTTGGGAAACAATAAATTGAACAATGTTTGTTAAAATGTTGATAACCCATTGGTGCGCTGAAAATATGAAGGACAATCTATGCAAGGGTGACAAAAAGCTTCCCAAACAGCTAAAATTAGGGGCACACACCAGGAAAAGTGGCTTCAATTGAACCACAGTAGTAATTTGAAAATGGCACAGCAGCAGTCATTCATGGGCTATGCATAAGGTATCAGGCTCTGGCCCAGCATTTACAGCATGGAATCGAAGTTTTAATGAGGACCTCGTGGTTAAGGGAACAGTGTAAGCCTTCTTAGCTGGGAGACCTCACACCTCATGCAACACCAACAATTTTTTTATTTTTATTCCAGCCATACTTGGATAGCACAAACATCAGTTTCATAGACTACTATTGATAGAAAAATGTAAGAATAGTAAAACAAGTAGTTGACTGATCAATTGACCCACAGTAAAACCTGTTATAATGGCACACAAGCAGTCAGCCAAAAGCCATGCATGAGGTATAGAGATGAGCGAATATTTCAATGTTTGGTTCGGATTAGGATTACTGAATTTGCAATAATCTCCGATTTATTAGACTAATATGCACCAAACACAGCTGAACGCCATTCAAGTCAATGGAAGGCAAAAACAAACACATGCACAACACCTGCAAACTAGCCCAAATGCTGCAAAAACAAATCAAATGAGGGACAGACACCAGAAAAGTGGCCTCAATTCACCCACAGTACAAATTTAGCATGGCATGGCAGCAATCAGCCATGCATGAGGTAACAGGGTCTTGGCCAGCATTTACCATTTTAAATTGAATGTCAGATTAAGACCGGAGTTGAGCGAGTATTTCAATGTTCGGTTCGGATTGCAATCGCCAAAATTGTAATATTCGCCGATTAATTCATCGAATATTTACCAAATATAACCTAACGCCATTCAAGTCAATGGGAGGCAAAAACAAGCACATGCACAGCACCTTATAACGGCGCCAAAATGCTGCCAAAATGCATCAAATGAGGGACAGACACCAGGAAAGTGGTCTCAATTCACCCACAATACAAATTTTAGCATGACACTGCAGCAAAACCAGGAATGAGGTATCGGGGTCTGGGACAGCATTTGCAGCACTCAATTGAATGTCATATTAAGACAAGGTGGGTGAGGGATTGGTGTAGGCCTCCTTTGCTGGGAGCCTTAATACCAAATGCAACACCTCTACCTACTTTCATGCTGAGCCACACTCAGGTGGCACAAATATCAGTTTTGTAGACTACCATTGTAAGAAAAATTTAAGGTTAGTAACACAGGTAGGTGAGTCCAAGGATGTGGAGTACTGATGGTCTTGGAGGCCTACTGCTACAGGCAACATGACTGAAGGAGAACCAACCAGGAGTGTTCAAACTTTCAAAAATTATTGGCAGATACCACCAAAGTGGCATCGGTTTCACCAGAGTGCCGCTCAATCCACCAGATGGACACTCAACCAGGAGTGTTCACATTTAAACAAATTAGGGCCTTACACAGAAGTGGCATAAATTTCATGAGAGTAGAAATAATATAATTGGGACCGACACGTCTTCCACTACAGCCAACGCAGCAGATGTAGACCAACTATGACTGATCACATTTCCACAAATTTGTGTTAACATCAGCAGCAGCCACAGCAGGCACAGAAGCCAAATAGCAAAGAGCTAAAGATATCAGAGTGCAGTTACGTGACATTAATGCAGCACACTAAAAAAATGCAATATCACCTAGTCTGTACAATCTGTGATTGGGGTGCAAAAGTACTTGGAGATCCATGACTTGTTCATCTTGCTGAAACTTAGGTGATCTACACTTTCAGGGTACCACCAGCAGCACTGAAGACACATTCTGAGAGAACTCTGGCTGCCGGGCATGATAAAACCTCCAACACGTAACACTTTTATTAATCCTTTGGACTCAGGATGTCATCATTTGAGATCTTACATAAACTGTAAAATGAGAAATGTTGTTTATGCTATTGTTTGCCCTTTCCAACAGATATACGTGGGCCAGACGTCACAGGAGCAACACAAAAGAATTCAAAAACACTTCTCTACAATCAATCTAGCAGCCTCCGACTTGCATAAGGGTAAGACTCTGACTTCGGTAGCTGCTCATTTTTTGGCTTAACATGCGGGTACTCCTGCAGGTGCCTATGCTATTGGCCTTCAATGAATCAGGGGGTCCGACAGGAGGGGACCCCTACAGCCAGAAACTGGACTTTCTACCCTTCATCTTAGCTCCCTTTGCCACATGTGATGGATGGTCTGGCTATTGTTTATTGATTTATGTATTTTGGTATTTATTATAGCACCAATATTCTAGAGCCTTTGCTCGGATTTAATCATATTAACTCATTAGTATTAAAACTTTGAGTGCAGCAAGGATGTTGTGTCTATTCTTATGTCTTTCTTTAATTTCATTTTCATTATTTTTATTTTCCTGCCTCGTTCTTTTTATATTTATTTTCATTTTTATTTTTATGTTATATTTTCTGTTACTGTTCCTATCTATGTGCATAAATATATATATTTTTATTTATTTCTTTTCTTTTCTTTTTTTTTTCATTGCCTTCTTTTTGCTCTTGGCAGTTGCTTTGCATAATATTGTTTTATACTACCATTCTAACTCATTTTTTCTTCATTCTCATTATAATTATTATTTTCATTTCATTAGTTTTGTCACATACTCTGTCACAATTTTTGCTTGTTTCTTATTTTTTTATTTTTGTACGTTCCTATTCATACTCATTATATACATATAGCTTAATTCTATTTATTCATTATTTTCTTGACTCTTTTTCTCTTCTTTACATGCTATCCATCCATTCTTTTTCCTCCTTCTGCCGGGGTGGGCCCTTCCACCACAGTCTTGCTTTTTCCCAGGCATGTTGCTCAGATATTATAGTGGGAGCACAGTATTAGCAGCAAAAAAAATAGATTTTAAACTCTGCACCACATCTGTAAACAGCTGAATTTCAATGGCAGTAATTCCCACTTGAAATATGGTGTGCTTTATCGCGTTACTCACAGACAAAAGAATTGTTTGAGTGGATGAGGCCTGTATGAGACAGAAGATATGCTACAAACAATTTGAAAGTCAGCTGTCCCCTACTGTATAAAGTTAGGAATGCAAGAATTTGTTTAAGGCCTTTGGATCTTGCCTCTACAACACACTAGATGCTACAAACTATTTGAAAGTCAGGTCTCCTACTGTATGACACTAGTGTGAGACAGTGACCGGCATTGTTGTAAATGGCCGGTATGTGTCGCAGAGGAGGAAATCCTCTGCGATATAAGCCTGAAATGTTGCTCTGAGACGTGTATTTCCAGGAGCCTTGTTTTTGTTTATACTAGGGGGGCTTACAGGGTTTGCCAGAGAGCTGGGTGGGACTGGCTAACCACACACACCTACCACCTATGGGGGTGGTTTCAGCTACATAATGTGACCTTAGTTTGGGTTACATGTTGGAGGTTGTAAGGTCCTGTATGAGGTCAGGCCTGTGTGTTGGAAGGTCCTTTGAGTGGACGGACTTCCTGAAGAGCACATGGTGAGGCCATGTAATTGGGAGGTCTCTGTGTTGGAAGGTCCTGTGAGTGGACCAGATTCCTGAATAGCACGTGGAGAGACTGTGGACCTGGATGGTTGCTGTGTTAGAAGGTCCTGCAGGTGGACTGGATTCCTGAATAGCACAGGGAGAGACCAAGTGTTAGATGTCAAGTTCCTGCCGCTGCACAGGGGGAATCTCGAACCATGTCTGCTGCGGTCTCCCATTCTACATCGGCCACAATGCAGCCTGGACAGCGGAGACGTCGGTCCCAGCGTCTGGCTCAGCCTGATATAAGGGTTACTGCTGCCTTTCCAGGCTCTCCCTTTGCAGCCACCACTTTTCAGCGGCGAGCAGACTTTTTCTGGGAGTTTATCCACCATTACTATGCAGCAGATATCTCTGCATGTTGGACCCAGGCTGCGAATGCCCCTCGTTGCTTCCGACCTATACTCGGTGTGTTCTGCTAGCCCTAACAGTATACTAGCGCCAGGGTCTGGCTAAGTAATGGCGGACGAACAGCGATTGTAGGGGTACATCCAGCTGCTGGAGGGCAGGTTGGCGGCTCTCGAGCGTGCAACCTCAGAGGTGGATGTTACTGCAATAGCTGTTCAGGCTGCGAGCATGGCTGCAGCAACTTTAACCACTGCGACCCCTGTTCCGACCTTATCCCACCTCCCACTGCCAGAGAAATACTCTGGTGACAGTAAGTCAGGTAGGGGTTTCGTGAGCCAGTGCGGTATTCACCTCGAGCTCTTGGCTGCATGTTTTCCCACAGAGCAGGCAAAGGTGGGATTCATTATTTCTCTTCTGTCGGACAGGGCGTTGGAGTGGGCTACGCCGCTGTGGGAGCGCGACGAGCATGTGGTGCAGAGTGCTCCTTGGTTTTTGGAGCACTCTGAAACAGGTCTTTTTAGGACCTCAAGTCACCCATGATATGACGCTCCAACTGCTGGCATTGAGTCAGGGTGTCAGGACTCTGAATATTTTTTACCTTTTGTGCATTACTGCCCTTTTCCAAGATGGCATCTTTGGTCTCATGTGCACTGTGTCTTCCTGCTATAAAACTCCACCCCAGCCTTCAGTCTGTGCTAGAGTATTCTGCCTTGCATCCTGCTCCTGACCTCTGATTACTCCCTGGCTATATACCTGCTCCTGTGAACCTGTGTGGTGATCCTGCTACTCTGCTCTGAGTTCCTGATGCATACACCAGTTCCAGTAATCCTCCTTCATCTGCTGCTCATATTTACTTCCATCTGCATTTGCTGGACATGTAAGCTGTTTGCTGCTCTGCAAAAACCTGAGACTATTAACCAGGCCTTCCTGGTTAATCTAAGATATTATTTGAACTGCCTTATAAGCTTATTTATCTGTGTTTGGACTAAGACAAGGATTTATTCGTGTCAAGTTACCTCAAGAATAATTGTGCTTCATAGACTTTCTGCGTGATTGCATTTTCCTCTGAAGTTTCCCATAGACTGCTGAGCTGCATTTGATATTTGTACCAAGTGTTGTGGACTTGAGTTTCTCTCTGTACCTGTTTGAATCACCGTGTGATAATATAGACTTTACCTCTTATAAAACTGTGTCCTGTAGTTGTCTTGTTCCACGCAAAGAGTCTCCTGAGTTATCCCATATAATTATTACAGAATACTCTAGCCTAAAAAAAAAGGAGACTGCTGGAACAATGACTGAAGAAAGCAGACTAGAGCAGGTGTTTTCCATAATTAGATCACTGCAGAAAGATGTGGAAGGTCTGCAAAAGAAGTTTGGAAGCTTTGAACACAATCAACAAGTGTTTGGACAGACTTTCCAGGGCTTAAGCACCCACATGGCAGCCCAGGAAAACAAACTTGCTGGCATAGAGTCCCAGTATGGACGGGCTTTTCAGGACATAAGCACGCAAATAGCTGCACAAGCGACTTTTCCCTCTGGGCAACCACCACCAGCTTGCCCACCTAAGTTGCCCCCATTCAGATTTAATGGTGATTGCGACAAATTTCGTGGCTTTGTGAAGCAATGTATGCTATAGTTTGATGTGCATGCTGACCGTTTTCCTACTGATAGATCCAAAGTATTGTGTGTAATAATGCTACTGATCTCACGAAAGCTTGCCTGGGCGAATCCGATGATTGAGTCTCGTGACCCACGGTTAAATAACTTGGATGATTTCTTGGCAGCTATGGCATTAATGTTTGATGACGCTAATTGCCGTGCAACTGCTGAATATGCTTTGTTGTCTTTACGCCAGGCAAAACGTTCTGTTATTTAGTATGCCACTGAATTCAGGAGATTAGCGGTAGATACCTATTGGGACAGATATGCACAATTGCCTATTTTTAAAAGGGGTCTGTCTAGTAATATAAAAGATGAACTAGCTCGCTCTGAGTCACCACAAGAGCTAGAGACATTTATACAGCATTGTGTGCGCATAGACATTCGCCTTACTGAGCGTAGGCAGGAGAAATTTGCTGCTTATAACCGTTTTTCTAACTTTTCCCTTCCTTCCAAAGAGCCTGCAGGTAAAACCTCTCGGGAGGCGGAGGAGGTGCCCATGCAAATTGATTCCGTTCGGAGGCGCGAGATCAATGAGCGCCGGGAGCATCGCCTTCGTAAAAGTCTAAGTTTCTACTGTGGCCAGTCTGACCACTTCTTGGTCAATTGTCCTAAGTGTCCTAGATGGCCTAACAAGGTGCTAGCAGCAGTAGGGGAGTATGACAACTGTGATGATGAATCTGACATCTCTGAATGTAGCCTGCCTTTAAACGCTGTATTCCATTCACTTTCTATGACTTCACCCCCCAAGGAGCTGAAGGAAAAGAACTCTCACTGTTCTCTCCTTATTAAGATCCTGTGTTCAGGACAGTGGATTTCCAGTGGAGCTATGATTGACTCTGGTGCAGGTGGCAATTTCATGGATATCGCATTTGCCAAGGAACATGGTATTGAAATTCAGCAAAGAGCCTCTCCAATTACCATGGAAACAGTGGATGGGTCACCTTTAATCTCTGGGCCTGTGGATCAGGAGACCGTACCCCTTGAAATTGTGTTGGAGCCTAATCATCAGGAGCAACTTTCTTTCTTGCTAATTTCTTCTCCTCATTTTCCTGTGATTTTAGGCATTCCTTGGTTGCGTTCTCAGAACCCAATTATCAACTGGGAGACCAAGGAGATTACCTTTCCAACAAGGAGCAACTCAGCCTTAACAGAAGCTGTCCCAGAGTCCACGGCTACGGAACCACATGTACCTCCAGCATATAAAGAGTTCTCTAACATCTGTGACAAGAAGAATGCAGACCAGCTTCCTCCACACAGGCATTATGACTGTCCCATTGAACTGCTTCCTGGGGCAGCTATTCTATTTGGTAACGTATACCCTTTGGCGGCACCTGAGCTTCAAGCCTTAAAGGAGTATATTGATGAAAATCTGGCCAAAGGCTTCATACGTCCTTCTTCCTCACCAGCAGGAGCACCTATATTTTTTGTTAAAAAGAAGGATTGGACCCTGAGACCCTGTGTTGACTATCGGGAACTCAATAAGGTAACCGTACGAAACCGTTACCCTTTGCCTCTGATTCCCGAATTACTGGAAAGAGTCCGCCATGCTAAGGTGTTCTCTAAACTGGATCTTCATGGGGCTTATAATTTGGTGTGTATTCTTCCAGGGGATGAGTGGAAGACAGCATTCAGATGCCGGTATGGACACTTTGAATCTCTTGTGATGCCCTTCGGGCTTTGTATCGCCCCTGCAAAGTTTTAACACCTTGCTAATGACATTTTCAGAGATTTGTTGGACCAGTTTGTGGTGATCTATTTGGACGATATACTAATCTTTTCTGACTCTCTACAGGAACATGAAGGGCATGTCAAAAGTATTTTATGACGTCTGAAAGAGAACCATCTGTATATTAAGCCAGAGAAATGCGAGTTCCATCATTCTGAGATACAGTTCTTAGGTTATATCATCTCTCCCCAGGGGCTGAACATGGAATCTGGTAAGATTCAGGCTATCCTTGACTGGCCGGTACCCGAGAGCGTTAAGAAGGTGCAACATTTTATTGGTTTTGCAAATTTCTACAGACACTTCATTCAAAATTTTTCTGATATTTTCCATCCCATTACTTCCTTGCCAAAGAAGGAAAAGCCCTTTAAGTGGTCATCACAGGCTCAAGAAGCTTTTGATCGGCTTAAGATCTGTTTTACATCAGCACCGCTGTTGATACACCCAGATCCAACACTTTCATTCATTGTGGAGGTGGACGCTTCTGATAATGCTTTGGGGGCTATTCTCTCCCAAAGAACTGGAGAGAAGGGTCTGCTACATCCTTGTGCTTTCTTTTCCCGTAGACTAACCTCAGCATAGAAGAATTATGACGTGGGAGACAAGGAATTGCTGGCTATTATTGCGGCTTTCAAAGAATGGAGGCATCATCTGCAAGGAGCTGCACAACAGATCATAGTGCTAACTGACCATCGCAATTTAGAGTTCCTTAAATCCGCTAGATGTCTTTCTCCTCGTCAGGCTCGTTGGAACTTATTTTTAAATCAATTTAGCTTTGTTATCTCGTACCGTCCAGGTTCTCGTAATGGGAAGACACAAAAGAGCACAGTGAGGTCAAAAATACTCTGTTGTAAAAAAAATCACAGTAATCAGCAAGTGCTAGTCAAAAGATGTAAAGAAAACAGGGTATTTAGTTGATACGTTTTTTTGCAAAAAAATGTATACTAAGCTGCTCCACCAAATCGTCAAGGTATACCCTTATAGAGCAGTCCTAACTAATGTATAGAATCCCTATCTGATGTATTTAAAACCTGATCATCTGTATAGTACCTGTATAAGCAGGGTTCAGAGAAGGACTATCCATGTGGACATGCAGGATGGAACAGCTTAAATGCAAATGACCCACAGAGGAGTGGTGGACTCCCCAGTCTTGTAGAAACAAGAGAACAATTATAGAACCAGAAACACATGGGCCACTTGCACATTGAACAAGTCTGTAGGAACCTGTTCACACCACCAGAAAACTTGAAGACACAAAAGAGCACAGTGAGGTTTTTTTTACAACAGAGTATTTTTGACCTCACTGTGCTCTTTTGTGTCTTCAAGTTTTCTGGTGGTGTGAACAGGTTCCTACAGACTTGTTCAATGTGCAAGTGGCCCATGTGTTTCTGGTTCTATAATTCTTCTCTTGTTTCTACAAGACTGGGGAGTCCACCACTCCTCTGTGGGTCATTTGCATTTAAGCTGTTCCATCCTGCATGTCCACATGGATAGTCCTTCTCTGAACCCTGCTTATACAGGTACTATACAGATGATCAGGTTTTAAATACATCAGATAGGGATTCTATACATTAGTTAGGACTGCTCTATAAGGGTATACCTTGACGATTTGGTGGAGCAGCTTAGTATACATTTTTTTGCAAAAAAACGTATCAACTAAATACCCTGTTTTCTTTACATCTTTTGACTAGCACTTGCTGATTACTGTGATTTTTTTTTTACAACAGAGTATTTTTGACCTCACTGTGCTCTTTTGTGTCTTCAAGTTTTCTGGTGGTGTGAACAGGTTCCTACAGACTTGTTCAATGTGCAAGTGGCCCATGTGTTTCTGGTTCCTCTCGTAATGGGAAGGCTGATGCTTTATCCCGAATCCATGCTGCGTATTCCGTACCTGGAGCCCCTTCCAAGACCATTCTATCTGATGCCAATTTCATCGGAGTTATCCACGATCAGGACTTGTGGAAGGAGTGCAGGGAGGCTTATGACGGTGATGTATTTCTGGCCAACCCACCTGTGGATATTAATCTTGTCTTTAAGAGTGGCATGTGGTTCAGAGATCGACATATCTACATCCCTGAGGTCGTCCGTCTGCAGATCCTCAAGTTGGTACATGACTCCAAGTTGGCTGGTCACAGGGGGGTACAGAAGGCACAAGAGTTCCTGAGCCAATTCTTCTGGTGGCCAACTTGCCTGAAGGATACCAAGGACTATGTTCTCTCTTGCGAGGTATGTGCCCGTTACAAGACTCCTCACATGGCACCTACAGGTCTTCTACAACCATTACCTGTTCCTTCCCTCCCTTGGGGGTCTATATCAATGGACTTTATTGTGGAGCTGCCTAAATCGGGGGGCATGAATACAGTCATGGTGGTAGTTAATCGCCTGACTAAAGCTGCTCATTTTGTTCCATGCACCGGCCTCCCCTCAGCTAAAGATACAGTGAACTTGGTTAAACAGAATGTCTTTCGGTTGCATGGGGTACCGGATGAGATAATCTCTGACCGTGGAGTACAGTTCACTTCAAGATTCTGGAAGGGGTTTTGCTCTGCACTCAATATTACTGTCTGTCTCTCTTCTGCTTACCATCCCCAGACAAATAGTCAGACTGAGTGTACCAACCAGATGCTGGAACAATATCTAAGATGCGATGTCAGCCATCTCCAGGATGATTGGTTGGAGTTGCTGCCGTTAGCCGAATTTCCATATAATAATTCTCAGAGCGCCCCCACTAAATTTACACCTTTCTTTGCCAATCTGGGTTATCATCTGTGTATTTTACCTAGGTCTCCAATTATTTCTCCGGTGAGTGGAGGAAAGGCTCACTGCGATGAGACAAAATCTGGAGGTTCTGAAGGAATCCCTGACCACAGCTCAAGAATGTTATAAGAGATCGGCTGATAGATTCCGTAAACCTGCACCCATGTTCAAGGTAGGAGATTCCATGTGGTTAGCAACTAAGAATTTGAAGTTAAACGTTCCTTCACAAAAACTTGGACAGAAATTCATTGGCCCTTTCAAGATCAACGGTATTGTGAGCTCTGTGGCCTGCCGGCTGAAGCTGCCTAAGACTATGAAGGTACACCCAGTTTTTCATGTATCTTTACTAAAGCCTGTATCACCTAATACCTTCCAGGGACGTGTTGTGCCACCTCCGCAGCCTGTGGTGATTGATGGGCAAGAACAATTTGTGGTGGAGGAAATTATTGATTCCAGGATTCGCAGGAATCGGCTCCAATATCTGATAAGATGGCAGGGATATCCCTCTGAGGAAGACTCTTGGGAACCTGTGGAAAACATCAATGCCCAACAGAAGATTTCTCGTTTTCATCAGAGATTCCCTGAGAAACGAGGTCCAGGATCGTCCTGAGGCCGCTTCTAAGGAGGGAGTAATGTCAGGACTCTGAACATTTTTTACCTTTTGTGCATTACTGCCCTTTTCCAAAATGGCATCTTTGGTCTCATGTGCACTGTGTCTTCCTGCTATAAAACTCCACCCCAGCCTTCAGTCTGTGCTAGAGTATTCTGCCTTGCATCCAGCTCCTGACCTCTGATTACTCCGTGGCTATATACCTGTTCCTGTGAACCTGTGTGGTGATCCTGCTACGCTGCTCTGAGTTCCTGCTGCATACACCAGTTCCAGTAATCCTCCTTCATCTGCTGCTCGCATATACTTTCATCTGCATTCCTTCCCCATAATCCTGCAAAAAGTAAGCCCGCAAGGGCAGGGTCCTCACCCCTCTGTATCAGTCTGTCATTGTTAGTTTTGTTTACTGTAAGTGATATCTGTAACCTGTATGTAACCCCTTCTCATGTACAGCACCATGGAATCAATGGTGCTATATAAATAATAATAATAATAATAATAATGTGCATTTGCTGGACATGTAAGCTGTTTGCTGCTCTGCAAAAACCTGAGACTATTAAACAGGCCTCCCTGCTTGAGCTAAGATATTATTTCAACTGCCTTATAAGCTTATCTATCTGTGTTTGGACTAAGACAAGGATTTATTCGTGTCAAGTATCCTCAAGAATAATTGTGCTTCATAGACTTTCTGCATGATTGTATTTTCCTCTGAAGTTTCCTATAGACTGCTGAGTTGCATTTGATATTTGCACCAAGTGTTGTGGACTTGAGTTTCTCTCTGCACCTGTTTGAATCACCGAGTGATAATATAGACTTTACCACTTATAAAACTGTGTCCTGTAGTTGTCTTGTTCCACGCAAAGAGTCTCCTGAGTTATCCCCTATAATTATTACACAGGGTACGTCCATGGTCAGCCATTTTGCCATCCACTTCTGGACTTTGGCGTCTGACCTGGTGTGGCCGGATAAAGCCCTCATCCTGGTATTTTGGAGGGGGCTTGCTGACCATGTGAAGGACGATTTGGCCACTAGGGAAATTCCCGCCACACTGGAGGAGCTCATAGCTGTATCAACTCACATCGACCTTCGTTTTAACGAGCGAAGGTTGGAGCGAGCTCAGTGTAGGCAGAGGTTTCGGCAGGGTCCCACCTTCGCCAAACCTCAGGAATCTCCGGTCCAGGCATCCTAGTCACATGAGGCAATGGAGATGTCACGAGCAGGGTCTAAGTCCCAGACCGCTCGTGCACTTAAGGTCTGTCATGTTTGCCGGCAGTCAGGAAACCTTGCCTCCAGGTGTTTTTAGCGGTCGGGAAAACTTCAGGGTCTAGTGGTAGTTGAGTTGATGAAGGTACACTAGACACGGCGACATTTTCCTCCAAATTGTCCTTTAAGGGGACAATTACCAATTACCATAGGCCCATCCACTCTTATGGTAGAGATTTGCATGGACTCTGGGGCGGAGGGCAATTTTATGTCATCTGCTTTCGCCCAACGACACGCAATACCGCTAGTGATGCTCGCCAAACCAGTGACCGTTAGAGTGGTAAATGGGTCAACACTACCCTCACAGATTACTCACCAAACCATTCCATTTACTGTTTCCATGTCTCCATCTCATCAGGAGATTATTTCCCTATTAGTCATTCCCGAGGGAATTGATGAGGTCCTGTTGTGGATACCATGGCTACACTACCACTACTACTCCTCATATAGAGTGGTCCTCTGGGAGAATTCTGAGATGGAGTAAATCCTGTGGGGGTAGATGTCATAGGGAGTGCGTTCAGGTTGCTACAACTCTTACGCCTCACCGCCCCTATGACTGTCTTATTGACCTCTTGCCTGGTATTGAGCCTCCCTGGGGTTGAGTCTATCCGTTATCTCTTCTGGAGACAGAGGCAATGTCCCAGTATGTCCGAGAGAATCTGGCAAGAGGATTCATTAGGAAGTCAGTGTCACCTGCAGGGGCTGGGTTCTTCTTCATGCAGAAGAAGAGTGGGGAACTACATCCATGCATAGACTACAGGGGTCTTAACGCCATCACCGTTAAGAATAAGTACCCACTACCCCTGATATCTGAGCTCTTTGATAGGCTATGGGGAGCAAGAGTATTTACTAAATTAGATCTGTTGGGTGCTTACAACCTGATTTGCATTCGTGAGGGGGACAAATTGAAGAAGGCTTTTAACACCAGGGATGGTCACTATGAATATCTGGTGATGGCCTTCGGGCTCTGTAATGCCCCAGCTGTTTTCCAAGACTTTGTGAATGACATCTTCCAGAATATGCTCACCACCTCGGTCGTAGTCTATCTGGATGATATTCTCATCTACTCTCCAGATATGGACTTCCACTGGAGAGATGTTTGCAAAGTCTTCAACCTCTTACGGGCAAACTGCCTCTACGCCAAGTTTGAGAAGTGTGTGTTTTAACAGGAGTCCTTGCCTTTCCTTAGCTATGTCATCTCTGCCCAGGGAATGGCTATGGATCCTGCCAAGCTACAGGCTGTGATGGACTGGCAGGAACCCCATTCTCTTAAAGCGGTGCAGTGCTTTATGAGGTTCATTAATTACTATCGCCAGTTCATTTTTCACTTCTCAACTTTGGTAGCTCCCTTGGTTGCCCTGGCCAAAAAGGGAGCAAATCCCAAATTGTGGTTGGAGGAGGTTTCCAGATCCTTTTTCTCAATTAAGTCACACTTCACTAGCGCTCCCATTTTACATCACCCCGATGTTGATAAACCTTTTATTATGGAGGCGGATGCCTCTTCCGTCGGTGCTGGAGCAGTCCTCTTCCAGAAGGATGCTCAAGGTTGGAAGCACCCTTGCTTCTTCTTCTCCAAGACCTTCACACCAGCAGAGAGGAATTATTCCATCGGGGACAGGTAGTTGCTAGCCATGAAGTTGGTTTTCTTGGAGTGGAGACACCTCCTGGAGGGGGCTCACTTTCCCTTTCAAGTTTTCACCGACCACAAGAATTTGGTATATATACAGACTGCCCAGTGGCTGAATTCTCGCCAGGCCAGATGGTCCCTGTTCTTCTTCCGGTTCCATTTCACCCTCCATTTTCTCTCCGGGGAAAAGAAAGGAGCACCATTTAACATGAAGGTGAAGTGCTTAAAAACAGTGCAGAAGTAGTTGAAATCAGGTGCTGCAGTATTCAGGCTTTCATCTTTCATGGTATAGGTCATTAAGTGAACAATCCCAGTAACGGCATTGGTAAGGGCACAGGTTCTGTTCCTGGACACATGGTACAAGGTGGGAACATCATAATGAGAGAAATAGTGGCTGCTTGGGGATTGAGTACCGAGGGATTAAATTTGTACACCTGTAGCGGGACAATTTTTGTTTTTTATTTCAAATCATCAAAATTTCACACAAACCATGTTCAACAGTATACATGACAATAGCTAATTTTTGAACAACCAAAGTTTTACACCTGTAGCAGGATAATCAGGGCTGCCACTAGAAATTTCGGGGTCCCATACTGGCAAAATTTCCGGGGCCCCCTTGAGACTCCGCCCAGGCTCCACCCCAGCCCCGCCTCCACCCCTCAAACTGTCCACAGTTCCACCGCTCTCTCTTGGAAAATCTCCACTTCTCACCTATCACACATTGACAGTTCCCATCACCAGATCACACATATATAGCCGGCAGCTTTTGTTTTGGCCAAAAGATTTTTTAAGCCACCAAAATGACAAGGTAGACACTTTTGGCCAGGCCCTACTCTACTGTAACCTATTAAATATTTGTTAAAATATGCAGTACATTTTAGGTATATTTTTATTTTTCAATTTTTAAAAGGACCTATAATACCACATACAAGGAACAAATACCACAGCACCATGACCAGACACCATATTATCACCACAGTGATCGAATAATATCAAATACAAGGAACAAATACCACAACATCATGACCAGACCACATATTACCACCACATAGTGACTGAATACTACAATACTGATCAATAATAAAAAAACCCACAATACTATCACCATGAGTGCCATTATACACAGGAGATCTGTACTTAGTATGCAGTGTCTGTGTACAGGTAATACAGTGATCACCAGTGACATTATACACAGGAGCTCTGTATATAGTCTATAGGTAATCCAGTGATCACTGGTGATATTATACACAGGAGCTCTGTATATAGTATACAGTGTATAGTGTCAGAGTATAGGTAACACTGACTCACCAGTGATGTCTCTAGGTGAAGTCCTTCATCTTTCATCCCGCACAGACCGCCATCACTTCATGCAGCCAGGGACTCGTCTCTGCAGGAAATAACACCGTTATCTCGAGTTCCACTTGCAGAACACATTACTTAATTTTCCCAACTTCTACATTACACCACATGAAGAAGCCGACATAGTGTCACTCTACACAGTAATAGGACCGCCCCTCCATTTAAAACAGTGTACTCAAAAAATAAAATAAATACATCACTGCAGTAATAATATCCCTTAATTAGCCCCTATGGTAATAATATTCGCCATCCTGGCCCCGAGTGTCTCATTCCTGGCATCAGCCATATGTTCTCCCATCCTGCCCTAATGAGTATCCATCCTGCCCCATATGATCTCATTCTCCCCATCCTGCCCCATCTGTCTCCATCGTATCCATCCTGCCCCATGATCCTGCCCCATCTGTCTCCAATCCTGCCTCCAGTGTCTCCAATCATGCCCGTATCACCATTCTGCCCGTCTCCAATCATGCCCCCATTTCTGCAATCATGCCCCCTGTGTCTCAATTCTGCCCCATCTGTTTCCATTCATGCCCCATCTGTCTCCAGTCATGCCCCAGTGTCTCCAGTCATGCCGCCATGTCTGTCATCCTGCCCCCGTGTCTCCAATCATGCCCCGTTTCTCCTTTCTGCCCCTGTGTCCAGCTTTCTGCCCGTGTCCAGCTTCCTGCCCCTGTGTCCAGCTTTCTGCCACTGTGTCCAGCTTTCTGCCCGTGTCCAGCTTTCTGCCCCTGTGTCCAGCTTTCTGCCCCTGTGTCCAGCTTTCTGCCCGTGTCCAGCTTTCTGCCCCTGTGTCCAGCTTTCTGCCCCTGTGTCCAGCTTTCTGCCCCTACGTCCAGCTTTCTGCCCAGCGTTCTGCCCGTGTCCAGCTTTCTGCCCGTGTCCAGCTTCCTGCCCCTGTGCCCAGCTTCCTGCCCCGGTGCCCAGCTTTCTGCCCCTATGTCCAGCATTCTGCCTGTGTCCAGCATTCTGCCCCTGTGTCCAGCGTTCTGCTTGTGTCCAGCATTCTGCCCCAATGTCCAGCGTTCTGCCCCTGTGTCCAGCATTCTGCCCCAATGTCCAGCTTTCTGCCACTGTGTGCAGCTTTCTGCCCCAATGTCCAGCGTTCTGCCCCAGTGTCCAGCTTTCTGCCCCCTGTGTCCAGCTTTCTTCCCCCCTGTGTCCAGCTTTCTGCCCCCGTGTCCAGCTTTCTGCCCCCCTGTGTCCAGCTTTCTGCCCCCCTGTGTCCAGCTTTCTGCCCCCATGTCCAGCGCTCTGCCCCCGTATCCAGCTTTCTGCCCCCTGTCCTTTCTGCCCCCCTTTGTCCATCCTTCTGCCCCCCATGTCCAGCTTTCTGCCCCCCTGTGTCCAGCGCTCTGCCCCCCTGTGTCCAGCGCTCTGCCCCCCTGTGTCCAGCGCTCTGCCCTGGGCCCCCCCCCCCCCAGATCACCGCTCTCAATTAAAAAAAAAAAAACAAGTTCTACTTACCTCCCACGCTCCTGGTCTCTCCAAGCAGCTGCAGCGTGCACTCGCCGGCGACTGACAATGTTGTCAGACGCCGGCGACATGCACGCTGCAGCTGACGTCAGCTGCCAGCCTCAGATTGGCTGGCGGCTGTTAACTATTGACGTGCGGGCGCGGGCCTGCACGTCAATAGCGCTGCAGCGCCGGCCGCAGCTAAGGGCCCAGTTCAGCCTGCGGCTGCCGGTATGGGCCCAGTGGGCAGATGAGACGGGGCCCGATGCGGGCCCCCTCTGCCCACCGGGCCACATACGCCAGTCATGGCTGTAATGCCCTGATGGCGGCCCTGAGGATAATATTTGGTTTTGATTTCAAACAAATGAAATTTCATACAAAGTAGGATCTACTGTATACATAACATTAGTACATTTTTGGAACAAAAATGTTTTGTGAACTATACCATGCCAAGCGTTTTTTAAAAAATTTAACCCATCCAAATTGTACACAAAGCATGTTAAACTGTATGGATGACTAACTGAATCCAGAAAAAAAGTTGAACTTTATTTTTAGTTTTTGATAGCACATAATTAGAAATACGTTATCTACATTGTAGTATCTATTGAAGGTACATTTATAACAATACGGTTATATACAGATGAGGCCCAGTTGGCCTATGCACTCCAAGAATCATGTGTTTTGAGGGGAAGAACAAAAAGTAGAAAAAATAAACTAACAAGGCAGCTTACAAACGTGCAGTAAGTAGAAGAGTGAAGGTTATACAGTCTGCTCCACATTGAGCAATACTAAGTCTTGAATTCCCACTATAATCCCTAGATATTGATTTGGAAAATCTAACATTTGAAGCATTCTGGTAAAACAGCCACTGAGAACAATAAACTGTTATTTCAAAAAGTACATCAATAGCCTATTCTCTTTTCTATCTGTCTTTGCATGACATGGATCATTACTTAAATAAATATATTTTAGAAGGATATGTTCCCAATGCTATTCCATTAAGTCATTAAATGCAACTCTTAGTAAGTCTACTGATAAGACAGCCATTCAATTATTTTCTATTTTGAGCGAGAAGCAGTGTGTGTCACACACGTCTCAATGGTAAAATATAGATTATTTTTAAAACCTTTCATTTAGTAAAAACAAATCTGTAAAACGAAGAAATGCAATGAAATTCAGGTAGGTCTCACTGTCATAAAATAATTGTTACCAATTTGATTTTAGGTGTAACCAGGACTATATGATGAAATTAGTGTAAAACAATAAATATAAAATAAAGTATGACACTTAAGGATAACTGCTAAAAGTTAGCGTTTTAATTTAATGAGACAGTAGTTGAATTAAAGTGACCATACATCTCACATGTATAGTCACCTTTCCTGATGCTCGGTTTCCTCCAGCTACCTCCTGTGCTCAGATTTTTACTCCTGCTTCACACAAGGCCACCACATTGGCATGGGGAATGCATTAGTAAGTGTAAAACCCCACCCATTGTACTATCCCACATGGCACAATCTTGTAAAGATGAAGTACCAATAATCATCCGTATCCCTAAGGAAACAATGTCTTCATGGTGACAAATTAATGATTTTGGCTGAATATTGCAACAGTGTCAATATGGCCATTTAGTATATACTGTAAATCTGTCTTTTGCTTCCTCGGGGACAGTGATGATTATTTATATATGCTACTTTATCTTTATATGATTGCTTCTTGATTTCTCTCGCCCAATTTTGACTTCATACAGTCATGCTGTGTTGGTCCACTATTGATAGCCCTATGCTATGTAGCACTACTTACAATTTCATGGATTGGCATTAACTTCTGGGGTTTTTGAAGTAATTAATTGTTTTCAATGATAAAAGTAGAAGTGAATTATTCTAGTAACCCTAATACAGTATTTATCACATTTTTCTTCTGTAAAATAGAGGGTCACTTAACCTTATCTTAACCTTATCTTACACAAAATAACAGTTTTAAGAGAGAAATAGATATTTCTACAGTATTTAGGCAAATGAGAAGTTGTTGCCTTCATGAAAATACATTTTTAAAAGGGAATGTGTCATAAGAAACTTGCCTACTGTTTAAATCAGGTATTTGGTGGCTTTGGGAGCCTCATATTTGGGTGGCTGTAGGTACTGCCTGGAAAGTTGTGGGAGCATCATATTGAGCATGTGTGTGTGTGCAGGGGGCTGTTGGGGCATTATATTGTGTGTGGATTGGCTGAGGTTGCAATCATACTGTGTAGGGAGCTGTGAGGATATCATCCCGTGGAGAGGGCTGTGCGGACATCATACTGTATTGGGACTGTGGAAGCATCATACTGTGCAACAGAGAGGCTGGTGGGGTATGATGCCAAATGATGGGGTTGTGCATCCCTTTGTTGGGGTTACTGGGAGCCTCATAATCTGTGCGGGGGAAGTATGGGGCATAATACCATGGGATTGAGGTCACTGTAGTGTTTAATAATGTGTGTGTACGTGCGCGAGCGAAGATTGCATTGCGCACGCACAAACTAGGGAGGACAAGTACTCTAATTCTCTAACATATTGCGGACAACAGGGACGGATGGGGTGGAGAAATGAAGATGAAAAGCCGCCCATCGGACCGGAAAAAAGGCATTTACATATCCTGCCAATTTGAGGTGACAGGTTCCCTTTAAGTGAGGGCA
The DNA here is from genome assembly GCF_051348905.1 of Ranitomeya variabilis. NCBI lineage: Eukaryota > Metazoa > Chordata > Amphibia > Anura > Dendrobatidae > Ranitomeya > Ranitomeya variabilis. The sequence goes on along the minus strand of NC_135237.1, from coordinate 399,213,772 downwards.
AAATTACTGCAAAAGTGCTGCATTAAATGTCTTTCTCCCTGTCTTTAACCCCTTAGTGACGGAGCCAAATTTTTTCAATCTGACCAGTGTCACTTTATGTGGTAATAACTCTGCAACGCTTCAACAAATCCCAGTGATTTTGAGATTGTTTTTTCATGACACTTTATACTTTATGATAATGGTAAATTTAGGTCAATATGTTTTGTGTTTATTTATAAAAAAATATCAAAAATTTGAGAAAAATGTAAAAAAATTAGCAATTTTCTAAATTTGAATGATTATCCCTTTAATCTAGATGGTCATTAGTGTTGAGCATTCCGATACTGCAAGTATCGGGTATCGGCCGATACTTGCTGTATCGGAATTCCGATACCGAGATCCGATATTTTTGTGATATCGGGTATCGGTATCGAAACAACATTAATGTAAAACTGTGTAAAAGAGAGAATTAAAATAAAAAATATTGCTATACTCACCTCTCCGACGCAGCCTGCACCTTACCGAGGGAAGCGGCAGCGTTCTTTGTTTAAAATTCGCGCTTTTCTTTCCTTTACGTGAGTCCCGGCTTGTGATTGGTTGCGTGCCACCCATGTGACCGGGACACAACCAATCACAGCAAGCCGTGACGTAATTTCAGGTCCTTCAGGATTTTAAAATTACATTCCGGCGTTGTGATTGGTTGCGTCGCAGTCACATGGGTGACGCAACCAATCACAGCAAGCCGTGACGTAATTTCAGGTCCTTAAGGATTTTAAAATTACGTCCCGGCTTTGTGATTGGTTGCGTCGCAGTCACATGGGAGACGCAACCAATCACAAGCCGTGACGTCACGGGAGGCTGGACACGCGCGCATTTTAAAATGGGCGCGTGTCCAGCCTCCCGTGACGTCCCGGCTTGTGATTGGTTGCGCCGCGATCAGCCAATCACAAGCCGGGAGGCTGGACACGCGCGCATTTTAAAATTTTAAAATGCGCGCGTGTCCAGCCTCCCGGCTTGTGATTGGTTGACCGCGGCGCAACCAATCACAAGCCGGGACGTCACGGGAGGCTGGACACGCGCCCATTTTAAAATTTTAAAATGCGCGCGTGTCCAGCCTCCCGGCTTGTGATTGGTTGACCGCGGCGCACAAAATGAGTGAGGATGAACTAAACCAAACAAGGGGAAACTGCCAATGTTGTCAAAACATCAATTATTGCATAATAAGTTTGGTCGAATTTGCAGGATGTGTCTCACATTCCCATGTATCACCTCTCAGCTGATGTATTATACAAGCCTCCCGGCTTGTGATTGGTTGACCGCGGCGCAACCAATCACAAGCCGGGACGTCACGGGAGGCTGGACACGCGCCCATTTTAAAAAGCGCGCGTGTCCAGCCTCCCGTGACGTCACGGCTTGTGATTGGTTAATGGCGGCCATGTTGCCGGGACGCGGACCAATCACAGCAAGCCGTGACGTAATTTCGTCACGGCTTGCTGTGATTGGTCCGCGTCCCGGCAACATGGCCGCCCTGACCAATCACAAGCCGGGACTTCACGTAACCAAGTAAAAGCGCGAATTTTAAACAAACAACGCTGCCGGTTCCCTCGCTGAGGTCCAGGCTGCGTCGGACAGGTGAGTATAGCGATATTTTTTATTTTAATTCTTTCTTTTACACATTTATATGGATCCCAGGGCCTGAAGGAGAGTTTCCTCTCCTTCAGACCCTGGGAACCATCAGGAATACCGTCCGATACTTGAGTCCCATTGACTTGTATTGGTATCGGGTATCGGTATCGGATTGGATCCGATACTTTGCCGGTATCGGCCGATACTTTCCGATACCGATACTTTCAAGTATCGGACGGTATCGCTCAACACTAATGGTCATACCACAGCAAATCATTAATAAATAACATTTCCCACATGTCGGCTTTACATCAGCACCATTTGTAAAATGTTATTTTATTTTATCAGCATTTTAGGAGGTTTAAAATTGTAGCAGTAATTTTTGATTTTTTCAAGGAAATTTACAAAATGTATTTTTTTAGGGACTTATCCATGTTTGAAGTGACTTCAGGGGTCTCATATATTGGGAAACCTCCAAACGTGATATCATTTTAAAACACAGTACCCCCTGACATATTGAAAACTGCTGTCAGGTAGTTTATTAACCATTCAGGTGCTTTACAGGAATTAATGCAAAGTGGTATGACAGAAATGAAAAAGTGTATTTTTACCACCTAAATGCATCTAACTTCTGAACAGGTTACTATAGCCGTCAGACTCTAAGGCCGCTATTTGGTCATGAATTGCCATGGCAAACATCAGGACCACACAATCATGATCTGAGGGCACCAATTTGGATAAAGAGGAAGCCCCCACACTCTGATAACCATTTATAATGATGTAGTCACTATTGACAGCAGCATCTAAGGGGTTAAACAGATATGGACGGTGCAAACAGTGATCGTGGCTGATACAGCAAGTTGTCAGCTATAGTGGACAGCCGACAGCTGCTGGATTGTCACCTGTATAGGGAGGCTATTCTCTTATATCTCAGGTCAGTTAAAAGACGTATTGGCTGTCATTAAGGGGTTAAAAGTTGGGAGGCATGCCCTCCTGCACCTGCTCATATGCACAAAGAACCATCTGATTTTTTTCTTTGGGGGTGGGGTGCCATGAGGGGAAGGGTGCCCAATCAGGATTTATAAACATATATTAAAAAAGATGAAGAGTCATTATTACAGAAGTGTCTAAAAGTTTCTCCAGCATATAAATTCAATTGTGTTCAGGTTTTTATTGATGTCATGCAATTTATGTGGCATTTGGCCCTTAAAAAGTATTATATAAAAAGACCAGAGAAGTTGCCCGTAAGAACAAAAGTTCGGTTAGCACATTTTTACATACAGATCTAAAATGTAAGGGTACCGTCACACAGTGCCATTTTCATCGCTACGACGGCACGATTCGTGACGTTGCAGCGTCGTATAAGTATCGCTCCAGCGTCGTATACTGCGGTCACACGTTGCAATACACGGCGCTGGAGCGATAATTTCATGACGTATTTGCGATGTAGAAGCCGTTGGTTACTGTGCGCACATCGTATACAACCTGTGTCACACAATGCAATCATGCCGCCACAGCGGGACACTAGACGACGAAAGAAAGTTTCAAACGATCTGCTACGACGTACGATTCTCAGTGGGGATCCGGATCGCAGTAGCGTGTCAGACACAGCGATATCGTAAATGCATCGCTGGAACGTCACGAATCGTGCCATTGTAGCGATCAAAATTGCACTGTGTGACGGTACCCTAAGTCCAAATGTAATTCCCTTCAGGAATATTCTGAATCCTTGATGAGTTTTCAGAATCAACTAATTAGAGAGACACAAAATGCAGACACTAGAATTAGCTCTAAATGGAATTGTAGTAATCCTTCAGAAGAGGGAAGGAGGACAATTATTATTTTGCAAAATAATGGGAATATTATAATTTGCTTGGTGGATAAAGGGTGGGGTATAGTTGTTATGGACTATGAATAAAGTAATGAGGAATCTTTGCGTCTGCTAAGGGATACTAAAACGTGTAGGACTTTTTAAAAAAAACAGCCACTATTTTATATGGGAAGGAGCTAATACATTTGGTTAATATGGGTATGAATATGGGACTATTAACTAACCAGGAGGCAACATTTATCAATAACCCAAATCCAAAAATTGCAAAATGTTATCATGTACCTAAAGTACATAAGTCTAGTGAGAAACCTCTTGGGAAAACCGATAATATCATCCATTGATTAACATTAAATTCATCTAGAAATGTAGATATTCAATTGCAAAATTGTGTACAATCACTTCCAACATTTACAGGATATACAGTTTTATAATCAGCAGTGGGACACTGATATTAGGACTAGTTTCGCAGCTTGTTATGCAAATGTATATGTAGGTAAATGGGAGAAGCTATTTATTTATTCAGAGGGAAAACAAAGGGCGAACCTGGTCCTATGGCAATGTTTTATTGACAACTGAGAATAAGTGAAAAGTGCAATATGGTTTTATTAACATAGATAAAATAATTAAAGGTTATGCCAACCTAACCATGCTAATGTTGTGTTCATGCAACATTTAAATGAGCATATAATCCCAAATGTGGTTGGTCAATAGGTCTAAAGACTGAGTAGCAATATGTGAAAAAAAGTGCAAAATTGTGTGTTGCTGGTAGATGTAGCAGATCCAGGTCTACACTAAAGAAAATTTTTTTTATTTTTTTATTTTTTCTACGCATTTCGAAGTACCATACTTTTTCCTCAGGACAAAAAAGCATATGACAAATAACAGGTTACAGCCATATATATACTGGTGAGATTTCAAGAAAATGTGGCACCAAATGACAGACACATGATGTGTTAAAGTTCATTTCGGGCATTTTGGTGTTGCAGAAATGATTAATGAAGAAATAATGTTAATAACAGGTTAAAAAATATATAATTGTATAGTGATCATAAAAAGATAAAAAGATATGCATTAAAATTAAGAAAAAAATATAATTGTATATTTGTGTGTTGTGGTGATTTATTTAATCCGATATAAATGTAATGTGGTGTAAATATATCAGTGTATATGGTAGACTAAAACTCATAGTCACATTAACAGGATTGGTGTGAGTGGAAAATAAATATTTTTAAATGTACCTAAGATACAAAAAAAGTCTGATAGATCTGCCCAAGAGACCTAAAATTTCAGGGATCAAAATCTCCGGGGCCTCGGCTACTGGAGGTAGATGAGACCCTGGAGAACATGAACAGGGACAGATTTTCTGGTCCCCGGCAACAATAAAGAATATTTCCAATTGGTTCCTTTTGATTACTGTGATAAACTCTATCACAACGATCAAAAGCAAAAAAAGTAAATCAAATCCCCCTTTGTCCCCCCCTTAGTTGGATACAAATTCTAAAATCATTTTTTTTAAATTTTTTTCCATACTTTGCAGGTGGGGTTAGGGTTAGGATTTAGTTAGAACTTGGGTTTTTTTAGAAGTAAAAAAAAGACAAAATGACAGTTAGTATTGAACGCAAGGTGCTCGCTACTCGAGTTTCCATTGGATATTCAGTGCATACCTGAGCACCCAATGCAAATTGGAGTAGCGAGCACTTGGCTCAACACTAATGATGATGTATTCAATTTTGCACACTAATGTTATCAAATTCTTGTTGTACCTGTGGGTTCAAAATGCTCACTATACTCCTTCATAAAATCCGTGAGGGGTGTGATTTCCAAAATGAGGTCACTTCTGGGGGGTTTCCATTGTGTAGGCACATCAAGGGCTCTCCAAACACAACATGGCGTCAGCTAAGTATTCCAGCAAATTTTACATTCAAAAAGTCAAATGGCGCTCCTTCTCTTATGAGCCTTTCCGTGCCCGCAAACAGTAGATTTCCTCCGCAAATGGGGTATCGGCGTACTAAGCAGAAATTGCATAGCAAATTTTGTGGTCCATTTTCTCTTGTTATCCTTGTGAAAATAAAAAGTAAAGTACATTTTTTTTAAAAAACTTAAATGTTCATTTCTTCCTTCCACATTGCTTCAGTTCCTGTGAAGCAATTGAAAGGTTAATAACCTTCTTGAATGTGGTTTGAACACTTTGAGGTGTTCGGCTTTGAGAATGATGCCACTTTCGGTTATTTTCTCCCCTCAAAGTGACTTCAAATGTTTCAAAAATTGTGCTGATGTAAAGTAGACATGTGGGAAATGTTATTCATTAACTATTTTGGGCGATATGAATCTCTGAGGAAGGTGAATTTCAGTGCTCCTTTCATTTTGGTGTGGGTGCTGTGTGGCGGCCATTGTTGCTGTGGCTTTGTGCTGGGGGGCAGCGTGGCCTGGAGTCATGGGGACTCAGTCTTGAAGCATGGGTGCCGTGGGGCAACAGGCCATCTGCCCTGCTGGTGCATTGCCGCCGTGGCGGTTGTTGCCGCACGGCTTCACTCCATAAGGGCGGTAGGACCCACTACGAGGTTTGCCGTGACATGGCAGTGGGCTTCATACAGTCTGATCAGAATGTTAAACTAGGAACCTCATGTTCAGTTATATAAACTTTTGTCTATCGGCTTTAGATCAACATATGATTTTTGGAGGTGCTGTCTATTCTCTTTTTTTCAGCATACTGCATGATCTGTCGTTTTTTTTCCTTTGGATGTGCACTCCTCCCATTTGGCACAGGGGATTTTAATTAGCAGGAGACTGCAAAGTAAGGGGTCTAGCCCATTTTGGCTCTGACTGAAGAGCTAGAGGAAGGTGAGTTTCAGTGCTCCTTTCATTTTGGTGTGGGTGCTGTGTGGCGGCCATTGTTGCAGTGGCTTTGTGCTGGTGGGGTAGCGCCATCTGGAGTCATGAGGACTCAGTCTTGCAGCATGGGTGCTGTGGGACAACAGGCCGTGTGCCCTGCTGGTGCAATGCCGCTGTGGCGGTTGTTGCCGCATGGCTCCACTCCGTTAGGGCGGTAGGACCCACTACGAGGTTTGCCGTGACGTGGCAGTGGGCTTCATACATTCTGATCAGAATGTTACACTAAGAACCTAGTGGCTTTAGATCAATGTATGATTTTTGGAGGTGCTGTCCATTTTTTTTTTTCAGCACAACAAGATTTGCTTCTAAATGAAAACATTTCACCAACCTACCTAATAGTAAGCCACTGTATAAAATCATAAAGAGGAGCCTTAGGCTTCTTTCACACTTGCATCATCTGGCAGCCGTCACAATGCGTCAGCACGACGCATCGACGGATGCGTCAAAAATAGTGAAAAACGGATGCAACGCATACAGTATTTCGACGGATCCGCTAGATGGTTCCGTCGAAAAACTGGATCCGTTGCATCCGTTTTGTCAGTTCTTACCTTCCGTTTCATCTGTTTTTTTGACGGATCCATTTTCCATGCCTAAAAATGGGAGTCTCCCAAATGTGATTGGCTACTGGAAAATAAGGGAAACCATATATTGACTGTTTTTACACCCCATCTTTGTCAGGGTCTAGGGAAAGTGGCAGAGATGGAAGGAGTGATTGTGAAGATTGTGAACATATGTTCTGATGTTATTTTTGAGACCAATAGGCTGGCAATAATAGTTCGGGAAAAGGAGGCAGCAGCCTGGCACATTTGGGGGGTGACACCCCAGGCCAGGTTTATATAGATTTGGGGCTGTCTAGTGAATTGGCTACAAAATCCTCATTCTGAGCATGCTCAGTGTAAAAAGACGTATTCCAGTGCTGGATTCCATCATACGACGTGCCACGACGGATCCTGCATCCATAGGCTTCCATTCTAGCCAACGACGAATGCCGCAGGATCCGTCAAGACACGTTTTTCCGACACAGACAAAAAATGTTACATTGAATGTTTTTTCCAGACGACGGTCCGCCAAATTCCGACGGATCCAGTGCACGACGGACGGAACATGTGGCCATACGTTGCGATCAACCGCTAATACAAGTCTATGGGAAAAAAACGCATCCTGCGGGCAAATTTGCAGGATGCGTTTTTTGCCCAAAAATGACGCATTGTGACGGACCTGAAAAGACGGAAGTGTGAAAGATGCCTTAGCCTCTGGCCCCAACATGCACATTTCACTCTGGTTCCTCTTGCCAAGATCATGCATTTACCAGCAGAGAAAACTTTAGACTAAGGCCGGCGTCACACATGCGTGTTTTACGCACGTAAGAGCGCAGAAACTACGTCCGTAAAACTCGCATAACATACGGCACAATTATTCTCAATGGGGCAGCTCCTATCAGCCGTATATTACGGTTCAGTATTATACGGCTTTCTACGGCCGTAGAAAATCGCAGCATGCTGCGTTTGTCAGCGTATTGCGCAAAAAAATCACCAATGAAAGTCTATGGGGGCGATAAAAATACGGATTCCACATGGACCAGCAGTGTGACTTGCGAGAAATACGCAGCGGTGTTAGTGAAAAGTCGGTAATTCAATTGGCGGCTTTTCATTTCTCCTGCCTAAACCCAACAGGATATGAGACATGGTTTACATACAGTAAACCATCTCATATCCCCTTTTTTTTGCATATTCCACACTACTAATGTTAGTAGTGTGTATGTGCAAAATTTCAGCGCTGTAGCTGCTAAAATAAAGGGTTAAATGGCAGATAAAATTGGCGTGGGCTCCCGCGCAATTTTCTCCGCCAGAATGGTAAAGCCAGTGACTGAGGGCAGATATTAATAGCCAGGAGAGGGTCCATGGTTATTGGCCCCCCCCGTGGCTAAAAACATCTGCCCCCAGCCACCCCAGAAAAGGCACATCTGGAAGATGCGCCTATTCTGGCACTTGGCCACGCTCTTCCCACTCCCCTGTAGCGGTGGGATATGGGGTAATGAAGGGTTAATGCCACCTTGCTATTGTAAGGTGACATTAAGCCAGATTAATAATGGAGAGGCGTCAATTATGACACCTATCCATTATTAATCCAATTGTTTGAAAGGGTTAAAAAACACACACACACGATTTAAAAGTATTTTAATGAAATAAACACAGCGTTTGTTTTAATATTTTATTGCTCTCTCAATCCATTTGCAGGCCCTCGCTTGGCAAAGTAATAAATGCACAAGATACATACCCTCAGCTGAACCGTCACGTCCCACGATGTAATCCATCTGAAGGGGTTAAAATAATTTACAAGCAGGAGCCCTGCTAATGCAGCGGTGTGCTCGTGCTTGTAATTCCCCGGCGAATGAATGAAATGTAGGTCAATGACCTACATTTCCTTCAGTCGCGGTGATGCGCCCCCTGGTGGATGTCCTCATATGACCTGGAGCGTGGGAAAAAAGTTCCCAGGCTGCAGTTCATGAGGACATCCACCAGAGGGCGCCTCACCGCGACTCAATGTAAGTATAGATCACTCTGCTTTCCTTTCAGCACCCGGGGATTACAGGCACGAGCGAGTGGTTTATCGCAGCTCGTGCCTGTAATATTAGTTAACCCCTTCAGATGGATTACCTCGTGGGACGTGATCGGACATCAGAAGGTATGTATCTTGTGCGTTTATTATTTTGCCAAGCGAGGGCCTGCAAATGGATTGAGAGAGCAATAAAATATTAAAACAAACGCTGTGTTTATTTCATTAAAATACTTTTAAATCATGTGTGTGTGTGTTTTTTAACCCTTTCAAACAATTGGATTAATAATGGATAGGTGTCATAATTGACGCCTCTCCATTATTAATCTGGCTTAATGTCACCTTACAATAGCAAGGTGGCATTAACCCTTCATTACCCCATATCCCACCGCTACAGGGGAGTGGGAAGAGAGTGGCCAAGTGCCAGAATAGGCGCATCTTCCAGATGTGCCTTTTCTGGGGTGGCTGGGGGCAGATGTTTTTAGCCACGGGGGGGCCAATAACCATGGACCCTCTCCTGGCTATTAATATCTGCCGTCAGTCACTGGCTTTACCACTCTGGCGGAGAAAATTGCGCGGGAGCCCACACCAATTTTTTCCGCCATTTAACCCTTTATTTTAGCAGCTACAGCGCTGAAATTTTGCACATACACACTACTAACATTAGTAGTGTGGAATATGCAAAAAAAAGGGGATATGAGATGGTTTACTATATGTAAACCATGTCTCATATCATGTCGGGTTTGTGCAGGAGAAATGAAAAGCCGGCAATTGAATTACCGGCTTTTCACAGATATTGCGCAGAATAAAATCTAAATACAGAATATATATATATATGTGTCTCAATGACATATATATATATATATATATATATATACTGTATATATGTTTTCCCGAACATTTGAGCACATAAATCCATTAGATGTCGGTTTTTCAAGCCTGCGCGAAAATCTCGCAGTACGGATGCCATACGGATTACATACGGAGGATGCCATGCGCAAAATACGCTGACACACCCTGACTACGGATCAATATTTTGGGAACATTTCTCCGTATTACGGCCGTAGTACGGACGTATAATACGTGGCGTATTGTCTTACGCCGAGTGTGACGCCGGCCTAAGATTGACATTTGTGTAATCAATCATCTCAATATGTTTCATATGTGTTCATTATCAATATATTGTCCATTTCCACAAATTGTTTTTTAACTTAAAATTCCTTTTGTCTTGATACACTGACAGAATCCTGTCCTAGAATGTAAATGTGCCTGTGAGCATATGTGGGTGGAAACTAAGCTGCTATGACCTGTAAGAGGGTCATTGTTGGTATATTAGAGGGGAGATATGTTTCACTGAGATTTTTAGCGTCAATGATATGAACCTGGAAGTTTGCTCAGGCATGCAAAGTGCTGAGAGGGTGTAAAGTGAACAAGGGACAGCCACAAGACAAGATGTACAGCAGTAATCAGCAAACACACACAAAGATCGGATAATATAATATAGCTATTTACCAACCAGTTTTTAAAAACAAAGGAAAGGATGGTAGGTAAACAGTGTATAAATAACAAATACAATGACAGCAGTTACTCTAAACAATACCGGCTAAGAGAATACACAGGTACAGTACACAGAATTAAAGGTAATATGTAAGCAAAATACACGCGATTAACCCTTTCTATGAATAAGTCCATAAAACAGTGTTGTACCAGTACTTTAGTAATTACCTACTCGTAACATGTTTTGAAGTGTCTCTTAGGCCTCTTTCACACTTCCATCTTTTACCTCCCATCGTCATGCGCTGTTTTGTGAAAAAAACGCATCCTGCAAATTTGCCCTCATGGAGGTTTTTTTTCTCATAGACTTGTATTAGCGACGGACTGAAACGCATGGCCACACGTTTCGTCCATCGTGCACTGGATTCGTCAGAATTTGGCGACACGTCTTCTGGAGAAAACATACAATGAAATATTTTTTGTCTACATTGGAAAAACATGCCAAGACAGATCCTATCCTAGCATATGTCGTTGGCTAGAATGGAAGCCTATGGACGCAGGATCCGTCGTCGAATGTCGCATGAAGGATTCCAGCGCTGGAATCCGTTTTTTTAAACTGAGCATGCTCCAAATCAGTATTTAGTAGCCAATTGGCCAGACAGCCCCAAATCTATATAAACCTGGCCTGTGGCTTCATTCCTCAATGTGCCAGCAAGACTCCTACCAGCCATCAAGACTCCTGCCAGCCATCAAGACTCCTGCCAGCCAGCCAGAGGACTACCAGCCACAGGACTACTGGCCAGCCAGAGGCCTGCAAGCCAGCGTCCTGACAGCAAAAGGACTACCAGCCAGCTAGAGGTCTGCCAGCCAGCCAGCATCCAGCCTGAGGCCTGCCAGCCAACCAGCGTCCTGCCAGCCAACGTGAGTCCTGCCATTTTTGTGTGTGTGTGTGTAGGTGTTTTTTTATCACTGTCATGTATTTCTAAAGTAGTGTGGTGTGTGTAAAATGTGGTGTCAGTGTGTGTGTGGCATGTGTGTGTAATGGCGGTGTGTGTGTGTGTGTGTGTGTGTGTGCAGGCTTTTTTTTTTTTTTTAAATTATTTTTTATTTCTGTCATGTATTTCCAAAGTAGTGTGGCGTATGTAAAATGTGGTGTCAGTGTGTGTGTGGCATGTGTGTGTACTGGCGGCGTGTGTGTGCTGCATGTCTGTGTCCATTTTTTTTTGTAAAATTTGTATTGGTTACAAAATTTAAAGTTAATGTACTTGTATTTAAAATAAAGAGCATTGTAGCTCCTACTTGTGATGTTTTTAAAAAAAAATCAAAACAAAAATAATTAATAAAAATTTATCTTCAAACTGTGCGTAGTATAATTTCACAAAGGTAAATTTTAAAGTGTGGTGTACGTAAAACTGTACCCACAACGTGCAATACAGAGTTTGTTGAGGGTTTATTTTTTAAAATAAAAGGTGTATGAACATTGGAAAAGCACTTTTTTTTTGTAAAAGGATGTTTCCAAATAACATGTGGTCAATACATTTTCAACTGGTGTTTAGGCATTTAAACTTTGAAGAAGGGTATTTCGGTCAAAAACTTTTTTTTTGGTGGTGGTGGGGGGGGGGGGGAGGGTTGTCCAGCTTGCGCATAGCACATATTATGGAAGTAGGATGTCCAGCTCACACTTGTGTGCCTTTGGTATATTTTGGGGGTTACAGAACGGTGTTTTTTGGCCTGCTTGCACATTGCTCAAGTATAGCATTTGAGCAGGGTGGTTTATAAATCTATTAAATTAGCTTTTTGGGGGGTTTGGGGGTCTTATGGGGATTATTTTAGGGGGGAGTTTGTAGATCATAATAGCTGTGGAGCAACTTTTTATGTTCAAATTCGGCTGCCTAAACATAATTTTAAAAATCGTTTTATATTTGCAGTACCAGGCCATATCATGCCGAAGTTTGTGCAGCCAGGCCTTACCAGGCCGAAGTGGGTCTACCCATCTGAAACTACTCCAGATGTAAGTATTAAAGACCACAAAGCTTTGAATACAATTTGTATAGTAGCTAACCAGTGTATTTATACTTGCAGTACCAGGCCATACCTGGTCGAAGTTTGTGCAGCCAGGCAATACCAGGCCGAAGTGGGTCTACCCATCTTAAACTACTCCAGAAGTAAGTATTAAAGACCACAAAGCTTTGAATACAATTTGTAGCTAACCAGTGTCTTTATACTTGCAGATTAAAAAAAATTTCTTCTTCTGGGAGCCATCCTTCACAGCATAGGCATATTGAGGTAATTTTAACAATATTTTTGTTTATTTTTTGTTCTTGTTAAAATTTTTGTTTAACACTATATATGCATTACTTATGTTTTCAAAGGAAGCTGAGGCAGCAGAGAGCATATCAGAAGGAAGAGGGGTTGGGTGGCGAAATGCCCGGAGTGGCCGCGCAGAGTGTAAGTTGTGCAGAAACAGTTCCTTCAGACATCACAGTGCACCCAACACATACAAAACAGATCAGCATGCATCACAGTACACACAAAACATATGCCTACATCCAACATAATTATTATTATTTTTTTCTTCTAGTCTGCTGCACGTTCTGGCCAATACCATCAATGTCCTCCCAGCAGCTCCTAGTGTCAGCATCATTATCGCTGCAGCGGTCAGCCTCCAGTAAGTACCTATTTTTTTTTTTTATTTGGTAGTTGTGTATTTCATTGTAATAATTATTTTTGGGGGATTATTTTTTAACAGTCTTCACAGCGTGCTCCCGACTCAGATGGTGAGGAAGGTGGAATAGATGTGGACCGCCTCATCGAAGAGGTACACGAGCGGGAGCCGCTGTGGAACATGGCTGACCACAGCCATGCTGATCAGTTCATCACCCATTGGCTCTGGGAGCAAGTATGCTTCATCGCTGTGGACAACTGGGAGGACCTTGAACCTAGGCAGCAGACTCGAGCATGTAAGTATTCACATTTCAGTAATTTCGGTAGCAGGACGGAATGTGTTGTAAGTAACCCAATTTTTTTTTTCGATTCTTCTCTATACAGGTGAAAGGGTAATGAAGCAGTGGCGGCCACTCAGAGATCGCTTCAAGAGGGAGTTCAACAAGGAGATGCAGGCCCCGAGTGGATCGGAGGACGCAGGAGCCAATACAAGTACTGCAGGGCCCTGTCATTCCTCTGGTCGACGATGGTGAGCAGAAGGTAAATATTCCACAGCCCATTTATGAATTCACCATGTTTACTTATGTAACCTTATTTTTTTTCAGCCAGGACTTTTTCATATCAATATATTAATTTTTATTTTTTCTTTTCTTTCACAGCACCATCTGTAGCACTCGGGAGCCTGCTGCTTCCTTGGACCCCTCTGGAGCGATCCCACAGGGGTCTGCCGCCATGGGCCACGTTGATAGACCCCACACCTCTGACCCTTCATCTGACCCTACCCTCACTTCTGACCCCTTCCCCATCCACATCCACCAGTGCTGGAGCATCATTGCAGACTTCGCTACATGAAGCTGCTGGTGATGAGTTAGCTTTCGCTTTACCCCACCCCTCTGATGCTGCCACCTCTAGAACACCTTTAAGTTCTGGGTGGCAGCGCCAGAGGGGTCAGCAAAGGAGTTATGCTCCCTAGTTTTTGCATCTGAATGCAGCCTTTCAGAGCTCGATCAAGCTTTTGGCCGAACAAGTGACTGCTGGGTTCAACATGGTGAATAAAAGCATTGTTGAACTCAGCAGTCGTCTGGATAGGCTGCATTCAGCTGCAAGTCAGTCACCAAATAATATTTTTTTTCAGGCAATACTCGCGAGCATGAAAAATCTAACTCCTGACTAGCAGATGCATGTAATGCAAGGCTGCCATGCTGCTCTAGCGCAGGCCACCTCCCAAGCCCCTCCACCTCCCCCGTAGTTGCTCCCACACCTCCCCCCACAGCCACTGTCTCTCCTACCAATTCTTTTCAGTACCAAAATCCTTGCTGTTTCCAAAATCCATCCCAATTCCAAAATCTGTCCCAATTCCAAAACCAGTCCCAATTCCAAACCCAGTCACAATTCCAAAACCAGTCCCAATTTCAAAACCAGTCCTAATTCCAAAACCAGTCCCAATTCCAAATGTCTTCCCCACTGTTTCCTTCCCCGTTAAATATTCCTTCCCTAGCCCAGCTACCGGTACCTTAAAATTTCTCACCTACACCAACTCAACCCCCGCCCAAAATGTCCTCTCTGCTCAACCTCCTGTTTTCTCCCCCCCTTCCACTTCAGCACTTCAGATCAACCCCAACCCAGTAGCCTTTCCTCCACTATCGATGTGGTCCACCCTTCCAGCCCCTCCGATAGTATGTCCACCCCACAGTTTACAGATTTGTAAATTTCGTAAATAAAAAAAAAAAATGTTGTTTAATTTCGTTAATAAAATATTATTTTGGTTTAAAAACAATTGTATTGCCAAGTGTCTTCATATAAATATGTGTAAAAAAAAAAGGTACAAAAACAGAACACTAGTTGTAAAGGTATAAAAGGTTTGATTTGGTTTATGAGAAAATATGCCAAGTTTTAGGGAAAGATATAAAAGTTGGTGTCAAAACAAAACATGGTGTAATGACAAGTGTAACTTCAGCAGGTACAATCAGAAGAGTGACTTTGGCAATAATTTTTGTAATCCAAACATACATTACATAAACACAATACATATCAAACAATGTCATCCTGCCATTGAATTCTGCCTTGAGGTGACATAAAGTAATCGGCAATTTGTCCCTCATTCAGGAAACTGCAACTGCACTACGAAAATATATATTTTGATAGTCACGCAAGGTGGTTTCAGACTCACTTTCCTCCATGGCAAGCGGTTCCTTGGAAATGACAAAATTGTGCTGCACCACACAAGCCTTGACCACCTCATCCACAGTCTCAGTTTGCAGTTTGATAGCGGTTCACAGAACTCGCTATTTTGCCATTAAAATCCCGAAGGCACACTCCACCACTCGTCTCGCTCGAGTTAACCGATAATTAAAAACTCTTTTACTTCAGGTTAATCCACTACTGGAATATGGTTTTAAAATATATGTACCAAAAGCGCTTCCACACCTATGAAAACCTGCAGCTGATAGTTCTACAGTACCACCGATCTGTAATAAATATAAATAATTTATAAAAGAAGACTAAAACTATCTGCGCTGGGATCAAAAAGTGAGGGAACTATATATAAAAACCAATATTAAATATAATTAGACTGCTGCGAATAAATACATTAAAAACAAGTATATAATGACCTGATAATGAAGGCGGAAGCCTGAGACTGAGACCGTTGGTATAGGTGTCTCTCTCCGCTGTGTCTTTCTGCTGGTTAATCCATTCCCATAGTCCGGAAAAAGGGTAATACGATGTAAGCTTGCTTGAATCTTCAGGGGTATGAGCTGCAGGTGCTGTCCCGGCCGGTGACAAAAACTCCTGCGCTCTATACCTCCGTACAGTCTCTGCATGCTGCTCGGCTTGGGTAGGTGCTCTGCTTACCGCAGGACCTTCCGTGACGTCACGTACACGTGATTCCTCACGTGACAGCCTATGGATAGTGAGAAGGACCAATTCCTACGCGTTTCGGAGCCAAAACGTGCTCCTTCCTCAGGGATGGTCCTAATTCAACGATACATTCCTTTTATAGCATGCAGCGATCATATGACTGTACTATGTATTAAATGCAAATAGTTCTATTTCGCTATTTAAACCCTTAGGGACTAAGGTGTCAAATCTAAAAATCATTTTAGTTTCCTCCCTCGACATTTGGCGAATATAGTCACCCCCTCTCCAACACTCCTGTACCTTCTTAAGACCTGTGATGGTAGTGCCATATATTAATCCATTATGATGGGTCAGAAAATGCTTTGAAAGCGGGTGACCTTCAAATTTTTTGTGAATGTTTCTAATATGTTCATTAATCCTAATTTGAAGGGCCCGCTTTGTTCTCCCGATGTATATTTTATCACAGGGGCACCTGATGGAATAAATCACCCCTTTGGTGTTGCAGGATATAAAGTCCTCGATTTTCCACTCGACCGTTTCTTTAGCCAAGATAAATTGTTTTTTTGTTTTTAATAATTTGCATGATTTGCATTTTAAACAGGGGAAGAAACCTTGATGTTGACGTAAAGAGGAATGTTTCAATAAAGAAGACGAGCGTGGTACCGTAGGAGCTATTTTGTTCCCCAAGTTTTGGGCTTTTTTATAGACAAAAAGCGGATGTTCCGGGAGTTTTTCTCCAATTATTTTGTCTTCCTTCAGAATATTCCAATGTCTATTGACTATTTTCTGAAAAAGATGCGTATTGGCACTGTATCTAGTAATAATGGGAACAATTTCCCATAGTGGTTGTTTTTTATTTCTTTCTTTATTCTGAAGAAGACGTGATCTGGGTAATTTTTCAACTTGGTTTTTTGCCAGGGATAGGGAACTAGCTGAATAACCTTTATTGATAAATTTTTTCATAAGAATGTCTGCTTCCCGGTCAAAATCCTGTGTTCGGGAACAATTCCTCTGCGCCCTGATCATCTGACTCTTAGGGACATTGAGCAGCCAATTAGGGAGATGACAACTCTTTAGAGCAATATAATTATTCCCATCTGTTGGTTTATGGAATGTTTTCGTGTGGATTCTTCCTTCAGCAATAAAAATACTAAGATCCAAAAAGTTAATAGCTTCGGTACTGGTGGTTCCCGTGAATTTTAAAAAATAAGAATTTTTATTTAAAACATTTATAAAATCGGACAAGGAGTCGGGGCCACCAGACCATATAAAAATGATATCATCAATGAACCTCTGCCAGAGCACCAGGTTCGCACCCCAAGGGGCATTTTCATAAATGGTGTCATGTTCCCATTTGCCTACATAGAGATTAGCATAACTTGGTGCGAACCTGGTGCCCATGGCAGTACCCCACTGCTGGGAGTAGTAGTGCATCTGATACTTAAAATAGTTATGAGTTAATATAAAACGCATACAGTCCAAAATAAATGAGATTTGATCTCTCGGAAGTGTTCCCTGTTTCTCCAAGAAGAATTCTGTCGCTGAGCATCCTTTATCATGCTGAATAACAGTATATAATGAAGTGATGTCCAGTGTGCCCATAATATAATGATTTTTCCATTCCACATGTTCTAGGATTCTGAGAATATGGGTGCTGTCTTTCAAATGTGAGGGGAGTTCTGGAACCAATTTTTGTAGATGACAGTCTACGTATTTTGACATGTTTGCCATTAAGCAGCCCACACCGGATACGATAGGTCTTCCGGGGGGGTTTATTGGGTTTTTGTGAATCTTCGGTAGATAGTAAAAATATGCTGTCTTTGGATGATTTATATTAATAAAATCAAACTCCCGTTTCGTAATGATTCCTCGTTCGAATCCTTTTTTAATTAGACCCTTCATTTCTTGAATAAATACATCAGATGGGTCTTTTTGTAGGAGGCGGTAAGTATTTTGATCTCCTAATAGACGTAGGCATTCTTTAGTATAATCTTCAGAATCGAGGATAACTATGCCTCCCCCTTTATCCGCTGGTCTGATTGTAATAGCTTTATTCATTTGGATCTGCTTAATGGCTTTTAGTTCCTCACCTGTCAAGTTATTCTCAAATCTGGAACATCTTTTATCTGAAATTTTTCTGATGTCCCTTATAACATTATTTTGAAATGCTTCAAACGCCTCAGAATACTCTTGTATTGGATTAAAATTAGATTTAGCCCTCAGTGTAGTATGAATAAAAGGGTCCGTGGGTGGGGAAAGGTTAGTTCTTATGGTGGCTATATTTTTCAGAAAGTGTTTTTTTACGGCTAGTTGTTTCATAAATAATTTAATACCGATAAATGCCTGAAATTTATCGAACTTAACCTTGGGGGCATATTTCAAACCTTTATTTAGTAGGGATATTTCTTTTTTATCTAATATGTGTCTACTTAGATTAAATATTTTTTGATCCGACTTGGTGTCTAGTTCCTCTTTCCTAATGACTTGCTGCTTCTTTTTTTGGGCAAATTTCCCGCCCCTACATCCCCTTTTTCTAATTTTTTTGAGACCACCTGAAAAAAAGGGTGATTCTTATGTTTGATTTTTGGTAGGGATAATTCATTCAAGTGAGTGTTTCCCATAGACTTAACGGTCTTCTTAAGGGTTTTTTTGGGAGTTTTTTTTAGGGATTCTTTTAGGAGTTTGTTTCAAGAATTGGTCAGGATCCTGTATCCTTGGAAGATTACTAGCACTGGTTCGTTCATTCTCTAATCCACTAGTAGATGGAAAATTCTCCTCATTGTCTAAAACCTGGAACCTGTTCTGGAAAACATGTGAGGATATAGGTGTATAAATGGAGATTTCCTGAGTGGAAAGCTCGGATTCTATCGAGATGTTACTCAATTCCAATGAATTTATGGGGGTTTGATGTCTGATGTCCTCAACCTCCTCCGTTGGATGGATAGAAAAGCAATCATCCATTATCGAACTCATATTTGTTTCGTCTAATGTTATAAAATGATTGTTATTAATAGGTTTGTGATGTTGTTCTTCAAGTATACATTCAGTGTTTCTATTGCCCATACTATTATCCTGAGGCAATGATCCACATGAAGGTTGCTTAGTCCAATTAGGGATCCTGTCTCTGCTGAATTTGGACTGTTTTTTAACCAGGATCTCTTTTTCCTTCGCTAGGATTCTAATCCTGATGCTTTTAGATAGCCTCAGGATATCAGGATGAAGTTCAAATGGTCTTATCTCATCACATAGTTTAGAGATTTTTCTTTTTAATTCGCTTAAATGTTGTTTTCTCTTATCAATTATAAAAGAGACTGTTTTAATTGAAAAATCTCTAAACATAGCTTCCCATTCCCTAACTGTTTCTTGATCACCAATATCACCCGAAATAGATTTATGTACTATTAAACCCTTTGGTATGCAATTAAAAGATAAATATCTCTCCAACGTCGCAATTTCCCAAAGGTCCCTCATTTCCTTGATCAAAAGTTGTTCCAAATTTTTTAGAGTTTCTATTGCTTTAGTGGCATCTTCCGTATTTTGTATTTCTGGGGTTTCTATCTGGGCACAATTAAAAAACTTTTGGATGGTATGGATTCTTTTATTTCTGTCTGACAGAAGGTCCCTCATGATGGAAAATGGTGAGATGCTGCTCAGTTGGTGTGGTGGTAGAATTTAAAAATTAAAACATTAAAATATATGTACCAAAAGCGCTTCCACACCTATGAAAACCTGCAGCTGATAGTTCTACAGTACCACCGATCTGTAATAAATATAAATAATTTATAAAAGAAGACTAAAACTATCTGCGCTGCAAATGCAAATCATGCAAATTATTAAAAACAAAAAAACAATTTATCTTGGCTAAAGAAACGGTCGAGTGGAAAATCGAGGACTTTATATCCTGCAACACCAAAGGGGTGATTTATTCCATCAGGTGCCCCTGTGATAAAATATACATCGGGAGAACAAAGCGGGCCCTTCAAATTAGGATTAATGAACATATTAGAAACATTCACAAAAAATTTGAAGGTCACCCGCTTTCAAAGCATTTTCTGACCCATCATAATGGATTAATATATGGCACTACCATCACAGGTCTTAAGAAGGTACAGGAGTGTTGGAGAGGGGGTGACTATATTCGCCAAATGTCGAGGGAGGAAACTAAAATGATTTTTAGATTTGACACCTTAGTCCCTAAGGGTTTAAAAAGCGAAATAGAACTATTTGCATTTAATACATAGTACAGTCATATGATCGCTGCATGCTATAAAAGGAATGTATCGTTGAATTAGGACCATCCCTGAGGAAGGAGCACGTTTTGGCTCCGAAACGCGTAGGAATTGGTCCTTCTCACTATCCATAGGCTGTCACGTGAGGAATCACGTGTACGTGACGTCACGGAAGGTCCTGCGGTAAGCAGAGCACCTACCCAAGCCGAGCAGCGTGCAGAGACTGTACGGAGGTATAGAGCGCAGGAGTTTTTGTCACCGGCCGGGACAGCACCTGCAGCTCATACCCCTGAAGATTCAAGCAAGCTTACATCGTATTACCCTTTTTCCGGACTATGGGAATGGATTAACCAGCAGAAAGACACAGCGGAGAGAGACACCTATACCAACGGTCTCAGTCTCAGGCTTCCGCCTTCATTATCAGGTCATTATATACTTGTTTTTAATGTATTTATTCGCAGCAGTCTAATTATATTTAATATTGGTTTTTATATATAGTTCCCTCACTTTTTGATCCCAGCGCAGATAGTTTTAGTCTTCTTTTATAAATTATTGGAATATGGTTTTAGCAGGTGTGGTGACAGCTGGAAGGCTTCATCACCAACACACACAAATGGCATTGCAGGGCCAGAGGTTCCAGGGAGTGGTCTTGGAGGTGAGAACTGATATGTGTCTCCGTATAAACAACGCCCCATTGCAGACATTTTGAAAACCTGCAAATCATTGGAGCGGCCATAGGCACCAATATCCACCGCTATGAATTTGAAGTCGGCATCTGCTATGGCCATCAGCATAATAAAAAAGTATTTTTTATAATTAAAATATTCAGACCTGGATCCAGCAGGTTTAACAATCCTTATGTGCTTGCCATCCATGGCACCCAAGCAATTTGGGAAATGACAAATTTTTAAAAAATTCTCAGCAATCTCAAGCCACCACTCCGTTGTTGGATTTGGGATGTACTCCTGTAAACAATCCCACAAAGCACGACAGGTATGTTTCACAATCCCAGATATTGTGGAAATCCTGAGCCGAAATTGGTAATGGAGAGCGGTAAGGGATTCTCCAGTTGCAAGGAATCTGTAAAAAAATAAATAAATAATTAAATTATAGTTATTACGAACTACAAGCAACAACATTACAGTTTAAGGCTATGTGCCCACGTAGAAAAATATTATGGGTATTTTTCCACACCTTTTCTGAAAAATACACTTGTTGAATGCTCTGCGGATTCACCTGTGGATTTACACCTGCAGATTCCTATTATGGAGCAGGTGTTAAACGCTGTGGAATGCACACAAAGAATTGACATGCTGCAGAAAATGCAAAGCAGTGTTTCAGCGAAGTATTTTCCACAGCATGGTCTGTTATGACCCCAATGGCAGAGGGTCTCAGGAATAATGCTAAGTCTGTAAATACAGAAAACCAGCTCATAGGGCAGTGGTAACTGGGCTGACCATATAACTAATCCTAGCACCACAAATACCAGCAGCCGGGGAACGTTCCTACGTTGATCCTAGACGTCTCGCGCCAGCCGGAGAGCTAACTACCCCTAGAAGGGAAAAGAAAGACCTTTCTTGCCTCCAGAGGAAATACCCCAAAAGTTGGATAGAAGCCCCCCACAAATAATAACGGTGAGGTAAGAGGAAAAGACAAACATAAGAATGAGCTAGGTATTTAGCAAAGAGAGGCCCACTAGCTAATAGCAGAATATAGAAAGATAACTTATATGGTCAGCAAAAAATCCTATCAAAAATATCCACACTGGAAATTCAAGAACCCCCGAACCGTCTAACGGCCCGGGGGGAGAACACCAGCCCCCTAGAGCTTCCAGCAAGGTCAGGAATCACATTTAGTACAAGCTGGACAAAAATGATAGCAAACAAATAACCCAAAAAACAAGGAAGCAAGACTTAGCTTAATTTTGCACGAACCAGGACCAGCAAACAGGAGCAAACAGAATGTGTCTGATAACACCGATGCCAGGCACTGGACTAAGGTTCCAGGAGGTTTATATAGCAACACCCCTGAAGTAACGACCCAGCTGGGTGCAAACTGAGGGAAGAAAATCCCAGAGTCATATCACTAGTAACTAGGGTTGAGCGAAACGGGTCGATCATTTTCAAAAGTCGCCGACTTTTGGCTAAGTCGGCGTCTCATGAAACCCGATCCGACCCCTGTGCTTGTCGGCCATGCGGTACGCGACTTTCGCGCCAAAGTCGCGTTTCAATGACGCGAAAAGCGCCATTTCTCAGCCAATGAAGGTGAACGCAGAGTGTGGGCAGCGTGATGACATAGATCCTGGTCCCCACCATCTTAGAGAAGGGCATTGCAGTGATTGGCTTGCTGTCTGCGGCGTCACAGGGGCTATAAAGGGGCGTTCCCGCCGACCGCCATCTTACTGCTGCTGATCTGAGCTTAGGGAGAGGTTGCTGCCGCTTCGTCAGAAGCAGGGAGAGCGTTAGGCAGGGTCCACTAACCACCAAACCGCTTGTGCTGTAGCGATTTCCACTGTCCAACACCACCTTCGGTGTGCAGGAACAGTGGAAGCTTTTTTTTTTTTTCCTCAGCGTTGTAGCTCATTGGGCTGCCCTAGAAGGCTCCGTGATAGCTGTATTGCTGTGTGTACGCCACTGTGCAAACCAACTGCTTTTTTCAAAGCACATATCCTCTTGTTCCTTTCTGCACAGCTATCTTTTTTGTTTGTCCACACTTTTTATTTAATTTGTGCATCAGTCCACTCCTATTGCTGCCTGCCATACCTGGCTTAGATTACTGCAGGGAGATAGTAATTGTAGGACAGTCCCTGTTTTTTTTTTTTTTGTGGGAGATTAAGATTGGCATTTCTGCTACAGTGCCATCCCTGTGTGTGCCATCTCTCACTGAGTGGGCCATAGAAAGCCTATTTATTTTTTCCGTGATTTGTGTTCTAAATTCTACCTCAACACAAAAACACTACATCAATCAGTGGTAGAAAAATATTGGCCTCAGTCAGGGCTTGTGTGCCACTGCTGTGTGTGCTATCTCTCATTCAGTGGGCTATAGAAAGCCTATTTATTTGTTTATTTTTTTTCTTATTATTTGGTTTCTAAAGTCTCCCTGAAAAAAAAAAAAAAAAAAAAAACAGTGGGAGAGTAATATTGCCCTTTCAGCTTGTGTGCCAGTCTTGACTCCTGGGTGTGCCACCTCTCTCTCATTCAGTGGGCCATAGAAAGCCTATTTATTTTTTTGGTTTTTTTAATATTATTTGGTTTCTAAAGTCTCCCTGAAAATAAAAAAAAAAAACTTAAAAAAACAGTGGGAGAGTAATATTGCCCTTTCAGCTTGTGTGCCAGTCTTGACTCCTGGGTGTGCCACCTCTCTCATTCAGTGGGCCATAGAAAGCCTATTTATTTTTTTTTAAAAATATTATTGGGTTTCTAAAGTCTCCCTTAAAAAACAAAAAATACATAAAAAAACAGTGGGAGAGTAATATTGCCCTTTCAGCTTGTGTGCCAGTCTTGACTCCTGGGTGTGCCACCTCTCTCATTCAGTGGGCCATAGAAAGCATTTTTTTTTTTCCTTGATTTGTGTTCTAAAATCTACCTCAACACAAAAACACTACATCAATCAGTGGTAGAAAAATATTGGCCTCAGTCAGGGCTTGTGTGCCACTGCTGTGTGTGCTATCTCTCATTCAGTGGGCTATAGAAAGCCTATTTATTTATTTATTTTTTTTCTTATTATTTGGTTTCTAAAGTCTCCCTGAAAAAACAAACAAAAAAAAAAACAGTGGGAGAGTAATATTGCCCTTTCAGCTTGTGTGCCAGTCTTGACTCCTGGGTGTGCCACCTCTCTCTCATTCAGTGGGCCATAGAAAGCCTATTTATTTTTTTGGTTTTTTTAATATTATTTGGTTTCTAAAGTCTCCCTGAAAATAAAAAAAAAAACTTAAAAAAACAGTGGGAGAGTAATATTGCCCTTTCAGCTTGTGTGCCAGTCTTGACTCCTGGGTGTGCCACCTCTCTCATTCAGTGGGCCATAGAAAGCCTATTTATATTTTTTTTTAAATATTATTGGGTTTCTAAAGTCTCCCTTAAAAAACAAAAAATACATAAAAAAACAGTGGGAGAGTAATATTGCCCTTTCAGCTTGTGTGCCAGTCTTGACTCCTGGGTGTGCCACCTCTCTCATTCAGTGGGCCATAGAAAGCATTTTTTTTTTTTCCTTGATTTGTGTTCTAAAATCTACCTCAACACAAAAACACTACATCAATCAGTGGTAGAAAAATATTGGCCTCAGTCAGGGCTTGTGTGCCACTGGTGTGTGTGCTATCTCTCATTCAGTGGGCTATAGAAAGCCTATTTATTTATTTATTTTTTTTCTTATTATTTGGTTTCTAAAGTCTCCCTGAAAAAAAAAAAAAAAAAACAGTGGGAGAGTAATATTGCCCTTTCAGCTTGTGTGCCAGTCTTGACTCCTGGGTGTGCCACCTCTCTCTCATTCAGTGGGCCATAGAAAGCCTATTTATTTTTTTGGTTTTTTTAATATTATTTGGTTTCTAAAGTCTCCCTGAAAATAAAAAAAAAAAACTTAAAAAAACAGTGGGAGAGTAATATTGCCCTTTCAGCTTGTGTGCCAGTCTTGACTCCTGGGTGTGCCACCTCTCTCATTCAGTGGGCCATAGAAAGCCTATTTATTTATTTTTTAAAATATTATTGGGTTTCTAAAGTCTCCCTTAAAAAACAAAAAATACATAAAAAAACAGTGGGAGAGTAATATTGCCCTTTCAGCTTGTGTGCCAGTCTTGACTCCTGGGTGTGCCACCTCTCTCATTCAGTGGGCCATAGAAAGCATTTTTTTTTTCCTTGATTTGTGTTCTAAAATCTACCTCAACACAAAAACACTACATCAATCAGTGGTAGAAAAATATTGGCCTCAGTCAGGGCTTGTGTGCCACTGCTGTGTGTGCTATCTCTCATTCAGTGGGCTATAGAAAGCCTATTTATTTATTTATTTTTTTTCTTATTATTTGGTTTCTAAAGTCTCCCTGAAAAAAAAAACAAAAAAAAAAACAGTGGGAGAGTAATATTGCCCTTTCAGCTTGTGTGCCAGTCTTGACTCCTGGGTGTGCCACCTCTCTCTCATTCAGTGGGCCATAGAAAGCCTATTTATTTTTTTGGTTTTTTTAATATTATTTGGTTTCTAAAGTCTCCCTGAAAATAATAAAAAAAAAACTTAAAAAAACAGTGGGAGAGTAATATTGCCCTTTCAGCTTGTGTGCCAGTCTTGACTCCTGGGTGTGCCACCTCTCTCATTCAGTGGGCCATAGAAAGCCTATTTATTTTTTTGGTTTTTTTAATATTATTTGGTTTCTAAAGTCTCCCTGAAAATAAAAAAAAAAAAACTTAAAAAAACAGTGGGAGAGTAATATTGCCCTTTCAGCTTGTGTGCCAGTCTTGACTCCTGGGTGTGCCACCTCTCTCATTCAGTGGGCCATAGAAAGCCTATTTTTTTTTTTTTTTAAATATTATTGGGTTTCTAAAGTCTCCCTTAAAAAACAAAAAATACATAAAAAAACAGTGGGAGAGTAATATTGCCCTTTCAGCTTGTGTGCCAGTCTTGACTCCTGGGTGTGCCACCTCTCTCATTCAGTGGGCCATAGAAAGTCTATTTATTTTTTTTTTTAAATATTATTGGGATTCTAAAGTCTCCCTTAAAAAACAAAAAATACATAAAAAAACAGTGGGAGAGTAATATTGCCCTTTCAGCTTGTGTGCCAGTCTTGACTCCTGGGTGTGCCACCTCTCTCATTCAGTGGGCCATAGAAAGCATTTTTTTTTTCCTTGATTTGTGTTCTAAAATCTACCTCAACACAAAAACACTACATCAATCAGTGGGAGAAAAATATTGGCCTCAGTCAGGGCTTGTGTGCCACTGCTGTGTGTGCTATCTCTCATTCAGTGGGCTATAGAAAGCCTATTTATTTATTTATTTTTTTTCTTATTATTTGGTTTCTAAAGTCTCCCTGAAAAAAAAAAAAAAAAAAAAAAACAGTGGGAGAGTAATATTGCCCTTTCAGCTTGTGTGCCAGTCTTGACTCCTGGGTGTGCCACCTCTCTCTCATTCAGTGGGCCATAGAAAGCCTATTTATTTTTTTGGTTTTTTTAATATTATTTGGTTTCTAAAGTCTCCCTGAAAATAAAAAAAAAAAAACTTAAAAAACAGTGGGAGAGTAATATTGCCCTTTCAGCTTGTGTGCCAGTCTTGACTCCTGGGTGTGCCACCTCTCTCATTCAGTGGGCCATAGAAAGGCTATTTATTTTTTTGGTTTTTTTAATATTATTTGGTTTCTAAAGTCTCCCTGAAAAAAAAAAATAAATAAATTAGGTGGGAGATTAATATTGACATTAGTGCTTGAGTGACAGTCCTGCGTGTGTGTCATCTCTGTGATTTTGTGCCACAGAAAACAGAGTGTGTAACATTGTGCCTGATTTTCCTTGTGGTCTCACCAACCTGTTAAGGGATATTGAAATCATACTGAAGTTATAGCTCACCGTGTAAGTTGTTTGACAGCAACAAATAAAGTTACTTTGGTTAAGATTTTAAAACAATCAGGAAGTCTGGTGCAAGAGGTCGTCGTGGGCGTTCATTGTCAGCTGGTAATGATGGTAGTGGTAGTGGAGCATCAGGTGGTCGTGGGGATAAAAATATTCCACCTAAGTCTGGAGCTGTGGAGCCAGTTTCGTCGTCAGGCTACACAAGGCCTCGAACGCTCTCTTTTCTGGGAGTAGGAAAACCGCTTTTAAAGGCGGAGCAGCAACAGCAAGTTTTGGCTTACATTGCAGACTCAGCCTCTAGCTCTTTTGCCTCCTCTTCCGAAACTGGTAAATGTAAAAGCAGCGCGTCGCTTGTGGATGTTCACGGTCAGGGACAAGTCGCTTCCTTGTCCTCCTCAGCAAAAACTACAACAAGAGAGAAGGATGCAGCAGGCGACACAACGGGTCACTCCATGGAGCTCTTTACACATACCGTCCCTGGCTTAGAAAGTGAAACATTTAACAGGCCATGCCCATTACAAGTATATTCTGACATGGAGTGCACTGATGCACAGCCACAGCCAGAGTACTATGCTGCTCCTTTGACTCAGACCACCACATTGCCCTCTCAGGGTACAGATCCACAATCAGACCCTGATGAGACAATGTTGCCCCGCCACGAACGCTATACCACCGACCGACACAGTGACACAGACGAAGTTGCACACGAGCTCGAAGAGGAGGTAATAGATGACCCAGTTATTGACCCCGATTGGCAGCCATTGGGGGAACAGGGTGCAGGCGGCAGTAGTTCAGAAGCGGAGGTGGAGGAGGGGCCGCAGCAGGCATCAACATCGCAACAGGTTCCATCTGCCGGGC
Organism: Ranitomeya variabilis; assembly: GCF_051348905.1. NCBI lineage: Eukaryota > Metazoa > Chordata > Amphibia > Anura > Dendrobatidae > Ranitomeya > Ranitomeya variabilis. Next base: position 399,186,245 of record NC_135237.1, on the reverse strand, counting down.
CCGTATCTGGCCCAAAACGCGTGTCAAAGCCAAAACCTGTTGGAGGACAGCGTGGCCATCCGGTTAAAGCTCAGTCTGCAATCCCTGAAAAGGGATCCGAGTCTAGGAAGAGTGCAGTCTGGCATTTTTTTAAACAACATCCAACTGATCAGCGCAAAGTCATCTGTCAAAAATGTTCAACTAGCTTAAGCAGAGGTCAGAATCTGAAAAGTCTAAATACTAGTTGCATGCATAGACACTTAACCACCATGCATTTTCAAGCCTGGACTAACTACCAAACGTCCCTTAAGGTTGTAGCACCCTCGGCCAATGAAGCTAGTCAGCAACGCAACATCCCTTCCGTCACTGTAAGGCCACCATTTTCCGCACCACCGGCAGTATCTGTGCAGGTTTCTTTGCCAGCCAAAAGCAGTCAGGGTCAGGGAACCACCAGTTTTGTAGGAGGAAATATTGCATCTAGGGCACCGGCGGAAACAATACCGTCTCCAACCGTCTCTCAGTCTGCCATGTACACCGGCACACCCGAAAGTTCCACGATCTCCAGCTCTCCAGTCCAGCTCACCCTACATGAGACTCTGGTTAGAAAAAGGAAGTACTTATCCTCGCATCCGCGTACACAGGGTTTTAACGCCCACATAGCTAGACTAATCTCGTTAGAGATGATGCCCTACCGGTTAGTTGAAAGCGAAGCTTTCAAAGCCCTGATGGAGTACGCTGAACCACGATACGAGCTACCCAGTCGACACTTTTTTTCCAGAAAAGCCATCCCAGCCCTGCACCAGCATGTTAAACAGCGCATCGTCCATGCACTCAGGCAATCTGTGAGTACAAAGGTGCACCTGACTACAGATGCATGGACCAGTAGGCATGGCCAGGGACGTTATGTGTCCATCACGGCACACTGGGTGAATGTGGTGGATGCAGGGTCCACAGGCGACATCAATTTAGGGACAGTTGTGCCTAGCCCACGGTCTAGGAAACAGTTGGCTGTAGGCGTTCGCACCCCCTCCTCCTCCTCCTCCTCGTCCTCCTGCAGAAGCTACAGCTCTTCCACAGAACGCAGTCTGCCAACCACTCCATCGGCAGATGACACTGTTGCACACCAGTTGTCCCATTATGGGCCAGCTACTGCCAAGCGTCAGCAGGCTGTATTGGCTATGAAGTGTTTGGGCGACAACAGACACACCGCGGAAGTTCTGTCCGAGTTCTTGCAACAAGAAACGCAGTCGTGGCTGGGCACAGTAGATCTTGAGGCAGGCAAGGTAGTGAGTGATAACGGAAGGAATTTCATGGCTGCCATCTCCCTTTCCCAACTGAAACACATTCCTTGCCTGGCTCACACCTTAAACCTGGTGGTGCAGTGCTTATTGAAAACTTGTCCTGGGTTCTCCGACCTGCTCCTCAAAGTGCGTGCACTTTGCTCACATATCCGACGTTCGCCTGTACACGCCAGCCGTATGCAGACCTATCAGCGGTCTTTGAACCTTCCCCAGCATCGCCTCATCATAGACGTTGCAACAAGGTGGAACTCAACACTGCACATGCTTCAGAGACTGTGCGAACAGAGGCGTGCTGTTATTTATTTGTGGGAGGATACACGGGCAGGCAGTAGGATGGCAGACATGGAGTTGTCAGGTGTGCAGTGGTCTAAGATACAAGACATGTGTCAAGTCCTTCAGTGTTTTGAGGAATGCACACGGCTGGTTAGTGCAGACAACGCCGTAATAAGCATGAGCATCCCCCGTAATGCGTCTGCTGATGCAAAGTTTGACGCACATAAAGGAGCAGGCGTCTGCACCAGAGGAAGAGGAAAGCCTTGATGACAGTCAGCCATTGTCTGGTCAGGGCAGTGTACAGGACGAGGTAGCGGGCGAAGAGGAGGTGGAGGACGAGGAGGATGATGGGGATGAGTATATTTTTAATGCCGAACCTTTCCCGGGGGCACAGGAAATTGGTTGCGTGTCACGGCCGGGTTCTGGTTTTTTGAGGGACACAAGTGACGTAGATTTGCCTGCAACTGCCCCTCAACCAATCACAACCGGAGATTTGACAACTGGAACTTTGGCCCACATGGCGGATTATGCCTTACGTATCCTAAAAAGGGACACACGCATTACGAAAATGATGAACGATGACGATTACTGGTTGGCCTGCCTCCTTGATCCACGCTATAAAGGCAAATTGCAAAATATTATGCCACATGAGAACTTGGAACTAATATTAGCAACCAAACAATCAACTCTTGTTGACCGTTTGCTTCAGGCATTCCCAGCACACAGCGCACGTGATCGTTCTCACACGAGCTCCAGGGGGCAGCAGACTAGGAGTGTTAGGGGTGCACACATCAGAAGTGGCGTTGGACAGAGGGGTTTTCTGACCAGGTTGTGGAGTGATTTTGCTATGACCGCAGACAGGACAGGTACTGCTGCATCAATTGAAAGTGACAGGAGACAACATTTGTCCAGTATGGTTACTAACTATTTTTCATCCCTTATCGATGTTCTCCCTCAACCGTCATTCCCATTTGATTACTGGGCCTCCAAATTAGACACCTGGCCAGAATTGGCAGAATATGCATTGCAGGAGCTTGCTTGCCCGGCAGCAAGTGTCCTATCAGAAAGAGTATTCAGTGCTGCAGGTTCAATATTAACCGAAAAAAGGACTCGTCTGGCTACCCAAAATGTTGACGATCTAACATTCATTAAAATGAACCACAACTGGATTTCGAAATCTTTTGCCCCACCTTGCCCGGCCGACACCTAGCTTTCCTATGAAAAGCTCTTGCCTGTGAATTACTTTTCTAATGTCTAATTTGCTGCAGCTGATTGTACAGCATACGACATGTTTACACCTCCCTAAATGGCAAAACTCCCCACACGGGGCCGTGGTATCGCGACTTGGCGCAAGCACCCGTGAGACTGCTGTTTGTCTGAAGAGGTGGGTGTGCTCGCTTTTGGTTGACGGCATTGCTACTGGGTCCCTCATAGTACAATGTAGTGTCTCTGGCGGTGGTGGTGCGCACCCAACGTCAGACACACCGTTGTAACATGAGGGGCCCTGGGGCGGTCCCGCCGGCCTCAAGAGAGTTCCCCCCTACCCCAGCTCAAAATGTGCTCTACCACGTGCAAAATTATGTCGCACAGCTCCACCAATCTTTAGTCTATTCGCTGACATCATTCAATGTCTGGCACTGACAATACAAATTTGTAGACATCTATGATGCAACTTAAAGTAGTCTGTGTCTGTGTCCTATATTGGCACCATTAAATAGTTACTGCCAAATTACTATGTCAGAAACTCAGTAGATGAGCCCACCCCTGTACCTAAGTATGCCACCTTTTTTTTTGTTTTGGTTGTTTTGCGAGACATTAACATCTATTTATATTTTGGGAGTACTGGGACAGACACTCCTTGCACTACTCCTCCACTCACCACCAAGCTGCCTGTGTATCCATGTAACCGCTGTAAAGCTGCCATGAGCCTATTGTTTGTTATTTTAGGCCTTTGATAGCCTGTCTGCGGTCCCTACTTTAAATACTCCTCCACTCATCACCAGCTGCCTGCCCGTGTATCCATGTAACCGCTGTAAAACTGCCATGAGCCTATTGTTTGTTATTTTAGGCCTTCGAAGCCTGTCTGCGGTCCCTCCTTCCACTAGGCCTCCACTGACCAGACCACTGCTGCCCGTGTACCCCTGGAACCAATTTTAAAGTGCCTACAGCCAGCCCATTTTATTGTGTTAGGCCTTCGAAGCCTGTCTGCGGTCCCTCCTTCCACTAGGCCTCCACTGACCAGACCACTGCTGCCCGTGTACCCCTGGAACCAATTTTAAAGTGCCTACAGCCAGCCCATTTTATTGTGTTAGGCCTTCGAAGCCTGTCTGCGGTCCCTCCTTCCACTAGGCCTCCACTCACCTGACCACTGCTGCCCGTGTACCCCTGGAACCAATAATAAAGTGCCTACAGCCAGCCCATTTTATTATGTTAGGCCTTTGAAGCCTGTCTACGGTCCCTCCTTCCACTAGGCCTCCACTGACCAGACCACTGCTGCCCGTGTACCCCTGGAACCAATAATAAAGTGCCTACCGCCAGCCCATTTTATTATGTTAGGCCTTCGAAGCCTGTCTAAGGTCCCTCCTTCCACTAGGCCTCCACTCACCTGACCACTGCTGCCCGTGTACCCCTGGAACCAATAATAAAGTGCCTAGAGCCTATTTTTTTATTTAATTTAATATTAATAAAGCCAGGATGAACTACGATATACCACGCTATGAGCTACCCAGTTGACAATTCTTTTGCGAGAAAAGCCATCCCACCCCTCCACCTGCATGTTAAAGACCGCATTGTCCTTGCATTCTGTCAATTTGTCAGTCCAAAGGTATACCTGACAACAGACACATGGACCTGTAGGCCTGGCCACGGAAGGTTACGTGTCCTTTGTGGCTAAATGGGTTAATGTATTGGATGCATGGTCCACACAGGGGACAGCCTGCAAAGTCTGTCTGCAGTCCCTAGTTCAAGTTGTCCTCAACTGAATAAAGCTGAGCTTCTACCTTCTGGCTCTGATTAACTGCTGTTTTTAAAAAAATTGGCTGTTCCGTCCTTCTAAAGGTGTCTGCCCCTGCCTGGTGTTGTCCTCAACTGAATAAAGCTGAGCTTCAACCTTCAGTTCCAAACATACAACAGAAAACTGGTACAATACAAAAAGTGGCCTCCAGCTACAAAAACTTTCTCCTACAAGTAGTTAACTGACAGTTTTTTTTCCAGTGAAAACACAGATATGGCATCCAACGAGTGTTGTCCTGTCTCGTCTTCTTTATATTATTGCCAAGAAGCTGCAACTGAATAAAGCTGAGCTTCAACCTTCAGTTCCAAATTACCATTTTTAAAAAAGCAATTGGCTGTTCCGGCCTACTAAAGGTGTCTGTCTGCCCCTGCCTGGTGTTGTCCTCAACTGAATAAAGCTGAGCTTCAACCTTCTGTTCCAAATTACCATTTTTAAAAATGCAATTGGCTGTTCCGGCCTACTAAAGGTGTCTGTCTGCCCCTGCCTGGTGTTGTCCTCAACTGAATAAAGCTGAGCCTCAACCTTCTGTTCCAAATTACCATTTTTAAAAATGCAATTGGCTGTTCCGGCCTACTAAAGGTGAATGTCTGCCCCTGCCTGGTGTTGTCCTCAACTGAATAAAGCTGAGCTTCAACCTTCAGTTCCAAATTACCATTTTTAAAAATGCCATTGGCTGTTCCGGCCTACTAAAGGTGTCTGTCTGCCCCTGCCTGGTGTTGTCCTCAACTGAATAAAGCTGAGCTTCAACCTTCTGTTCCAAATTACCATTTTTAAAAATGCAATTGGCTGTTCCGGCCTACTAAAGGTGTCTGTCTGCCCCTGCCTGGTGTTGTCCTCAACTGAATAAAGCTGAGCCTCAACCTTCTGTTCCAAATTACCATTTTTAAAAATGCAATTGGCTGTTCCGGCCTACTAAAGGTGAATGTCTGCCCCTGCCTGGTGTTGTCCTCAACTGAATAAAGCTGAGCTTCAACCTTCAGTTCCAAATTACCATTTTTAAAAATGCCATTGGCTGTTCCGGCTGTTGTGAAATTGGATTCTGGGCTCCCCCGGTGGCCACTTGTGGAATTGTACTTGTGTGCATCATCCCCTCTGTTCACCTGCTCCTATCAGGATGTGGGAGTCGCTATATAACCTTGCTCCTCTGTCAGTTTCATGCCGGTCAACAATGTAATCAGAAGCCTTCTGTGCATGTTCCTGCTACTAGACAACTCCTAGCTAAGTTGGACTTTTGTCCTTGTGTGTTTTTGCATTTTGTTCCTGTTCACAGCTGCTGTTTCGTTACTTTGTCTGGAAAGCTCTTGTGAGCGGAAATTGCCACTCTGGTGTTATGAGTTAATGCTAGAGTCTTAAAGTAATTTCTGGATGGTGTTTTGATAGGGTTTTCTGCTGACCATGAAAGTGCCCTTTCTGTCTTCATGCTATCTAGTAAGCGGACCTCGATTTTGCTAAACCTATTTTCATACTACGTTTGTCATTTCGTCTAAAATCACCGCCAATATATGTGGGGGCCTCTGTCTGCCTTTTGGGAAAATTTCTCTAGAGGTGAGCCAGGACTGTCTTTTCCTCTGCTAGGATTAGGTAGTTCTCCGGCTGGCGCTGGGCATCTAGGGATAAAAAACGTAGGCATGCTACCCGGCCACTTCTAGTTGTGCGGCAGGTTTAGTTCATGGTCAGTATAGTTTCCATCTTCCAAGAGCTAGTTCTCATATATGCTGGGCTATGTTCTCTCGCCATTGAGAATCATGAAAGTTTGACCGGCCCAAAAAAGGGTTAAATTACTGGCTGAGAAAGGAGAGAAAAAAGAAGTCTGCTACAATTTTTTTTTTTTTTTTCCTCTAGTTCTGAGTGTGCTCTTAATTGAATCACTTGCTAGTTTGCCTATGCTGCAGCCTTCCTCTCTTTCTCTCCTTCTAATCCTTGAATGGCTCTGTGTTCACCTGTTTCAAATGGATCTTCAGAGTGTAGCTACAGGTTTGAATAATCTCGCCACAAAGGTACAAAATTTGCAAGATTTTGTTGTTCATGCACCTATGTCTGAGCCTAGAATTCCTTTGCCTGAATTCTTCTCGGGGAATAGATCTCCCTTTCAAAATTTTAAAAATAATTGCAAATTGTTTTTGTCCCTGAAGTCTCGCTCTGCCGGAGACCCTGCACAGCAGGTCAGGATTGTAATTTCCTTGCTCCGGGGCGACCCTCAGGATTGGGCTTTTGCATTGGCACCAGGGGATCCTGCGTTGCTCAATGTGGATGCGTTTTTTCTGGCCTTGGGGTTGCTTTATGAGGAACCTCATTTAGAGCTTCAGGCGGAAAAGGCCTTGATGTCCTTGTCTCAGGGGCAAGATGAAGCTGAAATATACTGCCAAAAATTCCGCAAATGGTCTGTGCTTACTCAGTGGAATGAGTGCGCCCTGGCGGCGATTTTCAGAGAAGGTCTCTCTGATGCCATTAAGGATGTTATGGTGGGGTTCCCTGTGCCTGCGAGTCTGAATGAGTCCATGACGATGGCTATTCAGATCGATAGGCGTCTGCGGGAGCGCAAACCTGTGCACCATTTGGCGGTGTCTACTGAGAAAACGCCAGAAAATATGCAATGTGATAGAATTCTGTCCAGAAGCGAGCGGCAGAATTTTAGACGAAAAAATGGGTTGTGCTTCTATTGTGGTGATTCAACTCATGTTATATCAGCATGCTTTAAGCGTACCTTTGGTTTCCATTTCATCATCTATTCCCTCTGAGATTCCTGAATTCTTGTCTGACTTTCGTGACGTTTTTGAAGAACCCAAGGTTGGTTCACTACCTCCGCACCGGGAGTGCGATTGTGCCATAGACTTGATCCCGGGTAGTAAATACCCTAAGGGTCGTTTATTTAATCTGTCTGTGCCTGAACACGCGGCTATGCGAGAATATATAAAGGAGTCCTTGGAAAAGGGACATATTCGTCCTTCGTCATCTCCCTTAGGAGCCGGTTTTTTCTTTGTGTCTAAGAAAGACGGCTCTTTGAGGCCGTGTATTGATTATCGACTTTTGAATAAAATCACGGTTAAATATCAATATCCGTTACCACTGCTTACTGATTTGTTTGCTCGTATAAAGGGGGCCAAGTGGTTCTCTAAGATTGATCTCCGTGGGGCGTATAATTTGGTGCGAATCAAGCAGGGGGATGAGTGGAAAACCGCATTTAATACGCCCGAGGGCCATTTTGAGTATCTGGTGATGCCTTTTGGTCTTTCAAATGCCCCTTCAGTCTTCCAGTCCTTTATGCATGACATTTTCCGCGATTATTTGGATAAATTTATGATTGTGTATCTGGATGATATTCTGATTTTTTCGGATGACTGGGACTCTCATGTCCAGCAGGTCAGGAGGGTTTTTCAGGTTTTGCGGTCTAATTCCTTGTGTGTGAAGGGTTCTAAGTGTGTTTTTGGGGTTCAAAAGATTTCCTTCTTGGGATACATTTTTTCCCCCTCTTCCATCGAGATGGATCCTGTCAAGGTTCAGGCTATTGGTGATTGGACGCAACCCTCTTCTCTTAAGAGTCTTCAGAAATTTTTGGGCTTTGCTAACTTTTATCGTCGATTTATTGCTGGTTTTTCTGATGTTGTAAAACCATTGACTGATTTGACTAAGAAGGGTGCTGATGTTGCTGATTGGTCCCCTGATGCTGTGGAGGCCTTTCGGGAGCTCAAGCGCCGCTTTTCTTCCGCCCCAGTGTTGCATCAGCCTGATGTTGCTCTTCCTTTTCAGGTTGAGGTCGACGCTTCTGAAATCGGAGCTGGGGCGGTGTTGTCGCAGAGAAGTTCCGACTGCTCCGTGATGAGACCTTGTGCCTTTTTTTCCCGTAAATTTTCGCCCGCCGAGCGGAATTATGATATTGGGAATCGGGAGCTTTTGGCCATGAAGTGGGCTTTTGAGGAGTGGCGTCACTGGCTTGAGGGGGCCAGACATCAGGTGGTGGTATTGACTGACCACAAAAATTTAATTTACCTTGAGTCTGCCAGGCGCCTGAATCCTAGACAGGCGCGCTGGTCGTTGTTTTTCTCTCGGTTTAATTTTGTGGTGTCTTACCTACCGGGTTCTAAGAATGTTAAGGCGGATGCCCTTTCTAGGAGTTTTGAGCCTGACTCCCCTGGTAATTCTGAGCCCACAGGTATCCTTAAAGATGGAGTGATATTGTCTGCCGTTTCTCCAGACCTGCGGCGGGCCTTGCAGGAGTTTCAGGCGGATAGACCTGATCGTTGCCCACCTGGTAGACTGTTTGTTCCTGATGATTGGACCAGTAGAGTCATCTCTGAGGTTCATTCTTCTGCATTGGCAGGTCATCCTGGAATCTTTGGTACCAGGGATTTGGTGGCAAGGTCCTTCTGGTGGCCTTCCCTGTCACGAGATGTGCGAGGCTTTGTGCAGTCTTGTGACGTTTGTGCTCGGGCCAAGCCTTGTTGTTCTCGGGCTAGTGGATTGTTGTTACCCTTGCCTATTCCAAAGAGGCCTTGGACGCACATCTCGATGGATTTTATTTCGGATCTGCCTGTTTCTCAGAAGATGTCTGTCATCTGGGTGGTGTGTGACCGTTTCTCTAAGATGGTCCATCTGGTTCCCTTGCCTAAGTTGCCTTCTTCTTCCGAGTTGGTTCCTCTGTTTTTTCAAAATGTTGTTCGTTTGCATGGTATTCCGGAGAATATCGTTTCTGACAGAGGGACCCAATTCGTGTCTAGATTTTGGCGGGCATTCTGTGCTAGGATGGGCATAGATTTGTCTTTTTCGTCTGCTTTCCATCCTCAGACTAATGGCCAGACCGAGCGGACTAATCAGACCTTGGAGACATATTTGAGGTGTTTTGTGTCTGCGGATCAGGATGATTGGGTTGCTTTTTTGCCTTTGGCGGAGTTCGCCCTCAATAATCGGGCCAGCTCTGCCACCTTGGTGTCCCCGTTTTTCTGTAATTTGGGGTTTCATCCTCGATTTTCCTCCGGTCAAGTGGAATCTTCGGATTGTCCTGGAGTGGATGCTGTGGTGGAGAGGTTGCATCAGATTTGGGGGCAGGTGGTGGACAATTTGAAGTTGTCCCAGGAGAAGACTCAGCTTTTTGCCAACCGCCGTCGTCGTGTTGGTCCTCGGCTTTGTGTTGGGGACTTGGTGTGGTTGTCTTCTCGTTTTGTCCCTATGAGGGTTTCTTCTCCTAAGTTTAAGCCTCGGTTCATCGGCCCGTACAAGATATTGGAGATTCTTAACCCTGTGTCCTTCCGTTTGGACCTCCCTGCATCCTTTTCGATTCATAATGTTTTTCATCGGTCATTGTTGCGCAGGTATGAGGTACCGGCTGTGCCTTCCGTTGAGCCTCCTGCTCCGGTGTTGGTTGAGGGTGAGTTGGAGTACGTTGTGGAAAAGATCTTAGACTCTTGTGTTTCCAGACGGAAACTCCAGTATCTGGTCAAATGGAAGGGATACGGTCAGGAGGATAATTCTTGGGTCACTGCCTCTGATGTTCATGCCTCCGATCTTGTCCGTGCCTTTCATAGGGCTCATCCTGATCGCCCTGGTGGTTCTGGTGAGGGTTCGGTGCCCCCTCCTTGAGGGGGGGGTACTGTTGTGAAATTGGATTCTGGGCTCCCCCGGTGGCCACTTGTGGAATTGTACTTGTGTGCATCATCCCCTCTGTTCACCTGCTCCTATCAGGATGTGGGAGTCGCTATATAACCTTGCTCCTCTGTCAGTTTCATGCCGGTCAACAATGTAATCAGAAGCCTTCTGTGCATGTTCCTGCTACTAGACAACTCCTAGCTAAGTTGGACTTTTGTCCTTGTGTGTTTTTGCATTTTGTTCCTGTTCACAGCTGCTGTTTCGTTACTGTGTCTGGAAAGCTCTTGTGAGCGGAAATTGCCACTCTGGTGTTATGAGTTAATGCTAGAGTCTTAAAGTAATTTCTGGATGGTGTTTTGATAGGGTTTTCAGCTGACCATGAAAGTGCCCTTTCTGTCTTCATGCTATCTAGTAAGCGGACCTCGATTTTGCTAAACCTATTTTCATACTACGTTTGTCATTTCGTCTAAAATCACCGCCAATATATGTGGGGGCCTCTGTCTGCCTTTTGGGAAAATTTCTCTAGAGGTGAGCCAGGACTGTCTTTTCCTCTGCTAGGATTAGGTAGTTCTCCGGCTGGCGCTGGGCATCTAGGGATAAAAAACGTAGGCATGCTACCCGGCCACTTCTAGTTGTGCGGCAGGTTTAGTTCATGGTCAGTATAGTTTCCATCTTCCAAGAGCTAGTTCTCATATATGCTGGGCTATGTTCTCTCGCCATTGAGAATCATGACATCCGGCCTACTAAAGGTGTCTGTCTGCCCCTGCCTGGTGTTGTCCTCAACTGAATAAAGCTGAGCTTCTACCTTCTGCCTCTTACTAACTGCTGTTTTTTTAAAAAATTGGCTGTTCCGGCCTACTAAAGGTGTCTGTCTGCCCCTGCCTGGTGTTGTCCTCAACTGAATAAAGCTGAGCTTCAACCTTCTGTTCCAAATTACCATTTTTAAAAATGCAATTGGCTGTTCCGGCCTACTAAAGGTGTCTGTCTGCCCCTGCCTGGTGTTGTCCTCAACTGAATAAAGCTGAGCCTCAACCTTCTGTTCCAAATTACCATTTTTAAAAATGCAATTGGCTGTTCCGGCCTACTAAAGGTGAATGTCTGCCCCTGCCTGGTGTTGTCCTCAACTGAATAAAGCTGAGCTTCAACCTTCTGCTCCAAATTACCATTTTTAAAAATGCAATTGGCTGTTCCGGCCTACTAAAGGTGTCTGTCTGCCCCTGCCTGGTGTTGTCCTCAACTGAATAAAGCTGAGCCTCAACCTTCTGTTCCAAATTACCATTTTTAAAAATGCAATTGGCTGTTCCGGCCTACTAAAGGTGAATGTCTGCCCCTGCCTGGTGTTGTCCTCAACTGAATAAAGCTGAGCTTCAACCTTCTGTTCCAAATTACCATTTTTAAAAATGCAATTGGCTGTTCCGGCCTACTAAAGGTGTCTGTCTGCCCCTGCCTGGTGTTGTCCTCAACTGAATAAAGCTGAGCCTCAACCTTCTGTTCCAAATTACCATTTTTAAAAATGCAATTGGCTGTTCCGGCCTACTAAAGGTGAATGTCTGCCCCTGCCTGGTGTTGTCCTCAACTGAATAAAGCTGAGCTTCAACCTTCAGTTCCAAATTACCATTTTTAAAAATGCCATTGGCTGTTCCGGCCTACTAAAGGTGTCTGTCTGCCCCTGCCTGGTGTTGTCCTCAACTGAATAAAGCTGAGCTTCTACCTTCTGCCTCTTACTAACTGCTGTTTTTTTTTAAAAATTGGCTGTTCCGGCCTACTAAAGGTGTCTGTCTGCCCCTGCCTGGTGTTGTCCTCAACTGAATAAAGCTGAGCCTCAACCTTCTGTTCCAAATTACCATTTTTAAAAATGCAATTGGCTGTTCCGGCCTACTAAAGGTGAATGTCTGCCCCTGCCTGGTGTTGTCCTCAACTGAATAAAGCTGAGCTTCAACCTTCTGTTCCAAATTACCATTTTTAAAAATGCAATTGGCTGTTCCGGCCTACTAAAGGTGTCTGTCTGCCCCTGCCTGGTGTTGTCCTCAACTGAATAAAGCTGAGCCTCAACCTTCTGTTCCAAATTACCATTTTTAAAAATGCAATTGGCTGTTCCGGCCTACTAAAGGTGAATGTCTGCCCCTGCCTGGTGTTGTCCTCAACTGAATAAAGCTGAGCTTCAACCTTCAGTTCCAAATTACCATTTTTAAAAATGCCATTGGCTGTTCCGGCCTACTAAAGGTGTCTGTCTGCCCCTGCCTGGTGTTGTCCTCAACTGAATAAAGCTGAGCTTCTACCTTCTGCCTCTTACTAACTGCTGTTTTTTTTTAAAAATTGGCTGTTCCGGCCTACTAAAGGTGTCTGTCTGCCCCTGCCTGGTGTTGTCCTCAACTGAATAAAGCTGAGCTTCAACCTTCTGTTCCAAATTACCATTTTTAAAAATGCAATTGGCTGTTCCGGCCTACTAAAGGTGAATGTCTGCCACTGCCTGGTGTTGTCCTCAACTGAATAAAGCTGAGCCTCAACCTTCTGTTCCAAATTACCATTTTTAAAAATGCAATTGGCTGTTCCGGCCTACTAAAGGTGAATGTCTGCCCCTGCCTGGTGTTGTCCTCAACTGAATAAAGCTGAGCTTCAACCTTCTGTTCCAAATTACCATTTTTAAAAATGCAATTGGCTGTTCCGGCCTACTAAAGGTGTCTGTCTGCCCCTGCCTGGTGTTGTCCTCAACTGAATAAAGCTGAGCCTCAACCTTCTGTTCCAAATTACCATTTTTAAAAATGCAATTGGCTGTTCCGGCCTACTAAAGGTGAATGTCTGCCCCTGCCTGGTGTTGTCCTCAACTGAATAAAGCTGAGCTTCAACCTTCAGTTCCAAATTACCATTTTTAAAAATGCCATTGGCTGTTCCGGCCTACTAAAGGTGTCTGTCTGCCCCTGCCTGGTGTTGTCCTCAACTGAATAAAGCTGAGCTTCTACCTTCTGCCTCTTACTAACTGCTGTTTTTTTTTAAAAATTGGCTGTTCCGGCCTACTAAAGGTGTCTGTCTGCCCCTGCCTGGTGTTGTCCTCAACTGAATAAAGCTGAGCCTCAACCTTCTGTTCCAAATTACCATTTTTAAAAATGCAATTGGCTGTTCCGGCCTACTAAAGGTGAATGTCTGCCCCTGCCTGGTGTTGTCCTCAACTGAATAAAGCTGAGCTTCAACCTTCTGTTCCAAATTACCATTTTTAAAAATGCAATTGGCTGTTCCGGCCTACTAAAGGTGTCTGTCTGCCCCTGCCTGGTGTTGTCCTCAACTGAATAAAGCTGAGCCTCAACCTTCTGTTCCAAATTACCATTTTTAAAAATGCAATTGGCTGTTCCGGCCTACTAAAGGTGAATGTCTGCCCCTGCCTGGTGTTGTCCTCAACTGAATAAAGCTGAGCTTCAACCTTCAGTTCCAAATTACCATTTTTAAAAATGCCATTGGCTGTTCCGGCCTACTAAAGGTGTCTGTCTGCCCCTGCCTGGTGTTGTCCTCAACTGAATAAAGCTGAGCTTCTACCTTCTGCCTCTTACTAACTGCTGTTTTTTTTTAAAAATTGGCTGTTCCGGCCTACTAAAGGTGTCTGTCTGCCCCTGCCTGGTGTTGTCCTCAACTGAATAAAGCTGAGCTTCAACCTTCTGTTCCAAATTACCATTTTTAAAAATGCAATTGGCTGTTCCGGCCTACTAAAGGTGAATGTCTGCCACTGCCTGGTGTTGTCCTCAACTGAATAAAGCTGAGCTTCAACCTTCAGTTCCAAATTACCATTTTTAAAAATGCCATTGGCTGTTCCGGCCTACTAAAGGTGTCTGTCTGCCCCTGCCTGGTGTTGTCCTCAACTGAATAAAGCTGAGCCTCAACCTTCTGTTCCAAATTACCATTTTTAAAAATGCAATTGGCTGTTCCGGCCTACTAAAGGTGAATGTCTGCCCCTGCCTGGTGTTGTCCTCAACTGAATAAAGCTGAGCTTCAACCTTCAGTTCCAAATTACCATTTTTAAAAATGCCATTGGCTGTTCCGGCCTACTAAAGGTGTCTGTCTGCCCCTGCCTGGTGTTGTCCTCAACTGAATAAAGCTGAGCTTCAACCTTCTGTTCCAAATTACCATTTTTAAAAATGCAATTGGCTGTTCCGGCCTACTAAAGGTGTCTGTCTGCCCCTGCCTGGTGTTGTCCTCAACTGAATAAAGCTGAGCTTCTACCTTCTGCCTCTTACTAACTGCTGTTTTTTTAAAAAATTGGCTGTTCCGGCCTACTAAAGGTGTCTGTCTGCCCCTGCCTGGTGTTGTCCTCAACTGAATAAAGCTGAGCTTCAACCTTCTGTTCCAAATTACCATTTTTAAAAATGCAATTGGCTGTTCCGGCCTACTAAAGGTGAATGTCTGCCCCTGCCTGGTGTTGTCCTCAACTGAATAAAGCAGAGCTTCAACCTTCAGTTCCAAATTACCATTTTTAAAAATGCCATTGGCTGTTCCGGCCTACTAAAGGTGTCTGTCTGCCCCTGCCTGGTGTTGTCCTCAACTGAATAAAGCTGAGCTTCTACCTTCTGCCTCTTACTAACTGCTGTTTTTTTTAAAAATTGGCTGTTCCGGCCTACTAAAGGTGTCTGTCTGCCCCTGCCTGGTGTTGTCCTCAACTGAATAAAGCTGAGCTTCAACCTTCTGTTCCAAATTACCATTTTTAAAAATGCAATTGGCTGTTCCGGCCTACTAAAGGTGTCTGTCTGCCCCTGCCTGGTGTTGTCCTCAACTGAATAAAGCTGAGCCTCAACCTTCTGTTCCAAATTACCATTTTTAAAAATGCCATTGGCTGTTCCGGCCTACTAAAGGTGTCTGTCTGCCCCTGCCTGGTGTTGTCCTCAACTGAATAAAGCTGAGCTTCAACCTTCTGTTCCAAATTACCATTTTTAAAAATGCAATTGGCTGTTCCGGCCTACTAAAGGTGTCTGTCTGCCCCTGCCTGGTGTTGTCCTCAACTGAATAAAGCTGAGCTTCTACCTTCTGCCTCTTACTAACTGCTGTTTTTTTAAAAAATTGGCTGTTCCGGCCTACTAAAGGTGTCTGTCTGCCCCTGCCTGGTGTTGTCCTCAACTGAATAAAGCTGAGCTTCAACCTTCTGTTCCAAATTACCATTTTTAAAAATGCAATTGGCTGTTCCGGCCTACTAAAGGTGAATGTCTGCCCCTGCCTGGTGTTGTCCTCAACTGAATAAAGCTGAGCTTCAACCTTCAGTTCCAAATTACCATTTTTAAAAATGCCATTGGCTGTTCCGGCCTACTAAAGGTGTCTGTCTGCCCCTGCCTGGTGTTGTCCTCAACTGAATAAAGCTGAGCTTCAACCTGCAGTTCCAAATTACCATTTTTAAAAATGCCATTGGCTGTTCCGGCCTACTAAAGGTGTCTGTCTGCCCCTGCCTGGTGTTGTCCTCAACTGAACAAAGCTGAGCTTCCACATTCTGGCTTTCGCCCTATACTATCAGATATTAAACTGCATTTGGCCTACTAGTGTGGTTATGCCCTTGAAACAGTGTCTGCTGCTCTTGGGTTTGCTACTCCACTGAACAAAGCAATGCCGCCTGTTTAGTCCTGTTACCAATTTTGAACTGCATTTAGCCTACTTTATTCTTTGGCCCTATATCTGTTTCCTCCTCATCCTGCCCATTGCCCAGCCACTGCTAGATGAGTCTGCTGGTACATTGACCTAGACCACTACATTCCCCTTATACTCTACACAGCCAGAATCTGACCCTGCTGAAAGTAAGGTTCCCCTTCCCGCATGTTATACCACCTTACACAGGGACAGAGAGGAAGGTGCAGATGAAAGTGCAGGTTCCTTCATCAGGTGGGGGGGCATACTCGTTGGTGACGTCACTGGCACAGGGCCCCTCAGAGTACGCAAAAGTGTCGCTGCTGGTGGGAGGCGCCCCCGCCATGCAAACACACATCGCTGTACTTTGAGGGGCCCTGTGCCAGTGGCAATGCGAACGAGTGGGCCCCCCCTGCTTGCTCAGGATCACAGCACTTGCAACGTTGAAATACTTACCTTTCCCTGCAACACCGCCGTGACGTAGTCCGCATTTCCTGGGCCCACGAAAAACTTGAGCCGGCCCTACTCCCCCCACAACTTTTGCCAAATGACCCCCAATTCCCTATGCCCAACTATTATTATAAAGTTAATTAAGATTGACAAGCTTCAGAAACAAGAATGGATGTTTTTGGCATTAAAATGGGCACTGTAGGTGTTTTCCTGGCCTCCACTCACTGCCGACTATGCTTCCCCATTGACTTGCATTGGGTTTCGTGTTTCGGTCGATCCCCGACTTTTAGCGATAATCGGCCGACTGCACTCGACTCGACTCTGGACAAAATCGGGTTTCACAAAACCCGACTCGATCTTAAAAAAATGAAAGTCGCTCAACTCTACTAGTAACCACAAGAGGGAGCCAAAAAAGTCTAATTCACAACAGTACCCCCCCCTTAAGGAGGGGTCACCGAACCCTCACCAAGACCACCAGGGCGATCAGGATGAGCAGCGTGAAAGGCACGAACTAAATCAGCCGCATGCACATCAGAGGCAACCACCCAGGAATTATCCTCCTGACCATAACCCTTCCACTTGACCAAATACTGAAGCCTCCGCCTGGAGAGACGAGAATCCAAGATCTTCTCCACCACGTACTCCAACTCGCCCTCAACCAACATCGGAGCAGGAGGCTCAGCAGAAGGAACCACAGGCACAACGTAGCGTCGTAACAAAGACCTATGGAACACGTTGTGAATGGCAAACGAAACCGGAAGATCCAAGCGAAAGGACACTGGATTAAGGATTTCCAATATCTTGTAAGGACCGATGAAGCGAGGCTTAAATTTAGGAGAGGAGACCTTCATAGGAACAAATCGAGAAGACAGCCACACCAAATCCCCAACACGAAGTCGGGGACCCACACCGCGGCGGCGGTTGGCAAAACGCTGAGCCTTCTCCTGTGACAATTTTAAGTTGTCCACCACATGATTCCAGATCTGCTGCAACCTATCCACCACAGAATCTACCCCAGGACAGTCAGAAGGCTCCACATGTCCCGAGGAAAAACGAGGATGGAAACCAGAGTTGCAGAAAAATGGCGAAACCAAAGTAGCGGAACTAGCCCGATTATTTAGGGCAAACTCAGCCAACGGCAAGAAGGTCACCCAATCATCCTGATCTGCCGAAACAAAACACCTCAAGTAAGCCTCCAGAGTCTGATTAGTTCGCTCAGTTTGTCCATTAGGCTGAGGATGAAAGGCAGACGAGAACGACAAATCAATGCCCATCCTAGCACAAAAGGATCGCCAGAACCTGGAAACAAACTGGGATCCTCTGTCAGACACAATATTCTCAGGAATGCCATGTAAACGAACCACATTCTGAAGGAACACAGGAACCAGATCGGAAGAGGAAGGCAGCTTAGGCAAAGGCACCAAATGGACCATTTTTGAAAAGCGATCACATACCACCCAGATGACAGACATACCCCGAGACACCGGGAGATCAGAAATGAAATCCATGGAAATATGTGTCCAAGGCCTCTTCGGGACAGGCAAGGGCAAGAGCAACCCGCTGGCACGGGAACAGCAAGGCTTAGCTCGAGCACAAGTCCCACAGGACTGCACAAATGACCGTACATCCCGTGACAAGGAAGGCCACCAAAATGACCTAGCCACCAGATCTCTGGTGCCAAAAATTCCTGGATGACCTGCCAACACCGAGGAATGAACCTCGGAAATGACTCTGCTGGTCCACTTATCAGGAACAAACAGTCTGTCAGGTGGACAAGAGTCAGGTCTACCAGCTTGAAATCTTTGCAACACACGTCGCAAATCAGGAGAAATGGCTGACAAAATAACTCCCTCATTAAGAATACCAACAGGTTCTGTGACTCCAGGAGAGTCAGGCACAAGAAAGAGCATCAGCTTTCACATTCTTTGAACCTGGTAAATACGAGACCACAAAGTCAAAACGGGAGAAAAACAATGACCAGCGGGCCTGTCTAGGATTCAAGCGTTTAGCAGACTCGAGATATATCAAATTTTTGTGATCAGTCAAGACCACCACACGATGCTTAGCACCCTCGAGCCAATGACACCACTCCTCAAATGCCCACTTCATGGCCAGTAATTCCCGATTGCCAACATCATAATTCCGCTCAGCAGGCGAAAACTTCCTAGAGAAGAAAGCACATGGTCTCATTACCGAGCAACCAGGGCCTCTCTGTGACAAAACGGCCCCTGCCCCAATCTCAGAAGCATCCACCTCGACCTGAAAGGGAAGTGAGACATCAGGCTGGCACAAAACAGGCGCCGAGGTAAACTGGCGCTTCAACTCCTGGAACGCCTCCACGGCTGCAGGAGCCCAGTTAGCAACATCAGAACCTTTCTTGGTCATATCCGTCAAAGGTTTAACAACGCTAGAAAAATTAGCGATAAAACGACGGTAGAAGTTAGCAAAACCCAAGAACTTCTGAAGACTCTTAACTGACGTGGGTTGAGTCCACTCATGAATAGCTCGGACCTTGACTGGGTCCATCTCCACAGCAGAAGGGGAAAAAATAAACCCCAAAAAGGGAACTTTCTGTACTCCAAAGAGACACTTTGAGCCTTTAACAAACAAAGCATTCTCACGCAAAACCTGAAACACCATCCTGACCTGCTCCACATGTGAGTCCCAATCTTCAGAGAAAACCAGAATATCGTCCAGATAAACAATCATAAATTTATCCAGATACTTCCGGAAAATATCATGCATAAAGGACTGAAATACTGAGGGAGCATTAGAAAGCCCAAAAGGCATCACCAAGTACTCAAAATGACCTTCGGGCGTATTAAATGCAGTCTTCCATTCATCACCTTGCTTAATGTGCACAAGGTTGTACGCACCACGAAGATCTATCTTGGTGAACCACTTGGCACCCTTAATCCGGGCAAACAAGTCCGACAAGAGAGGCAAAGGATACTGAAATTTTACAGTGATTTTATTCAGAAGCCGATAGTCAATACAAGGTCTCAAAGATCCGTCCTTCTTGGCCACAAAAAAGAATCCCGCACCAAGAGGGGAAGAGGATGGACGGATATGCCCCTTCTCCAGAGACTCCTTGATATATGAACGCATTGCGGCATGCTCAGGTACTGACAGATTAAATAATCTTCCCTTAGGAAATTTACTACCTGGAATCAAATTTATGGCGCAGTCACAGTCCCTATGAGGAGGCAGAGCACTGGATCTGGACTCACTGAATACATCCTGATAATCAGACAAATACTCAGGAACTTCCGAAGGAGTAGAGGAAGCAATAGACACCGGCGGGGAATCAGCATGAATTCCCTGACAGCCCCAACTTGACACAGACATTGCCTTCCAATCCAAGACTGGATTGTGGGTCTGTAACCATGGCAGACCCAAAATGACCAAATCATGCATTTTATGCAGAACAAGAAAACGAATCACCTCCCGATGTTCAGGAGTCATGCACATGGTCACCTGCGTCCAAAACTGCGGTTTATTTTCCGCCAATGGCGTAGCATCAATACCTCTAAGAGGAATAGGATTTACTAACGGTTCAAGAACAAAACCACAGCGCTTGGCAAATGACAGATCCATAAGACTCAGGGCAGCACCTGAATCCACAAACGCCATAACAGGGTAAGAAGACAAAGAGCAAATTAAAGTCACAGACAAAATAAATTTAGGTTGCAAATTACCAATGGCGACAGGACTAACAACCCTTGTTAGGCGTTTAGAGCATGCTGATATAACATGTGTAGAATCACCACAGTAAAAACACAACCCATTCTGACATCTATGATTTTTCCGTTCATTTCTAGTCTGAATTCTATCACATTGCATTAAATCAGGTGTTTGTTCAGACAACACCACCAGAGGATTAGCGGTTTTGCGCTCCCGCAAACGCCGGTCAATTTGAATAGCAAGCGCCATAGAATCATTCAGACTTGTAGGAATGGGGAAACCCACCATCACATTCTTAATGGCTTCAGAAAGGCCATTTCTGAAATTTGCGGCCAGAGCACACTCATTCCACTGAGTAAGCACGGACCATTTCCGAAATTTTTGGCAATACACATCAGCTTCATCCTGACCCTGAGAAATAGCCAGCAAGGCTTTTTCTGCCTGAATTTCAAGATTGGGTTCCTTGTAAAGCAATCCGAGCGCCAGAAAAAACGCATCAATATTCGCCAATGCCGGATCTCCTGGCGCTAGCGAGAAAGCCCAATCCTGAGGGTCGCCCCGCAAAAAAGAAATAACAATTTTAACTTGTTGAGCTGAATCTCCAGATGAATGGGGTCTCAGAGAAAGAAACAATTTACAATTATTCTTGAAATTCCTAAACCTAAATCGGTCTCCAGAAAACAGTTCCGGAATAGGTATTTTAGGTTCAGACATAGGACTACTGGTAACAAAATCTTGTATACCCTGCACACGAGCTGCCAGCTGGTCTACACTTGTAATCAAGGTCTGGACATTCATGTCTGCAGCAAGCACAAGCCACTCAAAGGTAAAGGGGAGGAAGAGAAGGAAAGAAAAAAAAAAAAAACTCAGAATTTCCTTTCTTATTATCCCACTTCTGCAATGCTTTAAACATTCAATGTTGGCCTGGCATACTGTTATGACCCCAATGGCAGAGGGTCTCAGGAATAATGCTAAGTCTGTAAATACAGAAAACCAGCTCATAGGGCAGTGGTAACTGGGCTGACCATATAATTAATCCTAGCACCACAAATACCAGCAGCCGGGGAACGTTCCTACGTTGATCCTAGACATCTCGCGCCAGCCGGAGAGCTAACTACCCCTAGAAGGGAAAAGAAAGAACTTTCTTGCCTCCAGAGGAAATACCCCAAAAGTTGGATAGAAGCCCCCCACAAATAATAACGGTGAGGTAAGAGGAAAAGACAAACATAAGAATGAGCTAGGTATTTAGCAAAGAGAGGCCCACTAGCTAATAGCAGAATATAGAAAGATAACTTATATGGTTAGCAAAAAATCCTATCAAAAATATCCACACTGGAAATTCAAGAACCCCCGAACCGTCTAACGGCCCGGGGGGAGAACACCAGCCCCCTAGAGCTTCCAGCAAGGTCAGGAATCACATTTAGTACAAGCTGGACAAAAATGATAGCAAACAAATAACCCAAAAAACAAGGAAGCAAGACTTAGCTTAATTTTGCACGAACCAGGACCAGCAAACAGGAGCAAACAGAATGTGTCTGATAACACCGATGCCAGGCACTAGACTAAGGTTCCAGGAGGTTTATATAGCAACACCCCTGAAGTAACGACCCAGCTGGGTGCAAACTGAGGGAAGGAAATCCCAGAGTCATATCACTAGTAACCACAAGAGGGAGCCAAAAAAGTCTAATTCACAACAATGGTCACTGCGGATGTGGTTTTACATGGGTTTACATGATACTGTTAACACAAGGAAAAATGCTGCGAATACGCAGTGTCAAATTCGCTGCCTATCCGCAGAAAAAACCACAAAGTGTGCACATAGCCTTAAGTATGAAAAATGAGAAATCAAAGTAAATACAAACAAAAGGTGTCACCATCAGATGCTCCGCTGGTGATATGGAAAAGCGCAAATACGTGTCCTTTCTCCGGATTAGTTCTCCAACGCGTTCCACCAAAACGTCAAAGTTTTCAGGTCTCATGCGCACGTAATTAAAGAACTTCTCCGGGTTTTGCCTTAATTCCATGTATAGCGTTGAATAGACGCCACGGGTCAATCGCTGTGCGTTGATTGGATGGATCCAAAGGTGACTGCAACATCGCTGACGAAGGATGCACTCTTTTGCTGACTCCTTTTCATGAACTATCACTGCCAACCTATTGGCATCAAAAGCAAAATCCGAAGAGATGGTAACAATATTTGCTAGAATTCCTTCCATTTCTGCCACTTGCTCTAAACCCTCTCAAAGATGGGGTGTTAAAACACTCAATATATAGGTTTCCATTATTTTCCAGTAGCCAATCACATTTGGGAGACCCCCATTTGTAGGCATGGAAAACGGATCTGTCAAAAAAACTGATGAAACGGATGGGAAGAACGGATAAAATGGATGCAACACATCCAGTTTTTCGACAGATCCATTGAAAAACTGGATGTGTTGCATCCGTTTTACAATATTTTTGACGCATCCGTCGATATGTCGCGTTGATGCATTATGACGGCCGCCTGCCGACGGAAGTGTGAAAGAAGCCTTACAGAAGAGGTCTTTTCTCCTAACTTACTAGGCCTCTATAAAGTTATTTATAAATGCACATAAATATTCAGATGAAGATGTTACCGATACATCCTGAGTAGTAGATGGGTCCTTGCTGGGCCAAGCCAGGAATAATCACAAACGCTGACTTGAAGCTTTAGAGAATTCTGATCTCTTCAACGTAGGGCTTCTCTAAGTCCTTAGAAATAAGACTTCACGTTGCCTAACTCAAGATGCTGTGTCTTTGGTTATTCTAACCGAGTTGGCTGATGTCAAGCTGAACAATGTGTCCCAGAGTCACTAAAAACAGATCCAGAGTCGCACCGCTCTATCCAATGATGCATAGCTTAAATCATATATTACATCACAAATCTCTAACAATACAGTAAACTGATTAACAATTACAAGGGGTTAATCAGCCATGACAGGGTCATTTTTGGTGAACAGCTAAAAAGTTGAGCGGGACGACTGTTCACCATATTTCCACCCTAGGGTGTGGCCCAGAAGATAAAAGTTTAGCCTGTGGACTCACTCAGAGTTCTGTGTGTTCTGAAGGTGAGCTGACCTCCAAAGCTGTGCTCTTGTTTTACAGTACATTGACTTTTCAGCAGGCAAACCCCACAGTTATATGGACTCTAATGAGTGCTGTTTTTTATATCATCATGACTGAATATGTATGTTTTGGTTTGGACAGGTTTATGAAGCATGTTTTTAATAAACCAGTTGAATATTTCAATGAAAAGCATTCCACGGAGTACCTTTTGAGCAACCGAGAGAGCTGATGTACCACAGATCTATGAGATAGATTGACAGTCAATGGTATATGATATTTCTAAATCATATCAGTAGAGCCTCTTACTGCACATGCTCACAAGAACTTGTCCTAATACCATTCTATGTTTCTGTCAGATGAATAAGACAATAACCATCTTAAAATAATTTAATTAGTAGTTCTTTAGGCAAATCAAGCATGGTTTATTAATTCTAAGATATTTTACTTAATATGATATTTTGTTTATTTCAATCTGTTTTCTGTTCCTGGAGAACCCCGTTATGTAATTAGTTTGCTAATTTTAAAGTTTTGTGCTGCCCACTATATAGTATACTAAAAAATTGAGTTGCTATAAGAGGTTGCAGAAACATCTATGTAATATAACGTACTACAATAACTTTCATTTAGTATGTGTCAGCTGTCTGTGGATTGGTAATATAGGCAATTATGTGCTGGTTGCATGCAGAGAGTAGCACTTGCAGAGTATGACAGGGTTATTAGGGGATTCCATAGTTTGTGTCCGTAGCGTAAATGACGTAGAGGAATATTATAGAATTCTCTTTTTAAGTTCAATTCTTTTTGTAAAATGATATAAGGTAATACATTGTGATCTGATTTATATTCATCAGACATTCACCAAGACAGAAGATATATTGCAAAACGTGCAGCCAGTATACGATTGAGGATGAGAAAGTATTATTAATCTGTCTGAATAGATCTCCCTTTTATATTGACCATTAAGCCATTCTCTAAATTATATTCTGTCTACTTTAAATCATGACATTTTGATTTGCTCACATTTATTAGCATTATAAGATTTACAATGTCTGTTGCTGCTAGACAGAAGCTGTCCAATGAAGATGAATGGACACAATGCACAAGCCAATTTCACCAAGAATTTAAAATGCATCTTTAAATCTAAGCCAAACTAGGAATACTCACAGGATATCAAAACGCAAACAACGCTGTAACCGATTTGACCTAATAAATATTTCATGTCTGGATGGTAAGTGCATACATAGGAAACACAGAGTGTCATATTTATCAATAATGGTATACTATAAGTATTCATTTAAAGTGGTTTTCTGTGAGTATAGTACAGGTATAAAAATATTCTTTGTGATAACATTCTATGTTACTTTTTATATTTCTTATTCATTTAATTCAATAGAACAATGTTTTATATTCAGGGGAATAGCAGTCATACATTGTATATTCATGTGACAGTGTTCAGCTAGTTTTACCACCAGGGCTCGCAACACAGGCCGTTCCCCATCTGATTTGATCAGCTGTCATGTGCCCCTAACAGCCGCGGGTGGAATCGCGATCCATCAGCGGCTGTTAACATGTTAAATGCTGCTGTCAATTTCTGACAGCAGCATGTAGCATGATTGTGCCGTAAGCACGACACAAACCCCGCCCATTGGCACCCTGTCACATGATCGCAGGGTGCAGGTTGGCATGACAAATGGGGGCCTGCAGAAGCCCCCGTGCTTACCATTTGTTGATCTGCTATGAACACCGGACTATGGCCAGTAGGGTTGAGCGAAACGGGTCGTTCATTTTCAAAAGTCGCCGACTTTTGGCTAAGTCGGCGTCTCATGAAACCCGATCCGACCCCTGTGCTTGTCGGCCATGCGGTACGCGACTTTCGCGCCAAAGTCGCGTTTCAATGATGCGAAAAGCGCCATTTCTCAGCCAATGAAGGTGAACGCAGAGTGTGGGCAGCGTGATGACATAGGTCCTGGTCCCCACCATCTTAGAGAAGGGCATTGCAGTGATTGGCTTGCTGTCTGCGGCGTCACAGGGGCTATAAAGGGGCGTTCCCGCCGACCGCCATCTTACTGCTGCTGATCTGAGCTTAGGGAGAGGTTGCTGCCGCTTCGTCAGAAGCAGGGATAGCGTTAGGCAGGGTCCACTAACCACCAAACCGCTTGTGCTGTAGCGATTTCCACTGTCCAACACCACCTTCGGTGTGCAGGGACACTGGAAGCTACATTTTTTTTTTCCCTCAGCGCTGTAGCTCATTGGGCTGCCCTAGAAGGCTCCGTGATAGCTGTATTGCTGTGTGTATGCCACTGTGCAAACCAACTGCTTTTTTCAAAGCACATATCCTCTTGTTCCTTCCTTTCTGCACAGCTATCTTTTTTGTTTGTCCACACTTTTTATTTAATTTGTGCATCAGTCCACTCCTATTGCTGCCTGCCATACCTGGCTTACATTACTGCAGGGAGATAGTAATTGTAGGACAGTCCCTGTTTTTTTTTTTGTGGAAGATTAAGATTGGCATTTCTGCTACAGTGCCATCCCTGTGTGTGCCATCTCTCACTGAGTGGGCCATAGAAAGCCTATTTATTTTTTTCCTTGATTTGTGTTCTAAAATCTACCTCAACACAAAAACACTACATCAATCAGTGGGAGAAAAATATTGGCCTCAGTCAGGGCTTGTGTGCCACTCCTGTGTGTGCCATCTCTCATTCAGTGGGCCATGCAAAGCCTATTTATTTTTTTGTTTTTTTTAATATTATTGGGTTTCTAAAGTCTCCGTGAAAAAAAAAAAAAAAACATAAAAAAACAGTGGGAGAGTAATATTGCCCTTTCAGCTTGTGTGCCAGTCTTGACTCCTGGGTGTGCCACCTCTCTCTCTCTAATTGTGGGCCATAGAAAGCCTATTTATTTTTTTGCTTTGTTTAATATTATTTGGTTTCTAAAGTCTCCCTGAAAAAAAAAAAATACATAAAAAAACAGTGGGAGAGTAATATTGCCCTTTCAGCTTGTGTGCCAGTCTTGACTCCTGGGTGTGCCACCTCTCTCTCTCTAATTGTGGGCCATAGAAAGCCTATTTATTTTTTTGCTTTGTTTAATATTATTTGGTTTCTAAAGTCTCCCTGAAAAAAAAAAAAGTACATAAAAAAACAGTGGGAGAGTAATATTGCCCTTTCAGCTTGTGTGCCAGTCTTGACTCCTGGGTGTGCCACCTCTCTCTCTCTAATTGTGGGCCATAGAAAGCCTATTTATTTTTTTGCTTTGTTTAATATTATTTGGTTTCTAAAGTCTCCCTGAAAAAAAAAATACATAAAAAAACAGTGGGAGAGTAATATTGCCCTTTCAGCTTGTGTGCCAGTCTTGACTCCTGGGTGTGCCACCTCTCTCTCTCTAATTGTGGGCCATAGAAAGCCTATTTATTTTTTTGCTTTTTTTAATATTATTTGGTTTCTAAAGTCTCCCTGAAAAAAAAAAAAAGTACATAAAAAAACAGTGGGAGAGTAATATTGCCCTTTCAGCTTGTGTGCCAGTCTTGACTCCTGGGTGTGCCACCTCTCTCTCTCTAATTGTGGGCCATAGAAAGCCTATTTATTTTTTTGCTTTGTTTAATATTATTTGGTTTCTAAAGTCTCCCTGAAAAAAAAAATACATAAAAAAACAGTGGGAGAGTAATATTGCCCTTTCAGCTTGTGTGCCAGTCTTGACTCCTGGGTGTGCCACCTCTCTCTCTCTCTAATTGTGGGCCATAGAAAGCCTATTTATTTTTTTGCTTTGTTTAATATTATTTGGTTTCTAAAGTCTCCCTGAAAAAAAAAATACATAAAAAAACAGTGGGAGAGTAATATTGCCCTTTCAGCTTGTGTGCCAGTCTTGACTCCTGGGTGTGCCACCTTTCTCTCTCTAATTGTGGGCCATAGAAAGCCTATTTATTTTTTTGCTTTGTTTAATATTATTTGGTTTCTAAAGTCTCCCTGAAAAAAAAAAAAAAACATAAAAAAACAGTGGGAGAGTAATATTGCCCTTTCAGCTTGTGTGCCAGTCTTGACTCCTGGGTGTGCCACCTCTCTCTTTCTAATTGTGGGACATAGAAAGGCTATTTTATTTATTTATTTTTTTTATTAGTATTTGGTTTCTAAATTGTCCCTGAAAAAAACATTTTATCTTATTTGGTTTCTAAAGTCTCCCTGAGAAAAAAAAATAAAAAAAAAATTAGGTGGGAGAATAATATTGACATTAGTGCTTGAGTGACAGTCCTGCGTGTGTGTCATTTCTGTGATTTTGTGCCACAGAAAACAGAGTGTGTAACATTGTGCCTGATTTTCCTTGTGGTCTCACCAACCTGTTAAGGGATATAGAAATCATACTGAAGTTATAGCTCACCGTGTAAGTTGTTTGACAGCAACAAATAAAGTTACTTTGGTTAATTTTTTAAAACAATGAGGAAGTCTGGTGCAAGAGGTCGTGGCCGTGGGCGTTCATTGTCAGCTGGTAATGATGGTAGTGGTAGTGGAGCATCAGGTGGTCGTGGGGATAAAAATATTCCACCTAAGTCTGGAGCTGTGGAGCCAGTTTCGTCGTCTGGCTACACAAGGCCTCGAACGCTCTCTTTTCTGGGAGTAGGAAAAACGCTTTTAAAGCCGGAGCAGCAACAGCAAGTTTTGGCTTACATTGCAGACTCAGCCTCTAGCTCTTTTGCCTCCTCTTCTGAAACTGGTAAATGTAAAAGCAGCGCGTCGCTTGTGGATGTTCACGGTCAGGGACAAGTCGCTTCCTTGTCCTCCTCAGCAAAAACTACAACAAGAGAGAAGGATGCAGCAGGCGACACAACGGGTCACTCCATGGAGCTCTTTACACATACCGTCCCTGGCTTAGAAAGTGAAACACTTAACAGGCCATGCCCATTACAAGTAGATTCTGACATGGAGTGCACTGATGCACAGCCACAGCCAGAGTACTATGCTGCTCCTTTGACTCAGACCACCACATTGCCCTCTCAGGGTACAGATCCACAATCAGACCCTGATGAGACTATGTTGCCCCGCCACGAACGCTATACCACCGACCGACACAGTGACACAGACGAAGTTGCACACGAGCTCGAAGAGGAGGTAATAGATGACCCGGTTGTTGACCCCGATTGGCAGCCATTGGGGGAACAGGGTGCAGGCAGCAGTAGTTCAGAAGCGGAGGTGGAGGAGGGGCCGCAGCAGGCATCAACATCGCAACAGGTTCCATCTGCCGGGCCCCTATCTGGCCCAAAACGCGTGTCAAAGCCAAAACCTGTTGGAGCACAGCATTGCCATCCGGTTAAAGCTCAGTCTGCAATCCCTGAAAAGGGATCCGATGCTAGGAAGAGTGCAGTCTGGCATTTTTTTAAACAACATCCAATTGATCAGCGCAAAGTCATCTGTCAAAAATGTTCTACTAGCTTAAGCAGAGGTCAGAATCTGAAAAGTCTCAATACTAGTTGCATGCATAGACACTTAACCACCATGCATTTTCAAGCCTGGACTAACTACCAAACGTCCCTTAAGGTTGTAGCACCCTCGGCCAATGAAGCTAGTCATCAACGCAACATCCCTTCCGTCACTGTAAGGCCACCATTTTCCGCACCACCGGCAGTATCTGTGCAGGTTTCTTTGCCAGCCAAAAGCAGTCAGGGTCAGGGAATCACCAGTTTTGTAGGCGGAAATATTGCATCTAGGGCACCGGCGGAAACAATACCGTCTCCAACCGTCTCTCAGTCTGCCATGTCCACCGGCACACCCGCAAGTTCCACGATCTCCATCTCTCCAGTTCAGCTCACACTACATGAGACTCTGGTTAGAAAAAGGAAGTACTTATCCTCGCATCCGCGTACACAGGGTTTTAACGCCCACATAGCTAGACTAATCTCGTTAGAGATGATGCCCTACCGGTTAGTTGAAAGCGAAGCTTTCAAAGCCCTGATGGAGTACGCTGAACCACGATACGAGCTACCCAGTCGACACTTTTTTTCCAGAAAAGCCATCCCAGCCCTGCACCAGCATGTTAAACAGCGCATCGTCCATGCACTCAGGCAATCTGTGAGTACAAAGGTGCACCTGACTACAGATGCATGGACCAGTAGGCATGGCCAGGGACGTTATGTGTCCATCACGGCACACTGGGTGAATGTGGTGGATGCAGGGTCCACAGGGGACATCAATTTCGGGACAGTTGTGCCTAGCCCACGGTCTAGGAAACAGTTGGCTGTAGGCGTTCGCACCCCCTCCTCCTCCTCCTCCTCGTCCTCCTGCAGAAGCTACAGCTCTTCCACAGACCGCAGTCGGCCAACCACTCCATCGGCAGATGACACTGTTGCACACCAGTTGTCCCATTATGCGCCAGCTACTGGCAAGCGTCAGCAGGCTGTATTGGCTATGAAGTGTTTGGGCGACAACAGACACACCGCGGAAGTTCTGTCCGAGTTCTTGCAACAAGAAACGCAGTCGTGGCTGGGGACAGTAGATCTTGAGGCAGGCAAGGTAGTTAGTGATAACGGAAGGAATTTCATGGCTGCCATCTCCCTTTCCCAACTGAAACACATTCCTTGCCTGGCTCACACCTTAAACCTGGTGGTGCAGTGCTTATTGAAAACTTATCCTGGGTTCTCCGACCTGCTCCTCAAAGTGCGTGGACTTTGCTCACATATCTGACGTTCGCCTGTACACGCCAGCCGTATGCAGACCTATCAGCGGTCTTTGAACCTTCCCCAGCATCGCCTAATCATAGACGTTGCAACAAGGTGGAACTCAACACTGCACATGCTTCAGAGACTGTGCCAACAGAGGCGGGCTGTTATGTTTTTGTGGGAGGATACACATACACGGGCAGGCAGTAGGATGGCAGACATGGAGTTGTCAGGTGTGCAGTGGTCGAAGATACAAGACATGTGTCAAGTCCTTCAGTGTTTTGAGGAATGCACACGGCTGGTTAGTGCAGACAACGCCGTAATAAGCATGAGCATCCCCCTAATGCGTCTGCTGATGCAAAGTTTGACGCACATAAAGGAGCAGGCGTCTGCACCAGAGGAAGAGGAAAGCCTTGATGACAGTCAGCCATTGTCTGGTCAGGGCAGTGTACAGGACGAGGTAGCGGGCGAAGAGGAGGTGGAGGACGAGGAGGATGATGGGGATGAGTATATTTTTAATGTGGAACCTTTCCCGGGGGCACTGGAAATTGGTTGCGTGTCAAGGCCGGGTTCTGGTTTTTTGAGGGACACAAGTGACGTAGATTTGCCTGCAACTGCCCCTCACCCAATCACAACCGGAGATTTGACAACTGGAACTTTGGCCCACATGGCGGATTATGCCTTACGTATCCTAAAAAGGGACACACGCATAACGAAAATGATGAACGATGACGATTACTGGTTGGCCTGCCTCATTGATCCACGCTATAAAGGCAAATTGCAAAATATTATGCCACATGAGAACTTGGAACTAATATTAGCAACCAAACAATCAACTCTTGTTGACCGTTTGCTTCAGGCATTCCCAGCACACAGCGCACGTGATCGTTCTCACACGAGCTCAAGGGGGCAACAGACTAGGAGTGTTAGGGGTGCACACATCAGAAGTGGCGTTGGACAGAGGGGTTTTCTGACCAGGTTGTGGAGTGATTTTGCTATGACCGCAGACAGGACAGGTACTGCTGCATCAATTGAAAGTGACAGGAGACAACATTTGTCCAGTATGGTTACTAACTATTTTTCATCCCTTATCGATGTTCTCCCTCAACCGTCATTCCCATTTGATTACTGGGCATCAAAATTAGACACCTGGCCAGAATTGGCAGAGTATGCATTGCAGGAGCTTGCTTGCCCGGCAGCAAGTGTCCTATCAGAAAGAGTATTCAGTGCTGCAGGTTCAATATTAACCGAAAAAAGGACTCGTCTGGCTACCCAAAATGTTGACGATCTAACATTCATTAAAATGAACCACAACTGGATTTCGAAATCTTTTGCCCCACCTTGCCCGGCCGACACCTAGCTTTCCTATGAAAAGCTCTTGCCTGTGGACTACTGTGAATTACTTTTCTAATGTCTAATTTGCTGCAGCTGATTGTCCAGCATACGACATGTTTACACCTCCCTAAATGGCCAAACTCCCCACACGGGGCCGTGGTATCGCGACTTGGCGCAAGCACCCGTGAGACTGCTGTTTGTCTGAAGAGGTGGGTGTACTCGCTTTTGGTCGACGGCATTGCTACTGGGTTCCTCATAGTACAATAAAGTGTCTCTGGCGGTGGTGGTGCGCACCCAACGTCAGACACACTGTTGTAACATGAGGGGCCTGGGGCCTGTAACGCCGGCCACAAGAGAGTTCACCCACCCCCAGGTCAAACATTGCTCTACCACTTCCACAGTTATCTCTCACACTTCCACCAATGTTAAGTCTATGCGCTGACATCCTTCCATACCTGCCACTGACAATACCATTGTGTTGACATGTATGATGGTACTTAACATAGTCAGGGGCAGTGTCCTCTATTTACCACAGTAAATACTTTGCGCAAAATTAGTAGGTCTGAAACAATGCAGAGGATCCCACCCCTGAACCTAATGATTGCACCCTTTAGTGTTTTTGTTTTGTTTTAATGCGAGACATTCACATTTAGTTGTTGTTTTGGACTACTAACTGGCAGACACTCATTACAATCGGCCTCCGTTGACCAGACCACTGCTGCCCGTGTACCCCTGTAACTAATAATAAAGTGCCTACAGCCAGCCCAATTTAATTATGTTAGGCCTTTGAAGCCTGTCTGCGGTCCCTCCTTCCACTAGGCCTCCACTGACCAGACCACTGCTGCCCGTGTACCCCTGTAACTAATAATAAAGTGCCTACAGCCAGCCCAATTTAATTATGTTAGGCCTTCGAAGCCTGTCTGCGGTCCCTCCTTCCACTAGGCCTCCACTGACCAGACCACTGCTGCCCGTGTACCCCTGTAACTAATAATAAAGTGCCTACAGCCAGCCCAATTTAATTATGTTAGGCCTTCGAAGCCTGTCTGCGGTCCCTCCTTCCACTAGGCCTCCACTGACCAGACCACTGCTGCCCGTGTACCCCTGGAACCAATTATAAAGTGCCTACAGCCAGCCCAAATTAATTATGTTAGGCCTTAGAAGCCTGTCTGCGGTCCCTCCTTCCACTAGGCCTCCACTGACCAGACCACTGCTGCCCGTGTACCCCTGGAACCAATTATAAAGTGCCTACAGCCAGCCCAATTTAATTATGTTAGGCCTTCGAAGCCTGTCTGCGGTCCCTCCTTCCACTAGGCCTCCACTGACCAGACCACTGCTGCCCATGTACCCCTGGAACCAATTATAAAGTGCCTACAGCCAGCCCAATTTAATTATGTTAGGCCTTCGAAGCCTGTCTGCGGTCCCTCCTTCCACTAGGCCTCCACTGACCAGACCACTGCTGCCCGTGTACCCCTGTAACTAATAATAAAGTGCCTACAGCCAGCCCAATTTAATTATGTTAGGCCTTCGAAGCCTGTCTGCGGTCCCTCCTTCCACTAGGCCTCCACTGACCAGACCACTGCTGCCCGTGTACCCCTGTAACTAATAATAAAGTGCCTACAGCCAGCCCAATTTAATTATGTTAGGCCTTCGAAGCCTGTCTGCGGTCCCTCCTTCCACTAGGCCTCCACTGACCAGACCACTGCTGCCCGTGTACCCCTGGAACCAATTATAAAGTGCCTACAGCCAGCCCAATTTAATTATGTTAGGCCTTCGAAGCCTGTCTGCGGTCCCTCCTTCCACTAGGCCTCCACTGACCAGACCACTGCTGCCCGTGTACCCCTGGAACCAATTATAAAGTGCCTACAGCCAGCCCAATTTAATTATGTTAGGCCTTCGAAGCCTGTCTGCGGTCCCTCCTTCCACTAGGCCTCCACTGACCAGACCACTGCTGCCCGTGTACCCCTGGAACCAATTATAAAGTGCCTACAGCCAGCCCAATTTAATTATGTTAGGCCTTCGAAGCCTGTCTGCGGTCCCTCCTTCCACTAGGCCTCCACTGACCAGACCACTGCTGCCCGTGTACCCCTGTAACTAATAATAAAGTGCCTACAGCCAGCCCAATTTAATTATGTTAGGCCTTCGAAGCCTGTCTGCGGTCCCTCCTTCCACTAGGCCTCCACTGACCAGACCACTGCTGCCCGTGTACCCCTGTAACTAATAATAAAGTGCCTACAGCCAGCCCAATTTAATTATGTTAGGCCTTCGAAGCCTGTCTGCGGTCCCTCCTTCCACTAGGCCTCCACTGACCAGACCACTGCTGCCCGTGTACCCCTGTAACTAATAATAAAGTGCCTACAGCCAGCCCAATTTAATTATGTTAGGCCTTCGAAGCCTGTCTGCAGTCCCTCCTTCCACTAGGCCTCCACTGACCAGACCACTGCTGCCCGTGTACCCCTGTAACTAATAATAAAGTGCCTACAGCCAGCCCAATTTAATTATGTTAGGCCTTCGAAGCCTGTCTGCGGTCCCTCCTTCCACTAGGCCTCCACTGACCAGACCACTGCTGCCCGTGTACCCCTGGAACCAATTATAAAGTGCCTACAGCCAGCCCAATTTAATTATGTTAGGCCTTCGAAGCCTGTCTGCGGTCCCTCCTTCCACTAGGCCTCCACTGACCAGACCACTGCTGCCCGTGTACCCCTGGAACCAATTATAAAGTGCCTACTGCCAGCCCAATTTAATTATGTTAGGCCTTCGAAGCCTGTCTGCGGTCCCTCCTTCCACTAGGCCTCCACTGACCAGACCACTGCTGCCCGTGTACCCCTGGAACCAATTATAAAGTGCCTACAGCCAGCCCAATTTAATTATGTTAGGCCTTCGAAGCCTGTCTGCGGTCCCTCCTTCCACTAGGCCTCCACTAACCAGACCACTGCTGCCCGTGTACCCCTTTAACTAATAATAAAGTGCCTACAGCCAGCCCAATTTAATTATGTTAGGCCTTCGAAGCCTGTCTGCGGTCCCTCCTTCCACTAGGCCTCCACTGACCAGACCACTGCTGCCCGTGTACCCCTGTAACTAATAATAAAGTGCCTACAGCCAGCCCAATTTAATTATGTTAGGCCTTCGAAGCCTGTCTGCGGTCCCTCCTTCCACTAGGCCTCCACTGACCAGACCACTGCTGCCCGTGTACCCCTGGAACCAATTATAAAGTGCCTAGAGCCTATTTTTTTATTTAATTTAATATTAATAAAGCCAGGATGAACTACGATATACCACGCTATGAGCTACCCAGTTGACAATTCTTTTGCGAGAAAAGCCATCCCACCCCTCCACCTGCATGTTAAAGACCGCATTTTCCTTGCATTCTGTCAATTTGTCAGTCCAAAGGTATACCTGCAACAGACACATGGACCTGTAGGCCTGGCCACGGAAGGTTACGTGTCCTTGGTGGCTCAATGGGTTAATGTATTGGATGCATGGTCCACACAGGGGACAGCCTGCAAAGTCTGTCTGCAGTCCCTAATTCAAGTTGGCCTCAACTGAATAAAGCTGAGCTTCTACCTTCTGGCTCAGATTAACTGCTGTTTTTAAAAAAATTGGCTTTTCCGTCCTTCTAAAGGTGTCTGCCCCTGCCTGGTGTTGTCCTCAACTGAATAAAGCTGAGCTTCAACCTTCAGTTCCAAACATACAACAAAAAACTGGTACAATACAAAAAGTGGCCTCCAGCTACAAAAACTTTCTCCTACAAGTAGTTAACTGACAGTTTTTTTTCCAGTGAAAACACAGATATGGCATCCAACGAGTGTTGTCCTGTCTCGTCTTCTTTATATTATTGCCAAGAAGCTGCAACTGAATAAAGCTGTGCTTCAACCTTCTGTTCCAAATTACCATTTTTAAAAATGCAATTGGCTGTTCCGGCCTACTAAAGGGGTCTGCCCCTGCCTGGTGTTGTCCTCAACTGAATAAAGCTGAGCTTCAACCTTCAGTTCCAAATTACCATTTTTAAAAATGCAATTGGCTGTTCCGGCCTACTAAAGGTGTCTGTCTGCCCCTGCCTGGTGTTGTCCTCAACTGAATAAAGCTGAGCTTCAACCTTCAGTTCCAAACATACAACCAAAAACTGGTACAATACAAAAAGTGGCCTCCAGCTACAAAAACTTTCTCCTACAAGTAGTTAAATGACAGTTTTTTTTCCAGTGAAAACACAGATATGGCATCCAACGAGTGTTGTCCTGTCTCGTCTTCTTTATATTATTGCCAAGAAGCTGCAACTGAATAAAGCTGTGCTTCAACCTTCTGTTCCAAATTACCATTTTTAAAAATGCAATTGGCTGTTCCGGCCTACTAAAGGGGTCTGCCCCTGCCTGGTGTTGTCCTCAACTGAATAAAGCTGACCTTCAACCTTCAGTTCCAAATTACCATTTTTAAAAATGCAATTGGCTGTTCCGGCCTACTAAAGGTGTCTGTCTGCCCCTGCCTGGTGTTGTCCTCAACTGAATAAAGCTGAGCTTCAACCTTCAGTTCCAAACATACAACCAAAAACTGGTACAATACAAAAAGTGGCCTCCAGCTACAAAAACTTTCTCCTACAAGTAGTTAAATGACAGTTTTTTTTCCAGTGAAAACACAGATATGGCATCCAACGAGTGTTGTCCTGTCTCGTCTTCTTTATATTATTGCCAAGAAGCTGCAACTGAATAAAGCTGTGCTTCAACCTTCTGTTCCAAATTACCATTTTTAAAAATGCAATTGGCTGTTCCGGCCTACTAAAGGGGTCTGCCCCTGCCTGGTGTTGTCCTCAACTGAATAAAGCTGAGCTTCAACCTTCAGTTCCAAATTACCATTTTTAAAAATGCAATTGGCTGTTCCGGCCTACTAAAGGTGTCTGTCTGCCCCTGCCTGGTGTTGTCCTCAACTGAATAAAGCTGAGCTTCAACCTTCAGTTCCAAACATACAACCAAAAACTGGTACAATACAAAAAGTGGCCTCCAGCTACAAAAACTTTCTCCTACAAGTAGTTAACTGACAGTTTTTTTTCCAGTGAAAACACAGATATGGCATCCAACGAGTGTTGTCCTGTCTCGTCTTCTTTATATTATTGCCAAGAAGCTGCAACTGAATAAAGCTGTGCTTCAACCTTCTGTTCCAAATTACCATTTTTAAAAATGCAATTGGCTGTTCCGGCCTACTAAAGGGGTCTGCCCCTGCCTGGTGTTGTCCTCAACTGAATAAAGCTGAGCTTCAACCTTCAGTTCCAAATTACCATTTTTAAAAATGCAATTGGCTGTTCCGGCCTACTAAAGGTGTCTGTCTGCCCCTGCCTGGTGTTGTCCTCAACTGAATAAAGCTGAGCTTCAACCTTCAGTTCCAAACATACAACCAAAAACTGGTACAATACAAAAAGTGGCCTCCAGCTACAAAAACTTTCTCCTACAAGTAGTTAAATGACAGTTTTTTTTCCAGTGAAAACACAGATATGGCATCCAACGAGTGTTGTCCTGTCTCGTCTTCTTTATATTATTGCCAAGAAGCTGCAACTGAATAAAGCTGTGCTTCAACCTTCTGTTCCAAATTACCATTTTTAAAAATGCAATTGGCTGTTCCGGCCTACTAAAGGGGTCTGCCCCTGCCTGGTGTTGTCCTCAACTGAATAAAGCTGAGCTTCAACCTTCAGTTCCAAATTACCATTTTTAAAAATGCAATTGGCTGTTCCGGCCTACTAAAGGTGTCTGTCTGCCCCTGCCTGGTGTTGTCCTCAACTGAATAAAGCTGAGCTTCAACCTTCAGTTCCAAACATACAACCAAAAACTGGTACAATACAAAAAGTGGCCTCCAGCTACAAAAACTTTCTCCTACAAGTAGTTAAATGACAGTTTTTTTTCCAGTGAAAACACAGATATGGCATCCAACGAGTGTTGTCCTGTCTCGTCTTCTTTATATTATTGCCAAGAAGCTGCAACTGAATAAAGCTGTGCTTCAACCTTCTGTTCCAAATTACCATTTTTAAAAATGCAATTGGCTGTTCCGGCCTACTAAAGGGGTCTGCCCCTGCCTGGTGTTGTCCTCAACTGAATAAAGCTGAGCTTCAACCTTCAGTTCCAAATTACCATTTTTAAAAATGCAATTGGCTGTTCCGGCCTACTAAAGGTGTCTGTCTGCCCCTGCCTGGTGTTGTCCTCAACTGAATAAAGCTGAGCTTCAACCTTCAGTTCCAAACATACAACCAAAAACTGGTACAATACAAAAAGTGGCCTCCAGCTACAAAAACTTTCTCCTACAAGTAGTTAAATGACAGTTTTTTTTCCAGTGAAAACACAGATATGGCATCCAACGAGTGTTGTCCTGTCTCGTCTTCTTTATATTATTGCCAAGAAGCTGCAACTGAATAAAGCTGTGCTTCAACCTTCTGTTCCAAATTACCATTTTTAAAAATGCAATTGGCTGTTCCGGCCTACTAAAGGGGTCTGCCCCTGCCTGGTGTTGTCCTCAACTGAATAAAGCTAAGCTTCAACCTTCAGTTCCAAATTACCATTTTTAAAAATGCAATTGGCTGTTCCGGCCTACTAAAGGTGAATGTCTGCCCCTGCCTGGTGTTGTCCTCAACTGAATAAAGCTGAGCTTCTACCTTCTGTTCCAAATTACCATTTTTAAAAATGCCATTGGCTGTTCCGGCCTACTAAAGGTGTCTGTCTGCCCCTGCCTGGTGTTGTCCTCAACTGAATAAAGCTGAGCTTCAACCTTCAGTTCCAAACATACAACCAAAAACTGGTACAATACAAAAAGTGGCCTCCAGCTACAAAAACTTTCTCCTACAAGTAGTTAAATGACAGTTTTTTTTCCAGTGAAAACACAGATATGGCATCCAACGAGTGTTGTCCTGTCTCGTCTTCTTTATATTATTGCCAAGAAGCTGCAACTGAATAAAGCTGTGCTTCAACCTTCTGTTCCAAATTACCATTTTTAAAAATGCAATTGGCTGTTCCGGCCTACTAAAGGGGTCTGCCCCTGCCTGGTGTTGTCCTCAACTGAATAAAGCTGAGCTTCAACCTTCAGTTCCAAATTACCATTTTTAAAAATGCAATTGGCTGTTCCGGCCTACTAAAGGTGTCTGTCTGCCCCTGCCTGGTGTTGTCCTCAACTGAATAAAGCTGAGCTTCAACCTTCAGTTCCAAACATACAACCAAAAACTGGTACAATACAAAAAGTGGCCTCCAGCTACAAAAACTTTCTCCTACAAGTAGTTAAATGACAGTTTTTTTTCCAGTGAAAACACAGATATGGCATCCAACGAGTGTTGTCCTGTCTCGTCTTCTTTATATTATTGCCAAGAAGCTGCAACTGAATAAAGCTGTGCTTCAACCTTCTGTTCCAAATTACCATTTTTAAAAATGCAATTGGCTGTTCCGGCCTACTAAAGGGGTCTGCCCCTGCCTGGTGTTGTCCTCAACTGAATAAAGCTGAGCTTCAACTGTTATGACCCCAATGGCGAGGGTCTCAGAGGAACGTGGAAGTCTGCAGAATACAAAAATCCAGCTCATAGGGCAGTGGTAACTGGGTTGACCATATATCTACTCCTAACGCCAACACTAGAAGTAGCCGGGGATCATTCCTACGTTGATTCTAGATGACACGCGCCAGCCGGAGAATCTAGCTACCCCTAGTAGAGGAAAACAAAGACCTTTCTTGCCTCCAGAGAAGGGGACCCCAAAGCTGGATAGAAGCCCCCCACAAATAATGACGGTGAGGTAAAAGGAAATGACAAACACAGAAATGAACCAGGTTTAGCACAGAGAGGCCCGCTTACTGATAGCAGAATAAAGAAAGGTAACTTATATGGTCAACAAAAACCCTATCAAAATCCACACTGGAAATTCAAGAACCCCCGAACCGTCTAACGGTCCGGGGGGAGAACACCAGCCCCCCTAGAGCTTCCAGCAAAGGTCAGGATATAGATTTGGAACAAGCTGGACAAAAATACAAAACCAAAACAAATAGCAAAAAGCAAAAGGCAGACTTAGCTGATATAACTGGAACCAGGATCAGTAGACAAGAGCACAGCAGACTAGCTCTGATAACTACGTTGCCAGGCATTGAACTGAAGGTCCAGGGAGCTTATATAGCAACACCCCTAACTAACGACCCAGGTGCGGATAAAAGGAATGACAGAAAAACCAGAGTCAAAAAACTAGTAACCACTAGAGGGAGCAAATAGCAAATTCACAACAGTACCCCCCCCTTAGTGAGGGGTCACCGAACCCTCACCACGACCACCAGGGCGATCAGGATGAGCGGCATGAAAGGCACGAACTAAATCGGCCGCATGAACATCAGAGGCGACCACCCAGGAATTATCCTCCTGACCATAGCCCTTCCACTTGACCAGGTACTGAAGCCTCCGCCTGGAGAGGCGAGAATCCAAGATCTTCTCCACCACGTACTCCAACTCGCCCTCAACCAACACCGGAGCAGGAGGCTCAGCAGAAGGAACTACAGGCACAATGTACCGCCGCAACAAGGACCTATGAAATACATTGTGAATAGCAAACGACACAGGAAGATCCAGACGAAAAGATACAGGATTAAGGATTTCCAATATCTTGTAAGGCCCAATAAAACGAGGTTTAAATTTGGGAGAGGAGACCTTCATAGGAACAAAGCGGGAAGAAAGCCATACCAAATCCCCAACGCGTAGTCGGGGACCCACACCGCGGCGGCGGTTGGCAAAGCGCTGAGCCTTCTCCTGTGACAACTTCAAGTTGTCCACCACATGATTCCAGATCTGCTGCAACCTATCCACCACAGAATCCACCCCAGGACAGTCAGAAGGCTCCACATGACCCGAAGAAAAGCGAGGATGGAAACCAGAGTTGCAGAAAAAAGGCGAAACCAAGGTGGCGGAACTAGCCCGATTATTAAGGGCAAACTCAGCCAACGGCAAGAATGTCACCCAATCGTCCTGATCAGCAGAGACAAAACACCTCAAATAAGCCTCCAAGGTCTGATTGGTTCGCTCCGTCTGACCATTAGTCTGAGGATGGAAAGCAGACGAAAACGACAAATCAATGCCCATCCTACTACAAAAGGATCGCCAGAACCTGGAAACGAACTGGGATCCTCTGTCTGACACAATATTCTCAGGGATGCCGTGCAAACGAACCACGTTCTGGAAAAACACAGGAACCAGATCGGAAGAGGAAGGCAGCTTAGGCAAAGGAACCAAATGGACCATCTTGGAGAAGCGATCACATATCACCCAGATAACGGACATGCCCTGAGATAGCGGAAGATCAGAAATGAAATCCATGGAGATATGTGTCCAAGGTCTCTTCGGGACAGGCAAGGGCAAGAGCAAACCGCTGGCACGAGAACAGCAAGGCTTAGCTCGAGCACAAGTCCCACAGGACTGCACAAATGACCGCACATCCCTTGACAAGGAAGGCCACCAAAAGGACCTGGCCACCAGATCTCTGGTGCCAAAAATTCCCGGGTGACCTGCCAACACCGAGGAATGAACCTCGGAAATGACTCTGCTGGTCCACTTATCCGGGACAAACAGTCTGTCAGGTGGACAAGACTCAGGCCTATCAGCCTGAAATCTCTGCAACACACGTCGCAGATCCGGAGAAATAGCTGACAAGATAACTCCATCTTTAAGAATACCAACAGGATCAGCGACGCCAGGAGCATCAGGCACAAAGCTCCTAGAAAGAGCATCGGCCTTCACATTCTTTGAACCTGGTAAATACGAGACAACAAAATCAAAGCGGGAGAAAAACAATGACCAGCGGGCCTGTCTCGGATTAAGGCGTTTAGCAGACTCGAGATACATCAGATTTTTGTGATCAGTCAAGACCACCACACGATGCTTAGCACCCTCGAGCCAATGACGCCACTCCTCAAATGCCCATTTCATGGCCAACAACTCCCGATTACCCACATCATAATTTCGCTCGGCAGGCGAAAACTTCCTAGAGAAAAAGGCACAAGGTTTCATAACAGAGCAACCAGGGCCTCTCTGCGACAAAACGGCCCCTGCCCCAATCTCCGAAGCATCCACCTCAACCTGAAAGGGAAGTGAGAGGTCAGGCTGGCACAAAACAGGCGCCGAAGTAAACCGGCGTTTCAACTCCTGGAAAGCCTCCACGGCAGCAGGAGCCCAGTTAGCTACATCAGAGCCCTTCTTGGTCATATCCGTCAAAGGTTTCACAATGCTAGAAAAATTAGCGATAAAACGACGGTAGAAGTTAGCGAAGCCCAAGAACTTCTGAAGACTCTTAACTGACGAGGGCTGAGTCCAATCAAGAATAGCTCGGACCTTGACTGGGTCCATCTCCACAGCAGAAGGGGAAAAAATGAACCCCAAAAAGGGAACCTTCTGTACACCAAAGAGACACTTTGAGCCCTTGACAAACAAAGAATTTTCACGCAAAATTTTAAAGACCAACCTGACCTGCTCCACATGCGAATCCCAATTATCAGAAAAAACCAAAATATCATCCAGATAAACAATCAAAAATTTATCCAGATACTTCCGGAAAATGTCATGCATAAAGGACTGAAAAACTGAAGGCGCATTGGAGAGCCCAAAAGGCATCACCAAGTACTCAAAATGACCTTCGGGCGTATTGAATGCGGTTTTCCATTCATCACCTTGCTTAATGCGCACAAGGTTGTACGCACCACGAAGGTCTATCTTGGTGAACCACTTGGCACCCTTAATCCGGGCAAACAAGTCAGACAACAGCGGTAAAGGATACTGAAATTTGACAGTGATCTTATTTAAAAGCCGATAATCAATACAAGGTCTCAAAGATCCGTCCTTTTTTGCCACAAAAAAGAATCCCGCACCAAGAGGGGAAGAAGACGGACGAATATGTCCTTTCTCCAGAGACTCCTTGATATATGAACGCATAGCGGTATGTTCAGGTACCGACAGATTAAACAGTCTTCCCTTAGGAAATTTACTGCCTGGGATCAAATCTATAGCACAGTCACAGTCCCTATGAGGAGGCAGTGCACTGGACTCAGACTCACTGAAGACATCCTGATAATCAGACAAATACTCCGGAACTTCCGAAGGCGTAGAAGAAGCAATAGACACAGGCAGGGAATCCCCATGAATACCACGACAGCCCCAACTTGAGACTGACATAGCCTTCCAGTCCAGGACTGGATTATGGGTCTGTAACCATGGCAGCCCTAAAACAACCAAATCATGCATTTTATGTAAAACCAGGAAACGTATCACCTCGCGGTGTTCAGGAGTCATGCACATGGTAACCTGTGTCCAATACTGCGGTTTATTTGCTGCCAATGGTGTAGCATCAATACCCCTAAGAGGAATCGGATTTTCTAATGGTTCAAGAGTAAAACCACAGCGCTTAGCAAATGAGAGATCCATGAGACTCAGGGCAGCACCTGAATCTACAAACGCCATGACAGGATAAGATGACAGTGAGCAAATCAAAGTTACAGACAGAATAAATTTAGGTTGCAAATTACCAACGATGACAGGACTAACAACCTTAGCTATACGTTTAGAGCATGCTGAGATAACATGTGTAGAATCACCACAGTAGTAGCACAAGTAGTGTTGAGCGATACCGTCCGATACTTGAAAGTATCGGTATCGGAAAGTATCGGCCGATACCGTCACAGTATCGGAATCCAATCCGATACCGATACCCGATACCAATACAAGTCAATGGGACTCAAGTATCGGACGGTATCCCTGATGGTTCCCAGGGTCTGAAGGAGAGGAAACTCTCCTTCAGGCCCTGGGAACCATATAAATGTGTAAAAGAAAGAATTAAAATAAAAAATATCGCTATACTCACCTGTCCGACGCAGCCGGGACTTCAGCGAGGGAACCGGCAGCGTTGTTTGTTTAAAAATCGCGCTATTACTTGGTTACGTGAATTCCCGGCTTGTGATTGGTCAGGTCGGCCATGTTGCCGGGACGCGGACCAATCACAGCAAGCCGTGACGAAATTACGTCACGGCTTGCTGTGATTGGTCCGCGTCCCGGCAATATGGCCGCCCTGACCAATCACAAGCCGGGACGTCACGGGAGGCTGGACACGCGCTCATTTTAAAATGGGCGCGTGTCCAGCCTCCCGTGACGTCACGGCTTGTGATTGGTTGCGCCGCGATCAACCAATCACAAGCCGGGAGGCTGGACGCGCTCATTTTGAAATGGGCGCGTGTCCAGCCTCCCGTGACGTCACGGCTTGTGATTGGTTGCGCCGCGATCAACCAATCACAAGCCGGGAGGCTGGACGCGCTCATTTTGAAATGGGCGCGTGTCCAGCCTCCCGGCTTGTGATTGGTTGACCGCGACGCAACCAATCACAAGCCGTGACGTCACGGGAGGCTGGACACGCGCCCTTTTTAAAATGAGCGCGTTTCCAGCCTCCCGTGACGTCACGGCTTGTGATTGGTTAATGGCGGCCATGTTGCCGGGACGCGGACCAATCACAGCAAGCCGTGACGTATTTTCGTCACGGCTTGCTGTGATTGGTCCGCGGCCCGGCAACATGGCCGCCCTGACCAATCACAAGCCGGGACTTCGCGTAACCATGTAAAAGCGGGAATTTTAAACAAACAACGCTGCCGGTTCCTGCGCTGAGGTCCCGGCTGCGTCGGACAGGTGAGTATAGCGATATTTTTTATTTTAATTCTCTATTTTACACATTTTAACATTAATGTTGTCCCGATACCCGATACCCGATACCACAAGAGTATCGGAATCCCGGTATCGGAATTCCGATACAGCAAGTATCGGCCGATACCCGATACTTGCAGCATCAGAATGCTCAACACTAAGCACAAGCCATTCCGGCGTCTATGAATTTTCCGCTCATTTCTAGTCAGGATTCTATCACATTGCATTAAATCAGGTGTCTGTTCAGACAACACCATGAGGGAATTTGCGGTTTTTCTATCACATTGCACCGAATTAGGTGTCTGTTCAGACAACACCATGAGGGAATTTGCGGTTTTGCGCTCCCGCAACCGCCGGTCAATTTGAATAGCCAGTGCCATAGTATCATTCAGACCTGTGGGAATGGGAAAACCCACCATAACATTCTTAATGGCTTCAGAAAGGCCATTTCTAAAATTAGCGGCCAGTGCACACTCGTTCCAATGTGTCAGCACGGACCATTTCCGAAATTTTTGGCAATACACTTCAGCCTCGTCCTGCCCCTGAGACATAGCCAGCAAGGCCTTTTCTGCCTGAATCTCAAGATTGGGTTCCTCATAAAGTAAACCGAGCGCCAGAAAAAACGCATCAAGATCAGCCAATGCCGGATCTCCTGGCGCCAGCGAAAAAGCCCAATCCTGAGGGTCGCCCCGTAAGAACGAAATAACAATTTTTACTTGCTGAGCAGAATCTCCAGATGAACAGGGTCTCAGGGACAAAAACAATTTACAATTATTCACGAAATTCCTAAACTTAAACCTGTCTCCGGAAAACAGTTCAGGAATCGGTATTTTAGGTTCTGACCTAGGATTTCTGATAACATAGTCTTGTATGCCCTGCACACGAGTAGCCAGCTGGTCCACACTTGTAATCAAGGTCTGGACATTCATGTCTGCAGCAAGCATAGCCACTCTGAGGTAAAGGGGAAGAAGAAAAAAACAACTCAGAATCTTCTTTCTTATAATCCCTCTTCTGCAATGCATTAAACATTTAATACAGGCCTGGCAAACTGTTATGACCCCAATGGCGAGGGTCTCAGAGGAACGTGGAAGTCTGCAGAATACAAAAATCCAGCTCATAGGGCAGTGGTAACTGGGTTGACCATATATCTACTCCTAACGCCAACACTAGAAGTAGCCGGGGATCATTCCTACGTTGATTCTAGATGACACGCGCCAGCCGGAG
Organism: Ranitomeya variabilis; assembly: GCF_051348905.1. NCBI lineage: Eukaryota > Metazoa > Chordata > Amphibia > Anura > Dendrobatidae > Ranitomeya > Ranitomeya variabilis. The sequence continues at coordinate 399,141,429 of NC_135237.1, read as the reverse complement.
AATCTAGCTACCCCTAGTAGAGGAAAACAAAGACCTTTCTTGCCTCCAGAGAAGGGGACCCCAAAGCTGGATAGAAGCCCCCCACAAATAATGACGGTGAGGTAAGAGGAAATGACAAACACAGAAATGAACCAGGTTTAGCACAGAGAGGCCCGCTTACTGATAGCAGAATAAAGAAAGGTAACTTATATGGTCAACAAAAACCCTATCAAAATCCACACTGGAAATTCAAGAACCCCCGAACCGTCTAACGGTCCGGGGGGAGAACACCAGCCCCCCTAGAGCTTCCAGCAAAGGTCAGGATATAGATTTGGAACAAGCTGGACAAAAATACAAAACCAAAACAAATAGCAAAAAGCAAAAGGCAGACTTAGCTGATATAACTGGAACCAGGATCAGTAGACAAGAGCACAGCAGACTAGCTCTGATAACTACGTTGCCAGGCATTGAACTGAAGGTCCAGGGAGCTTATATAGCAACACCCCTAACTAACGACCCAGGTGCGGATAAAAGGAATGACAGAAAAACCAGAGTCAAAAAACTAGTAACCACTAGAGGGAGCAAATAGCAAATTCACAACATTCAACCTTCAGTTCCAAATTACCATTTTTAAAAATGCAATTGGCTGTTCCGGCCTACTAAAGGTGTCTGTCTGCCCCTGCCTGGTATTGTCCTCAACTGGATAAAGCTGAGCTTCAACCTTCAGTTCCAAATTACCATTTTTAAAAATGCAATTGGCTGTTCCGGCCTACTAAAGGTGTCTGTCTGCCCCTGCCTGGTGTTGTCCTCAACTGAATAAAGCTGAGCTTCAACCTTCAGTTCCAAACATACAACCAAAAACTGGTACAATACAAAAAGTGGCCTCCAGCTACAAAAACTTTCTCCTACAAGTAGTTAAATGACAGTTTTTTTTCCAGTGAAAACACAGATATGGCATCCAACGAGTGTTGTCCTGTCTCGTCTTCTTTATATTATTGCCAAGAAGCTGCAACTGAATAAAGCTGTGCTTCAACCTTCAGTTCCAAATTACCGTTTTTAAAAATGCAATTGGCTGTTCCGGCCTACTAAAGGTGTCTGTCTGCCCCTGCCTGGTGTTGTCCTCAACTGAATAAAGCTGAGCTTCAACCTTCAGTTCCAAACATACAACCAAAAACTGGTACAATACAAAAAGTGGCCTCCAGCTACAAAAACTTTCTCCTACAAGTAGTTAAATGACAGTTTTTTTTCCAGTGAAAACACAGATATGGCATCCAACGAGTGTTGTCCTGTCTCGTCTTCTTTATATTATTGCCAAGAAGCTGCAACTGAATAAAGCTGTGCTTCAACCTTCTGTTCCAAATTACCATTTTTAAAAATGCAATTGGCTGTTCCGGCCTACTAAAGGGGTCTGCCCCTGCCTGGTGTTGTCCTCAACTGAATAAAGCTGAGCTTCAACCTTCAGTTCCAAATTACAATTTTTAAAAATGCAATTGGCTGTTCCAGCCTACTAAAGGTGTCTGTCTGCCCCTGCCTGGTGTTGTCCTCAACTGAATAAAGCTGAGCTTCAACCTTCAGTTCCAAACATACAACCAAAAACTGGTACAATACAAAAAGTGGCCTCCAGCTACAAAAACTTTCTCCTACAAGTAGTTAAATGACAGTTTTTTTTCCAGTGAAAACACAGATATGGCATCCAACGAGTGTTGTCCTGTCTCGTCTTCTTTATATTATTGCCAAGAAGCTGCAACTGAATAAAGCTGTGCTTCAACCTTCAGTTCCAAATTACCATTTTTAAAAATGCAATTGGCTGTTCCGGCCTACTAAAGGTGTCTGTCTGCCCCTGTCTGGAGTTGTCCTCAACTGAATAAAGCTGAGCTTCAACCTTCAGTTCCAAATTACCATTTTTAAAAATGCAATTGGCTGTTCCGGCCTACTAAAGGTGAATGTCTGCCCCTGCCTGGTGTTGTCCTCAACTGAATAAAGCTGAGCTTCTACCTTCTGTTCCAAATTACCATTTTTAAAAATGCCATTTGTTGTGAATTTGCTTTTTGCTCCCTCTAGTGGTTACTAGTTTTTTTGACTCTGGTTTTTCTGTCATTCCTTTTATCCGCACCTGGGTCGTTAGTTAGGGGTGTTGCTATATAAGCTCCCTGGACCTTCAGTTCAATGCCTGGCAACGTAGTAATCAGAGCTAGTCTGCTGTGCTCTTGTCTACTGATCCTGGTTCCAGTTATATCAGCTAAGTCTGCCTTTTGCTTTTTGCTATTTGTTTTGGTTTTGTATTTTTGTCCAGCTTGTTCCAAATCGATATCCTGACCTTTGCTGGAAGCTCTAGGGGGCTGGTGTTCTCCCCCCGGACCGTTAGACGGTTCGGGGGTTCTTGAATTTCCAGTGTGGATTTTGATAGGGTTTTTGTTGACCATATAAGTTACCTTTCTTTATTCTGCTATCAGTAAGCGGGCCTCTCTGTGCTAAACCTGGTTCATTTCTGTGTTTGTCATTTCCTCTTACCTAACCGTCATTATTTGTGGGGGGCTTCTATCCAGCTTTGGGGTCCCCTTCTCTGGAGGCAAGAAAGGTCTTTGTTTTCCTCTACTAGGGGTAGCTAGATTCTCCGGCTGGCGCGTGTCATCTAGAATCAACGTAGGAATGATCCCCGGCTACTTCTAGTGTTGGCGTTAGGAGTAGATATATGGTCAACCCAGTTACCACTGCCCTATGAGCTGGATTTTTGTACTCTGCAGACTTCCACGTTCCTCTGAGACCCTCGCCATTGGGGTCATAACAGTTTGCCAGGCCAGTATTAAATATTTAATGCATTGCAGAAGAGGGATTATAAGAAAGAAGATTCTGAGTTTTTTTTTCTTTCTTCTTCCCCTTTACCTCAGAGTGGCTATGCTTGCTGCAGACATGAATGTCCAGACCTTGATTACAAGTGTGGACCAGCTGGCTACTCGTGTGCAGGGCATACAAGACTATGTTATCAGAAATCCTAGGTCAGAACCTAAAATACCGATTCCTGAACTGTTTTCCGGAGACAGGTTTAAGTTTAGGAATTTCGTGAATAATTGTAAATTGTTTTTGTCCCTGAGACCCTGTTCATCTGGAGATTCTGCTCAGCAAGTAAAAATTGTTATTTCGTTCTTACGGGGCGACCCTCAGGATTGGGCTTTTTCGCTGGCGCCAGGAGATCCGGCATTGGCTGATCTTGATGCGTTTTTTCTGGCGCTTGGTTTACTTTATGAGGAACCCAATCTTGAGATTCAGGCAGAAAAGGCCTTGCTGGCTATGTCTCAGGGGCAGGACGAGGCTGAAGTGTATTGCCAAAAATTTCGGAAATGGTCCGTGCTGACACATTGGAACGAGTGTGCACTGGCCGCTAATTTTAGAAATGGCCTTTCTGAAGCCATTAAGAATGTTATGGTGGGTTTTCCCATTCCCACAGGTCTGAATGATACTATGGCACTGGCTATTCAAATTGACCGGCGGTTGCGGGAGCGCAAAACCGCAAATTCCCTCATGGTGTTGTCTGAACAGACACCTAATTCGGTGCAATGTGATAGAAAAACCGCAAATTCCCTCATGGTGTTGTCTGAACAGACACCTGATTTAATGCAATGTGATAGAATCCTGACTAGAAATGAGCGGAAAATTCATAGACGCCGGAATGGCTTGTGCTACTACTGTGGTGATTCTACACATGTTATCTCAGCATGCTCTAAACGTATAGCTAAGGTTGTTAGTCCTGTCACCGTTGGTAATTTGCAACCTAAATTTATTCTGTCTGTAACTTTGATTTGCTCACTGTCATCTTATCCTGTCATGGCGTTTGTAGATTCAGGTGCTGCCCTGAGTCTCATGGATCTCTCATTTGCTAAGCGCTGTGGTTTTACTCTTGAACCATTAGAAAATCCGATTCCTCTTAGGGGTATTGATGCTACACCATTGGCAGCAAATAAACCGCAGTATTGGACACAGGTTACCATGTGCATGACTCCTGAACACCGCGAGGTGATACGTTTCCTGGTTTTACATAAAATGCATGATTTGGTTGTTTTAGGGCTGCCATGGTTACAGACCCATAATCCAGTCCTGGACTGGAAGGCTATGTCAGTCTCAAGTTGGGGCTGTCGTGGGATTCATGGGGATTCCCTGCCTGTGTCTATTGCTTCTTCTACGCCTTCGGAAGTTCCGGAGTATTTGTCTGATTATCAGGATGTCTTCAGTGAGTCTGAGTCCAGTGCACTGCCTCCTCATAGGGACTGTGACTGTGCTATAGATTTGATCCCAGGCAGTAAATTTCCTAAGGGAAGACTGTTTAATCTGTCGGTACCTGAACATACCGCTATGCGTTCATATATCAAGGAGTCTCTGGAGAAAGGACATATTCGTCCGTCTTCTTCCCCTCTTGGTGCGGGATTCTTTTTTGTGGCAAAAAAGGACGGATCTTTGAGACCTTGTATTGATTATCGGCTTTTAAATAAGATCACTGTCAAATTTCAGTATCCTTTACCACTGTTGTCTGACTTGTTTGCCCGGATTAACCCCTTCCCGACATGTGACGGTATAGTACGTCACATGTCGGGACCCCCGCTTTGATGTGCGCTCCGGCGGTGAGCGCACATCAAAGTCGCGACATGTCAGCTGTTTTTTACAGCTGACATGTGCGCGCAATAGCGGCGGGTGAAATCGCGATCACCCGCCGCTATTAACTAGTTAAATGCCGCTGTCAAACTCAGACAGCGGCATTTAACTACCGAATCCGGCCGTGCGGCCGGATATGAGCGCATCGCCGACCCCCGTCACATGATCGGGGGTCGGCGATGTGTCAGGAAGGTAACCATAGAGGTCCTTGAGACCTCTATGGTTACTGATTGCCGGTGGCTGTGAGCGCCCCCCTGTGGTCGGCGCTCACAGCACACCTGCAAATCTGCTGTGTAGCAGCAATCTTATGATCACTGCTGCATAGCAGAGCCGATCGGGTTGTGCCTGCTTCTAGCCTCCCATGGAGGCTATAGAAGCATGGCAAAAGTAAAAAAAAAAAGTTTTTAAAAATGTGAAAAAAATAAAAAAAATATAAAAGTTTAAATCACCCCCCTTTCGCCCCAATCAAAATAAATCAATAAAAAAAAACCCCAACCTACACATATTTGGTATCGCCGCGTTCAGAATCGCCCGATCTATCAATAAAAAAAAAGCATTAACCTGATCGCTAAATGGCGTAATGAAAAAAAAATTCGAAACGCCTGATTTACGTTTTTTTGGTCGCCACGACATTGCATTAAAATGCAATAACGGGCGATCAAAAGAACGTATCTACACCAAAATGCTATCATTAAAAACGCCAGCTCGGCACGCAAAAAATAAGCCCTCACCTGACCCCAGATCACGAAAAATGGAGACGCTACGAGTATCGGAAAATGGCGCAATTTTGTTTTGTTTTGTTTTTTGCAAAGTTTGGAATTTTTTTTCACCACTTAGGTGAAAAATAACCTAGTCATGTTAGGTGTCTATAAACTCGTAGTGACCTGGAGAATCATAATGGCAGGTCAGTTTTAGCATTTAGTGAACCTAGCAAAATAGGCAAGCAAAAAACAAGTGTGGGATTGCACTTTTTTTGCAATTTCACTGCACTTGGAATTTTTTTCCCGTTTTCTAGTACACGACATGCTAAAACCAATGATGTCGTTCAAAAGTACAACTCGTCCCGCAAAAAATAAGCCCTCACATGGCCAAATTGACGGAAAAATAAAAAAGTTATGGCTCTGGGAAGGAGGGTAGCGAAAAACGAAAATGGAAAAACGGAAAAAGCTCCGGGGGTGAAGGGGTTAAGGGTGCCAAGTGGTTCACCAAGATAGACCTTCGTGGTGCGTACAACCTTGTGCGCATTAAGCAAGGTGATGAATGGAAAACCGCATTCAATACGCCCGAAGGTCATTTTGAGTACTTGGTGATGCCTTTTGGGCTCTCCAATGCGCCTTCAGTTTTTCAGTCCTTTATGCATGACATTTTCCGGAAGTATCTGGATAAATTTTTGATTGTTTATCTGGATGATATTTTGGTTTTTTCTGATAATTGGGATTCGCATGTGGAGCAGGTCAGGTTGGTCTTTAAAATTTTGCGTGAAAATTCTTTGTTTGTCAAGGGCTCAAAGTGTCTCTTTGGTGTACTGAAGGTCCCCTTTTTGGGGTTCATTTTTTCCCCTTCTGCTGTGGAGATGGACCCAGTCAAGGTCCGAGCTATTCTTGATTGGACTCAGCCCTCGTCAGTTAAGAGTCTTCAGAAGTTCTTGGGCTTCGCTAACTTCTACCGTCATTTTATCGCTAATTTTTCTAGCATTGTGAAACCTTTGACGGATATGACCAAGAAGGGCTCCGATGTAGCTAACTGGGCTCCTGCTGCCGTGGAGGCTTTCCAGGAGTTGAAACGCCGGTTTACTTCGGCGCCTGTTTTGTGCCAGCCTGACGTCTCACTTCCCTTTCAGGTTGAGGTGGATGCTTCGGAGATTGGGGCAGGGGCCGTTTTGTCGCAGAGAGGCCCTGGTTGCTCTGTTATGAAACCTTGTGCCTTTTTCTCTAGGAAGTTTTCGCCTGCCGAGCGAAATTATGATGTGGGCAATCGGGAGTTGTTGGCCATGAAATGGGCATTTGAGGAGTGGCGTCATTGGCTCGAGGGTGCTAAGCATCGTGTGGTGGTCTTGACTGATCACAAAAATCTGATGTATCTCGAGTCTGCTAAACGCCTTAATCCGAGACAGGCCCGCTGGTCATTGTTTTTCTCCCGCTTTGATTTTGTTGTCTCGTATTTACCAGGTTCAAAGAATGTGAAGGCCGATGCTCTTTCTAGGAGCTTTGTGCCTGATGCTCCTGGCGTCGCTGATCCTGTTGGTATTCTTAAAGATGGAGTTATCTTGTCAGCTATTTCTCCGGATCTGCGACGTGTGTTGCAGAGATTTCAGGCTGAGAGGCCTGAGTCTTGTCCACCTGACAGACTGTTTGTCCCGGATAAGTGGACCAGCAGAGTCATTTCCGAGGTTCATTCCTCGGTGTTGGCAGGTCACCCGGGAATTTTTGGCACCAGAGATCTGGTGGCCAGGTCCTTTTGGTGGCCTTCCTTGTCAAGGGATGTGCGGTCATTTGTGCAGTCCTGTGGGACTTGTGCTCGAGCTAAGCCTTGCTGTTCTCGTGCCAGCGGGTTGCTCTTGCCCTTGCCTGTCCCGAAGAGACCTTGGACACATATCTCCATGGATTTCATTTCTGATCTTCCGCTATCTCAGGGCATGTCCGTTATCTGGGTGATATGTGATCGCTTTTCCAAGATGGTCCATTTGGTTCCTTTGCCTAAGCTGCCTTCCTCTTCCGATCTGGTTCCTGTATTTTTCCAGAACGTGGTTCGTTTGCACGGCATCCCTGAGAATATTGTGTCAGACAGAGGATCCCAGTTCGTTTCCAGGTTCTGGCGATCCTTTTGTAGTAGGATGGGCATTGATTTGTCGTTTTCGTCTGCTTTCCATCCTCAGACTAATGGACAGACGGAGCGAACCAATCAGACTTTGGAGGCTTATTTGAGGTGTTTTGTCTCTGCTGATCAGGACGATTGGGTGACATTCTTGCCGTTGGCTGAGTTTGCCCTTAATAATCGGGCTAGTTCAGCCACCTTGGTTTCGCCTTTTTTCTGCAACTCTGGTTTCCATCCTCGCTTTTCTTCGGGTCATGTGGAGCCTTCTGACTGTCCTGGGGTGGATTCTGTGGTGGATAGGTTGCAGCAGATCTGGAATCATGTGGTGGACAACTTGAAGTTGTCACAGGAGAAGGCTCAGCGCTTTGCCAACCGCCGCCGCGGTGTGGGTCCCCGACTACGCGTTGGGGATTTGGTATGGCTTTCTTCCCGCTTTGTTCCTATGAAGGTTTCCTCTCCCAAATTTAAACCTCGTTTTATTGGGCCTTACAAGATATTGGAAATCCTTAATCCTGTATCTTTTCGTCTGGATCTTCCTGTGTCGTTTGCTATTCACAATGTATTTCATAGGTCCTTGTTGCGGCGGTACATTGTGCCTGTAGTTCCTTCTGCTGAGCCTCCTGCTCCGGTGTTGGTTGAGGGCGAGTTGGAGTACGTGGTGGAGAAGATCTTGGATTCTCGCCTCTCCAGGCGGAGGCTTCAGTACCTGGTCAAGTGGAAGGGCTATGGTCAGGAGGATAATTCCTGGGTGGTCGCCTCTGATGTTCATGCGGCCGATTTAGTTCGTGCCTTTCATGCCGCTCATCCTGATCACCCTGGTGGTCGTGGTGAGGGTTCGGTGACCCCTCACTAAGGGGGGGGTACTGTTGTGAATTTGCTTTTTGCTCCCTCTAGTGGTTACTAGTTTTTTTGACTCTGGTTTTTCTGTCATTCCTTTTATCCGCACCTGGGTCGTTAGTTAGGGGTGTTGCTATATAAGCTCCCTGGACCTTCAGTTCAATGCCTGGCAACGTAGTAATCAGAGCTAGTCTGCTGTGCTCTTGTCTACTGATCCTGGTTCCAGTTATATCAGCTAAGTCTGCCTTTTGCTTTTTGCTATTTGTTTTGGTTTTGTATTTTTGTCCAGCTTGTTCCAAATCGATATCCTGACCTTTGCTGGAAGCTCTAGGGGGCTGGTGTTCTCCCCCCGGACCGTTAGACGGTTCGGGGGTTCTTGAATTTCCAGTGTGGATTTTGATAGGGTTTTTGTTGACCATATAAGTTACCTTTCTTTATTCTGCTATCAGTAAGCGGGCCTCTCTGTGCTAAACCTGGTTCATTTCTGTGTTTGTCATTTCCTCTTACCTAACCGTCATTATTTGTGGGGGGCTTCTATCCAGCTTTGGGGTCCCCTTCTCTGGAGGCAAGAAAGGTCTTTGTTTTCCTCTACTAGGGGTAGCTAGATTCTCCGGCTGGCGCGTGTCATCTAGAATCAACGTAGGAATGATCCCCGGCTACTTCTAGTGTTGGCGTTAGGAGTAGATATATGGTCAACCCAGTTACCACTGCCCTATGAGCTGGATTTTTGTACTCTGCAGACTTCCACGTTCCTCTGAGACCCTCGCCATTGGGGTCATAACAGCCATTGGCTGTTCCGGCCTACTAAAGGTGTCTGTCTGCCCCTGCCTGGTGTTGTCCTCAACTGAATAAAGCTGAGCTTCAACCTTCAGTTCCAAATTACCATTTTTAAAAATGCAATTGGCTGTTCCGGCCTACTAAAGGTGTCTGTCTGCCCCTGCCTGGTGTTGTCCTCAACTGAATAAAGCTGAGCTTCAACCTTCAGTTCCAAATTACCATTTTTAAAAATGCAATTGGCTGTTCCGGCCTACTAAAGGTGTCTGTCTGCCCCTGCTTGGTGTTGTCCTCAACTGAATAAAGCTGAGCTTCTACCTTCTGCCTCTTACTAACTGCTGTTTTTTAAAAAAAATTGGCTGTTCCGGCCTACTAAAGGTGTCTGTCTGCCCCTGCCTGGTGTTGTCCTCAACTGAACAAAGCTGTGCTTCAACCTTCTGTTCCAAATTACCATTTTTAAAAATGCCATTGGCTGTTCCGGCCTACTAAAGGTGTCTGTCTGCCCCTGCCTGGTGTTGTCCTCAACTGAATAAAGCTGAGCTTCAACCTTCAGTTCCAAATTACCATTTTTAAAAATGCAATTGGCTGTTCCGGCCTACTAAAGGTGTCTGTCTGCCCCTGCCTGGTGTTGTCCTCAACTGAATAAAGCTGAGCTTCAACCTTCAGTTCCAAATTACCATTTTTAAAAATGCAATTGGCTGTTCCGGCCTACTAAAGGTGTCTGTCTGCCCCTGCCTGGTGTTGTCCTCAACTGAATAAAGCTGAGCTTCAACCTTCAGTTCCAAATTACCATTTTTAAAAATGCAATTGGCTGTTCCGGCCTACTAAAGGTGTCTGTCTGCCCCTGCCTGGTGTTGTCCTCAACTGAATAAAGCTGAGCTTCAACCTTCAGTTCCAAATTACCATTTTTAAAAATGCAATTGGCTGTTCCGGCCTACTAAAGGGGTCTGCCCCTGCCTGGTGTTGTCCTCAACTGAATAAAGCTGAGCTTCTACCTTCTGCCTCTTACTAACTGCTGTTTTTTAAAAAAATTGGCTGTTCCGGCCTACTAAAGGTGTCTGTCTGCCCCTGCCTGGTGTTGTCCTCAACTGAACAAAGCTGAGCTTCCACATTCTGGCTTTCGCCCTATACTCTCAGATATTAAACTGCATTTGGCCTACTAGTGTGGTTAGGCCCTTGAAACAGTGTCTGCTGCTCTTGGGTTTGCTACTCCACTGAACAAAGCAATGCCGCCTGTTTAGTCCTGTTACCAATTTTGAACTGCATTTAGCCTACTTTATTCTTTGGCCCTTTATCTGTTTCCTCCTCATCCTGCCCATTGCCCAGCCACTGCTAGATGAGTCTGCTGGTACATTGACCTAGACCACTACATTCCCCTTATACTCTACACAGCCAGAATCTGACCCTGCTGAAAGTAAGGTTCCCCTTCCCGCATGTTATACCACCTTACACAGGGACAGAGAGGAAGGTGCAGATGAAAGTGCAGGTTCCTTCATCAGGTGGGGGGGCATACTCGTTGGCGACGTCAATGGCACAGGGCCCCTCAGAGTACGCAAAAGTGTCGCTGCTGGCGGGAGGCCCCCCCGCCATGCAAACACACCGCTGTACTTTGAGGGGCCCTGTGCCAGTGCCAATGCGAACGAGTGGGCCCCCCCTGCTTGCTCAGGATCACAGCACTTGCAACGTTGAAATACTTACCTTTCCCTGCAACACCGCCGTGACGTAGTCCGCATTTCCTGGGCCCACGAAAAACTTGAGCCAGCCCTACTCCCCCCACAACTTTTGCCAAATGACCCCCAATTCCCTATGCCCAACTATTATTATAAAGTTAATTAAGATTGACAAGCTTCAGAAACAAGAATGGATGTTTTTGGCATTAAAATGGGCACTGTAGGTGTTTTCCTGGCCTCCACTCACTGCCGACTATGCTTCCCCATTGACTTGCATTGGGTTTCGTGTTTCGGTCGATCCCCGACTTTTAGCGATAATCGGCCGACTGCACTCGACTCGACTCTGGACAAAATCGGGTTTCACAAAACCCGACTCGATCTTAAAAAAATTAAAGTCGCTCAACTCTAATGGCCAGCATTCCGAAAAGATGATGATTTTTGCTACACATAGTAGTGCTGAGGCCCTGATATTTGTAGCTGAAGGGAACAGATGACCACAGCTTAAAGTCTCCTAAAGAGACTATTGAAGCAAGTGAAAAGTCACCTATAAGTCACTGAATGCTATGTTTATTCTGCCTGTGACTGTGTCAGATCAGTTCTTTAGTTGCTTATTTGGTCTTACAATGATGATAGGTGTTATAATTTTTGTTTGTGAAACAATTGCCAGCATGGTAGTTTAATTGTAAATGGTAGAAGTTAACCTAACTTTGCAATTGATCTCTATACAACTTGAATTGAAAAATGAATTTATGTTATTGGATGGTCCCAGAAAGGAGTGAAAAAATGGGACACGCAATTGTAACAAATTGGGGGTGGGAGAGGACATGCACTATAGTTGTAATTAGGGGGAAAGGAAAGAGAAAATTAAATTTCAATGAATTGTGGGAGAGAGTGGAAGAGAGGACGTGGAATTGTAATGAATTGTGGGTTGCTGTAGGGAAAGGGAGCATGTAATTGTAATGAACTTGGGATGGGGTGGGAGAGAGGTCATGTAATTCTAATGAACTGGGGGTGAAAGAGAGGATATGAAACTAATAACTTGGAGGGATGGGAGAAAAGATATTCAATTGTAATGAATTGGAGTGAAAAGAGGATATAAAATTGTAATAAACTGAATGAGAGGGGGTAGGGATGAGGCCATGTAGTTCTAATAAATTATGGCGTGGCAGAGAGGACATCTAATTGTAATGAATTGAGGGTGTGAGAGAAAGGACATGGAATTGTAATGAATTGAAGGGTATTAGAGAGGACATAGAATTGTAACGAATTAGTATGTGGGGGTGGGAGAGAGGACATGAGATCATAATGAATTAAGGAGTTGTAGAGAAATACGCAAATTGTCTCTTCAGAGAGGAAGAGGACTAGAACTCTAGTGCCACCTATTGGAAGTAGCAATACTAACAGTTAATGTCGACCCTTTAATGAGCCTTGTCACATAACTTAGGATAAAAGCCAAACCAGAATCTTAATTTGCAGACACTGTTTCGGGGTACTACCCCTCGTCAGTGCAAAGTGGAGATCTGGTTTGGCTGAGTGAGATGCATCTGACTGGGATCCAAGAAGTATCATTTCTCCTTGCAGAGAGTGACATGTTAGGCATGTCGAGATGAGGAGACATAAAGGGAACCAGTCTCTCCAAAAATCGAAGGTGAGCTAAGCCCACCAGCATCAGGGGCTTATCTAGAGCATTCTGGAAAGCTGTAGATAAGCCCTTGATGTATCCTGAAAGATGAGAAAAAGAGGTTATATTATACTCACCCAGGGGCGGTCCCGCTGCGGTCCAGTCCGATAGGCGTCGTGGTTCTCTCCGGGGCCTCCCATCTTCTTACGATGATGTCCTCTTCATGTAGTCACACTGCGGCTCCGGCGCAGGCATACTTTGTTTGCCCAGTTGAGGGCAGAGCAAAGTACTGCAGGAAATAGAAAAAAATCCAGCTCAACGAGGTGGTGAAAAAGCAAAGTCTTGGTACTTTATTCACTTCATATCAAAAAATAGAGGATAAAACAACAGCACAATATAATTAAAAACACTATCTACGCGTTTCTGTTTATGAAACACCCAACAGGTCTTTCATTATGACATTGCTCCAATCATTTTCTTCCAGCTACTTCATAAAGAATTTGATATATCAAAAACTTTTTGGATATTTATTATTATATGTCACATAACTCTACATGCTTCATTTGTAAACAACGAATTATTATGGAATGACATATATGTATTTTGTATTTCCCTTTATATAGCCAAAGTATATATGTAGTCTGCTTGTTGTGTTTTTTTTTCTGTGCCTTTTTTTTCTATCTGTCTTGTGCAACTAATTGCAGCTTGCACACACTATCATGTGTTTTCATTTTGACTAGATTACTTTTTGTAATTAGTTATAGCACCGGTGTGCCTACTGGTTGCTAGCATAAAAGCATAGAACAGGCTGCACTAAAGTTATCATGACTAAGGGTGCTATGTCACCAGAAACGCGTAGATAGTGTTTTTAATTATATTGTGCTGTTGTTTTATCCTCTATTTTTTGATATGAAGTGAATAAAGTACCAAGACTTTGCTTTTTCACCACCTCGTTGAGCTGGATTTTTTTCTATTTCCTGCATTCCTCACGCCTTGACACAGTGTTTCCGTGCTCCGAGCCTCCAGGGACTACAACTATGGTGAGCTGGATTTTTTCTTTTGTCAGAGCAAAGTACTGCAGTGCGCAGGTGCTGGGAAAGGTCAGAGAGGTCCGGTGCCTGCGCACTGCAGTACTTTGCTCTGCCCTCAACTGGGGCCCGGACCGTGATGCCCATCGGACCAGAACCGGACCGGGACCGCCCCTGGGTGAGTATAATCTAACCTCTTTTTCTCATCTTTCAGGATACATCAGGGGCTTATCTACAGCATTACAGAATGCTGTAGATAAGCCCCTGATGCTGGTGGGCTTAGCTCACCTTTGATTTTGGGGGTGACAGGTTCTCTTTAAAGCCGCAATGCTTATCTGGAGTTGTAGAGAGAACATGAAATTGTAATGGGATAACATGTAGTTGGGATTGAAAAAAGAACATGGAGTTGTAATTTGGGGGTTGCAGTAAGACAGAGGAGTGCAAAATGCAATGTAAATATTGTAAAGGATGTTCTTTAATATTTGAATGTCGACATCTAACAATAAAGGATATTCCAGCAAAAAGAAATTATCACTTGTCCACAGAATAGGTGATAACTAGTGATGGGCGAGCACTAAAATGCTCGGGTGCTTGTTCCTCGGATTGAGCAAATTGGAATACTCGGGTACTCGACCCGAGTAACGAGCCCAATGTAAGTCTATGGGAAACCCGAGTATTTTTACCGCGATCCCTCGGGGGTCCTTTTAAGGTCTAAAAACATCTGAAAGTGATGGAAACAATGCTCAAATGACACGACAACAAAATGGGGATGGGAAGCATTTCTGACTCCTAGGTCACAGCTGTAAGCAATGTTGTCAGAGTTTCAAGCCATTTTTACAGGTGCACCAAAAAACATACAAAAACGAAACCAAAATGGATTTTGCTGGGAAATTTGTTAAGGTACATCCTTTCCAGGGTAATGACTTGTAAATAAGGCAAAATAGTTAACCCCAGTCCAAAATGTTCCTCCACCACTTGGGCTATGTTCACACGCAGCGTTTTTGATGCATTTTTCAACTTTAACATTGCTTTCAACGAATACAAATGCATTCAATGGGAAATGTCATTGTAACATTTAACAACCCTGGCTGGCCATGTGTTGTGTGACATATAAGGAGACACATCTTGTTTCATTTATGAAGGAGGGACTCTTAAAGTCACAAAGCCTATTTTTAGAGGGGCATCAGGCAGCACTAATATTTTTAAAGGGCCATTAATAAACAGTGGGTCTCCTATGCTGTTATTGCCTATGCAGTGAGTGGCTGGGCAACCAAGAATTACAATGCACCCCAATGTCCCTTTCACAAGAGGTACAGGAGTGCTTCCTGAAAAAATGTTGCATTGAATGCAAGGCCTGCCCTGCTATCAAGTCATTTGCACCCCAAGAATCCTTTGAATCCAGGTACTGGATGGCCACAGGAAAATCCACTTCACATTAGTCATTTTGCCTCCCATACTGTTTTCTTATGTATTAGCTGCAAGGCATGCCCTGCTACAAAGTCATATGCACCCCAATAAGCCTTTGAGCCCAGGTACTGGATGGCCACAGGAAAACCCACTTCACATTTTTCAGTTGGTCCTGCCATACTGTTTTCTTATGCATTGAATGCAAGGGCCGCCTTGACCCAAATTTGCAACACAATCCCCCCTTGGAAGAAATATGGAGGAGGGCCCTATTACAAAGAATCGGGTCTCCTAGACTCATAATGCCCATACCCTAAGAGCATAGGCTGATAAACATTTCTCCATGGGGGGTACATTTTTAACAAATATTTTATGGGGATCATAGACACCTTTGCCAAAAAAATGACTGGCTGTAGCAGCACGGAACACATTAACCCTGGTGATCTAGTGGCAGAGAATGATGAGATGTTGAGGAATGCCTCATTAAAAGCTAGGCCCAATGTAAAGGAGCGGGTCTCCTACACTTGTAATGCCCATACACAAAGTGTATGGGCTGACAAACATTTCCCCCTGGGGGAGTAAAATTTTGGTTTTAAATTTTGGTTTAAAATTATTAACGGGCATCATATAAACACCCTTGCACAAAAAATGAGTGACTTTTGCATTACAGAATATGTTCACCCTGGTGTTCGCATGGTTGTGGATGATGAGGATGAGGATTTGGAGGAGGATAACCCCAAACAGACCAAATCAGGAAGCGTATACCCATGTGTGGCTGTGAAGAGGTGCATGAGAATACACCTCCACTAAAAAGACAATGTATTTGAGGTTATGTTTCGCTGTTTTCATTCGATGGTGTACAGAAGTCTTGCCCAATCCAGCCCTTGTTCATTTTCATGAGTCAGCCTGTCAGCATTTTCAGTTGACAGGCGGATCCACTTATCTGTAATAATTCCACTAGCGGCACTAAAAACCCGCTCTGACAAAATGCTAGCAGCAGGGCAGGCCAGGACCTCCAAGGTTCAGAGAGCCAGTTCATGCCAAGTGTCCAGCTTGGATACCCAATAATTAAAAGGCACAGAGGAATCACGGAGGACGTTTGTACAATCAGCAAGGTAAGCCCTCAGCATCTTCCCAAACATTGCACTTCTTGTGACAACACCCCTTGCCTCTGTGGGCGGCACTATGGGAGGGTCTGAGAAAACTGTCCCAGAACTTTGCCATTGTTCCCCTGCCTGAGCTGGATTGTACTTCTTCCTCTCTTGCTTGGACTCCTTGGTTGTACAACAAACTGACATCTGCTGCCAGTGTTCTCAGATGGGAATTTTGTTTAGTAATTCTGCTACAAGGGCCTCAGGTACTGCAACATTTTAGTACACCTGTCTGCCTCTGGAAGAAGAGATTAAAAGTTCTCCTTATAGCATTGGTCTAGAAGTGTCATCAACGAGTAATGAGTGCAATACATTCTCTTTAATTGTGAACAGAGAGGTTTTCAGAATGCAGAAAAGTGGGATGGTGATGCTAATTATGGCATCATCCCCGCTCACCATCTTGGTGCAGTCCTTAAAGTATTTGAGGATGGTACATATGTCTGACATCCATGTCCACTCCTGAGATCTTATGTGCGGAGTCTGAACTGAATAACGACGGCCTTGCTGATGCTGGTAGTCAACAACTTCCCTTTTCTGCTCACAAATACTTTCCAACATATGCAGTGTAGAGTTCCAATGCGTGGGAACATCACTCACCAGTCGGTGAGCTGGAAGATGCAAACACTGTTGAAGCACGGCGAGGGCTGAAGCTATAGCTGACTTTCTAAAATGGGCAGCCAGGCTCTGGGTAGCTTTTGAGAAAAATTTGAATGACGAGATTAAGGACTTGGGCCAGGCAAGGTACATGTGTGAGCTCACCTTGCCTCAGAGCTGCCACCAGGTTCCGGTCATTGTCACACAC
The DNA here is from genome assembly GCF_051348905.1 of Ranitomeya variabilis. Lineage (NCBI taxonomy): Eukaryota > Metazoa > Chordata > Amphibia > Anura > Dendrobatidae > Ranitomeya > Ranitomeya variabilis. The sequence continues at coordinate 399,124,705 of NC_135237.1, read as the reverse complement.
GTCCATGCCTGGCTGTAGGATCAGCGGTGTCATCCAAAAATCTGACTGCTCTTTCAGTGCTGTCCACAACTCTTCAGCATTGTGCGGTTTGTCACCTAAGCAGATTAGCTTCAGCACAGCCTGTTTTTGCTTGGCTGGGGCAGTGTTGCAGTGCTTCCAGCTTCTGACTGATGTGCTCATTTTAGAGATGGAGGTTGAAGAGGAGAAGGAGGAGGTGCAGGAACTGTAGACTGTGTGGGCAACCCTGCCATGCGGAGGATGTGTTGCATCCTGGGCTGACTGGGTCCCGGCTTCCACTATGTTAACCCAGTGTGCCATCAGTGAGATGTACCATCCCTGCCCACAAGTACTGTCCACATGTCCGTGGTTAGGTGGACTTTCCCAGTAACTGCATTGTTGAGGGCACGGGTGATGTTGTGGGACATGTGCTGGTGTAATGCCGGTACGGCACACTGGGAGAAATAGTGGCGACTGGGGACCGAGTACCTTGGGATGGCAGCTGCCATCAGGTTTGGGGAAAGATTCAGTCTCAATGAGCATAAAAGGCAACAGTTCGAGCGCAAGCAGACGAGAAATATGAGAATATAGTACTGTGGCCTGTGGGGCATTGGCTGGGTATTTCCGCTTGCATTCCAATGACTGGGGCATAGACAACTGAAGGCTGTGCTGGGACAAAATAGTGGACAGCTTGATGATGGTGCTGGTTGACTGTAGGCAACAATAGGTGCAGGGCACAAGGCATCTTCATATGCACCGTTTACTGGGGATTGGCTTCTACGCAAAACAGTGGAAGAAGCAGTTGCATAACCTGCAGACACTGTTCCTGGAGCCTGGGGCTCGGCCCAAAAAATTGGATGCTTTGCAGCCATGTGCCTGATCATGCTGGTGGTGGTCAGGCTGGTGGTTTTGCTACCACTGCTGTTGTGGTCATGGCAGGTGCTGTAAATGGCCTTCTGTTTGCGACCACCACACTGCTTTTTCCTGTCTGTTGAGGTGCTGTGCCTCATTCCCCATGTGTGCTTCTGTCCTCGCTCTGCATGTCCTCCTGCCAGTTTGGGTCAGTTACTATGTCATCCACCACCTCGTCTTCCACATTCGCACCCTGCTCCTCCTCCTGACTTTCTGGCAATTGTGTCTCATCATCGTCCACCTCTTGTGACACTTTCCCAACATCGCCTTTGTGTGACTGTGGCAGTTCAAATCTTTGGGCATCGCTACATGCGATCTCATCTGGCCCCACTTCATGTTGACTGGCCTAGAGTCCGGAATCTTTAAAGGGAAAACTGAACAGCTCTTTGGAGTGTCAAAGTGTGGGATCAGTTGTCTCAGGGCATTCTGCATAGTGGGAGGAAGGAGGATCAAGGTGAGTAATATGCGGTCCACAGTCACAGCTACTCAGACTTGACCATTTGGAAGACGTGGTGGTGGTGGTGGCTAAGTGACTGGAAGCATTATCCACTATCCAACCAACAACCGTTTCACACTGCTCTGGCTTCAATAGTGGTGTGCTGTGATCCCCTAGAAACTGGGACAGGAAGGTCGACCAAAGAAGATGTGGGTCTTTGTTGTTGCCAACTTTCAGCTTGGTCACTACCTCGTCCTCTGCATGCACCATCATCATTATGTCCACTTCCCCATCCCTTGCCCCTTGTCTTGCCCATTTTAAATGGACTACTGAAATATTTGGAAAGTTCAATACAAATGGATTAATTTTGAGAAAACTTATATGTGATCAGTATGCCTGAAAAGCAAGAATTTGGCCACCACAGATGCACCAGTTGTCTGACAGAGAAAACAGACTGTTTAAATACGTGGCCTTTAAAAAAAATAAATAAATTTCACCACAAAAAATTGAGCAGACCACGGCTAGCAGACAAACCAAAAAATTGTGTGTCAAAATGACAAAGTGAACTCTAAGAGTTCCAATATGAGAGTCCTCCTGGGATCAGAAAAAAGTGGACGTATACAAAAAATACCTGACTTAGTCCTTAGGTCATCATTGCGCCTGATGTTACTATACAGAGACTGGACATCTATCATCACCAATAAGGAGTCAGGATCTATAAATAGACCATCAACTTTCCAAAGGAAATTGCTGGTATCCCTCAGAAAGGATTTTAAGTTTCCAACTAGAGGTTGCAGGACAGAATCTATCGATTGACATTCTCTAAATAATTGCCTCTATCAGATATGATAGGACGCCCAGGGGAAATGTTAATATTTTTATGAATTTTAGGGAGGAGATATAGTGTCGAGATGGTAGGCTCTGCAACAACAAGTGCCAATGCTAAATCTTTAGTGTTAGTCTCATTCTTAATGGCCCTCTTAAGAATTGTATCAAGTTTAGAGCTGTAGGCAGACAAAGGGTTGTACATCAATTTCCTCTAAACAGATTTTATAATTTAACTGGCGAAATGGCTCTTTGTCGTACATGGCCTTAGGCCAGATAACAGTATATCCCCCCCTTGCCAGTTTTAACACTACATCGGACATGTTTTACAGAGTATTCAGGTGACTACGCTCCTCCCTAGTTAGGTTATCATGGTGTATGTAACGAGGGATCTGAAGGAAATCCCTTGTGACATCCTGTACAAAAAGACCAATGTTGGTACATGTAGATAATGGTGGAAATTTCTTTGAATGAGGGCGAATAAAAGTAGGTATCTTACCTCCTTTTGGGAGATTGTGCTCGATGGATAGATCTTCCAATGCTCTTATGCAGCTTGTTCTTCCTCTGTTGGAAACAATTTGTGTAAATTATCATCATAAAAATGACGTCTGAACAGCAATGATCTCACACAAGTATGTAAGTGCTTAATAGCTGTAAAGGCATCAAAGCCCGCACCAGAGAAAATGAAAGGCCCTTGCTCAGTAAGGCAAGATGAGTAGTGGAGAGACTGTGATGACTTAAGTTAATTACCTTATTGTCATTCCTTCTGTGATTAGCAGGATTATCATCCCGTTGTCTATAGGGATGGAATGTATGTTTGGATTGTTTCCAAATTGTTGCTCCAGACCATGTAACCATAGCCGTAGATGGATTATCAGATTGGTCACTCATTGAGGAAATCGAGGTGTATATTGAAGCCCGTGACATAAGAGTGGCATTCAACGTAAGTTTTATCCACTGATATACTGTTTTATTTTGAAAGTCTCTCATATCTCTATTGAATTTGGATGCTTGGGACTCATGAATTTTCTTAACTGTTGCATCCAAAAGTTTCTCAAGATCAGTATTAAATATCTGTATCTTCTCAACTGAGCACCCAGCCTTCAATTCAGCCTGGGCTATATCTATCGACTTATCCAATTCTCCTGTAGCCTTGGTATTTAAATTAATCAGAAATTGCATGAAAATACTAGAACAATCGCCGCATGCCTCTTCCCAATTTGCCGTAAACATCTCATCCTCAAAGGGAAAGGCAGGGATCACCCTGACTCACAGACCTCATGGCATGAGTTTATGTGATATATATCGCTCCAAAAAGGCTCGGATCCACCATAATCATGTGCGTTTAATAAGTATATTTTGAATGGATGAACAGAGGTCATCCCACTTGCGGTCATCAGACTGCTGTATAGTAGTTTCTCCATCCCCAAACACCTGGACCATCTGGCCGAGTCAAGTTATTTCTTTTGCTCGGTTGTCCATTTTTTCAAAAGCGAAACCTTTGCAAAACACAGCAATAACACAAAAATAGCTTGTGAATGACATTGGTTATCCTTAAGTATAAATATCCAGATCATAATATGGGGTAATTGCCACACCAATGAATAGATAGGACTGAATACGGACTATTCGTCAATTAACACAAGTAAGAAAAAGGAGGGAGAGATCTAATGATCAAAATGTCCAAAAAATTACAAACAAGTAAACTTTATTAGTAAACCATAAAAGAGGATTTTACAACAACTGTGATACACACAAAAAAGCTAAGGACAGGCAAATGGACCAAAATTACAGGCAGAAACAATATTTCCATCATAAATACAGGAGCACAAAGTAGACCATTCTTACATAATAGCAAAACATTTTAACAATATAATGTCGTAGAAAGATTTATGTGTCTCCAAGAGCAATATTACTGCCATCTAGTGCAAACTTGTTTAGTATACAGCATGGCATAGTAGCTGTATCATATATTGATAAAGTGCTATAGTGCTGAGGTATAAAGTATATGAAGGATGGAGGTTGATTACATTTAGGATTCCGCTACATTACCTATCAGGTAACACCAGTGGAGGTCCAAAGGGTTTGCCTGTCCATCCCAACGCGCATTTCGGATGGCACCTTCGTCAGGGGGCACAATTCATTACAGACATTCCCGGGTTGTTTGTATCAGCACGTCCTGGAAGTAGCGCAGTCACAGAATCTTTATACACAGGATGTCTACCACATATTGTGGATTAGAACTTGTGTCTTGTTAATTATACATGATTTTGTACTATTTGCATAATGAGATATATGCATAATTTTAAATCTGTAATTTTGATATTTTGTGGAATATTGCTAGCATGTCCCCATTGTAAAGAATAATTTCATCTATGATACGATACTATATGAGGGTGAAAGAAAGATATATATTACATTCCCCTATTAGTTTCCTGTTATGTTGTCCCATTATTGAGATAAATGTGATGGCTATCTATTTGCCTCTGCTGCGTGGTGGCAGTGTAGCTGGGGGCAGTACGTATACGCACCTTGTCTCCACCGTCCACGTTGGCTTCCCGTATCTTTATCTAGTTCGGGGCATCGGGTCACATGGGGATTACGTGTTCCTGATGCCCCCTGCTGCATGACGCGGGCACCGGCTGGCATCGCGGTTGCTGAGGTGACGTATGCGCCACTTCTGGTCCGTGGCTGCGCTACTTACAGGACATGCTGATTCAAAAAGCCCTGCATGTCTGTTATGTATTGTGCCCCCTCACAAAGTTGCCATCTGAAACACGCATACAGGCGAACCCTTGGACCTCCACTGGGGTAACCTGATAGGTAATGTAGCGGAATCCTAGATGTAATCAACCTCCATCCTGCATATACTATATACCTCAGGACTATGGCACTTTATCAACATATGCTACAGCTACTATGCCATGCTATATACTAAGCAGGTTTGCACTATATGGCAGTAATATTGCTCTTAGAGACACAAAATCTTTCTATGACATTATATTGTTAAAATGTTTTGCTATTATGCAAGAATGTTCAACTTTGTGCTCCTGTATTTATGATGGAAATATTTTTTCTGCCTGTAATTTTGGTCCATTTGGATATTGCCTGTCCTTAGCCTTTTATGTGTGTTTCACAGTTGTTGTAAAATCCTCTTTTACAGTTTACTAATAAAGTTTACTTGTTTGTAATTTTTTGACTTTTTGATGTTAGATCTCTCCCCCCCTTTTTCTTACTTGTGTTAATTGAAAATTAGTCCTTATTCAGTCCTAACTATTCATTGGTGTGGCAATTGCCCCATATTATGATCTAGATATTTATACTTAAAGATAGCTTGTGAATAATATTGGTTATTTTTTTTTCTTCTTTTAAAGTCTGATGGGAGGAGTAGTGGCCTCTCATCAGCTGGTGCCTGCTGACCTGTGGAAAGTTTTTTACAGCTGGTCAGCTCATCGATATGGGATCATGCTGACATCTGACAGCATGCCCCCACAGTACTAGGAAACATCAGCTTTTGTGCGGTGTATGTTTGGCTATATTCGGTGATTAAATTGACAATTAAATTGGCGAATATTGCACATTCGGAGATCGTGAGCAGAAAACTATTGAAGTTACTATCCTTAGATTTTTCTGACAATAGTAGTCTATGAAGTTTATATGATGTTTGTGCTACCTGAGTGTGGCTGAGCATAAAAGCATGTTGAGCAGTTGCGTGTGGTATAAGGGCTCCCTCCCAGCACAGAAGGCCTACAACGATCCCTCACCCACCTTGTTTTACTGTGATGTTCAGTTGAAAGCTATAAATGCTGGCCCAGACCCCAATACCTCATGCCTGGCGGATTGCTGTAGTGCCATGCTACAGTTTGTACTGTGGGTGAATTGAGACCACTTTCCTGGTGTCTGTCCCTCACTTGATGTGTTTCGGCAGCTTTTGGGGCCATTAAAAGGTGTTGTGCATGCGTTTGTTTTTGCCTCCCTTTGACTTGAATGGCGTTCGGTGAATATTGCAAATTCGGCAATCATAATTCTAACTGAACATTGAAATATTTGTTCATCTCTACTTCCTACCCCTTATCATACCAACACAACAGTGTTATGCCGGCACAGGTCTAAATACTCTTCCTTTCACACAGTTCAAAGCTAAACCCAACTTGATGACTTTATCCAGCCCAGCACAGTATGGGATAATAATTCTAAAAAATGTATATATTTTATTTTAGTTGAAAATGAATGATTTTATACGCGCTTGTCTGAACATGACTTAATGGGAACCTGTCACCTGAATTTGGCGAGACCAGTTTTGGGTCATATGGGCGGGGTTTTTGGGTGTTTGATTCACCCTTTCCTTACCCGCTGGCTGCATGCTGGCCGCAATATTGGATTGAAGTTCATTCTCTGTCCTCCGGAGTACACGCCAGCGTGTTTTTACTCAAAAATATACCTATAAAGAGAAAACTCAGACAAACTGAACATTTTGCAGTGGTCTCTTTATTTTTGCCACAGCTGTATATTAAACCTAAAACCTGAATCAGATTTTTATGAGTCCTAAAAGTAGATAAGGAGAACCACTTAAAGCAAATAAGTCAAAATATTAGACTTTGTCATTTTTTATTGAGTAAAATATCCAATGATATGCCCGTGCTGCGGGGCTGGACTGCAGAGTGTTATCTTCCGGCTCTAAGCCAGAGAAACCAAGGAAAGATCTGCCCACAGGCCGCCCCAAATCACAAATATGTTCCTCATCATAGAGATAGAGAGACTGCTTGTGCATCGGGGCGGCCTGTGGGCAGGTCTTTCCTTGGTTTCTCTGGCCTAGAGCAGTAAGATAAGACTCTGCCTACAGTCCAGCCCCGAGCATATCATTTACTGAAAACTTTTAACACTGATTACACAAGAACCACAAGACGGATTTCATCACCCCAGGTATCATTTTAATCAGTTTATCAGCGCCAAACTGACAGTGTCTGTACGTTACTGAGCACAATCCTGCTGACAGGTTAGCTGTAAGGGTTACACAGAGGAGGACATACCATTTGTGCAACTAGTGTAGCTGCACAGGGGCCCAAGAGGTAAGGGGGCCACTGCCACGTCTGAAGCAGGTGAAATTGTGCATTATTATGAATTGTTGTACTGCATTTATTGTTCTTGCACAGGGGCCCACTCCTGTCTGTGCCTGCAACTGAGTTAATATACATTATAAGATGGTCATGTACAACATTGTAGATCCTCCTTTCCTATACTAATTATAATCACTGCAATTATTCAGAAATAAACCTCTCTGACCTAGATTCAACATATGTTTTATGCAATTGTCATTTACAATGCTCTCAAGTTACAATTAATTCAGCAAATGCCTGTATATACCAAGCGAGATAGAGACATTACATACAAATTACGGTTATTACTGGTCTTCATTCCCTAGTAGCCATGTCATTATGTGCCACTGATGGGAAAAAGACCATAAGGTAACGGCAAGACTAAAAACTTCTAATGAAAGATGTGAGCCAGGGGCAGAATATGGACGGTGATAAAATATGTACCAGAATTGGATGTAAGATGCTTTCTGTCTATGCATTTTGGTATAGCAGGAGTGTATGTTAAAGAAGCCTCCTACGAAGATTTTGTTTTAATAAATCTGCATATATGTGCATGTAGTGTATTGTGAGTCTATTCATATACTCTAGTACCGCTGCTTTCTCCAAGATCCAGCACAGTTCTGATTAATTTCTCAGTGAAGTCACTGCCTTGCGGTCTCTCAGGGTCACACTACACTCTGCGTGACTGCGCTCTGCATCTGCAGACTTATGAATCCCCCCAACACAAGCATTGCGCGCTGTGAGGATTCGCCTGTTTCTGAGCCAGGACTGGAGAGTATGTATGAGTTATACATACTCCCGGCAAGAGCCGATCCAGTGGTCGCAGCCTAGCTTCATACACTTGTATAGAGTGAGGTCGCACCCTCTAGTCAGCCACGCTCACTCAATGACTACATCACTAGTTGGGGCGAACCCTCGCTAAATACAAATGTATGGAGTGAGGGTGCACCCACTAGTCAAGTTCTGGGCAGCGAAATACTTCTAGTCCTGGGTTCAAAACCGGCAAATCCCTACTGCGCATAAAACATGGGCTGGGGAGATTCATAATTCTGCAGTCACGCAGAGTTACTGCAGACTTGTTGATTTGACCGGACAACCCCTTTAACACATACAAACTACACTAAATATACTTATACACACATTACTTTTAAAAAAAATATCTTCATGAGAGTGCTTCTTTAATGTGAGAAATTTTTTGTTTTTTCTTATGCCAATTCTAATATACCTGGTACCCACTTTCCTAAGTTCTTTTCTATCTCAGTCCTGCTGAGTTTTTCTTCCTTTATGTGTTTTTACTATTTGCGATTGCAAGGCTTTCTATACATTGATATTACTGTATTTTTCAGACTATAAGACGTACCGGACCCAAAATGTACCCAAAATTTTGGGGTGGAAAATAGCAGAAAAATAGAGTTTTATAAGATGGGGTTCTGTCTTATTGTCTGAATTTAAGGTATCTTACCTGAGGGCCGACGGTGGTAGAGCAGGGTCACAGGAGGAATGGTCCCTTCCTCAGGAAGCAGGCAGCAGCAGAAGTGGGGCACTGCTGCAGTCCCAGGGTGCGATGCTGCGGGTCCGGTGTTGGAGGCGAGACAGAGCACGGAGCAGGATCCTGTCCTCAAGATGCCGGTGGCAAAAATGTGGCAATGCTGTGGCCCAGTGTCCAGATTGAGCAGAGCTGAGTGCATCACCATTTTTTCGGCAGCCATCTTCCTGAGGCCGCGCGTGCACAGATTAAGATCTTGGTGGCCCTCGGCTGCAGGAAAATAGCCTCCGAGATCTCAATCTAAGCACGCACAGCCTCTGGAGGCCGTTTTCCTGAAGCCGAGGGTCGCTGAGATCTCAATCTGTGCAGGCACTGCCTCCGGTGGCCCAGGGCTTCAGGAAGATGGCCACAGGGAAACCAATGATGCACTCCGCACCACCCACACCGAGCCACAGCATCGCCACACCTCTGCCGCTGCCGGTTCTGCTGCTACACCACTGCTGCAACCCCCGGTAAGACTGTGTTCGGACGATGAAATGCACCCCCAATTATCCTCCCAAATTTTTTGTTTAAAAGTGTGTCTTATAGTCCGAAAGATACGGCATGTTTTTGTTTCAAGCTTCTAAGATGACATGTATAAATCTATAAAGCATTGAGATCAAGAGCACTTAAATGAGAAAATACCATAATGGGCAAAGCGATTACATGGCATACTGTAGATAGATGATATATACAGGTAATTTAGTACAGTATGTAATATGCAGTGCTAATACTTTACAGCAATAAGACATAAATGCATGATGAAATTTCAGGATCTACTTTATAATTGTCTAAGGGGTACTTCCGTCTTTCTGTCTGTCCTTCTTTCTGTCGCGAATATTCGTTCGCTGATTGGTCTCAGCAGCTACCTGTCATGGCTCCCTCGACCAATCAGCGACACACACAGTCCGGAAGAAAATGACCGCTCCTTACTCCCCGCACTCACTGCACAGCGCCCGCATACACCCCTCCGATCACCGCTCACACAGGGTTAATGCCGGCAGTAATGGACCGCGTTATGCCGCGGGTAATGCACTCCGTTACCGCTGCTATTAACCCTGTGTGACCACCTTTTTACTATTCATGCTGCCTATGCGGCATGAATAGTAAAACAATCTAATGTTAAAAATAATTAAAAAAAATAAAAAATCGTTATATACTCACCGTCCGTCGGCCCCGTGATTGACAACAGGCCTGCCCGACGCTCCGGTGACCGCTCCACACTGCGATCTCGCGAGACCGCTACATCATCATCTCGCGAGACCGCAATGCACTCCTGGGACTGGAGCGCGAGAGGAGCGTCGGTAAAGGCCTCGCGTCAGTAAAGGCCTCGCTTGGATCCAGGAGCTCCGGAAGGTGAGTATATACAGTAACTATTTTTTATTTTATTTCTTTTTTTTAAGAGGGATATGATACCCACATTGCTATATACTGCGTGGGCTGTGCAATATACTTCGTGCGCTGGGCAATATACTACATGGGCTGTGCAATATACTACGTGGCTGTGCTATATACTACGTGGCTGGACAATATACTACGTGACTATACAACGTGGGCTGTGCAAAATACAATGTGGGCTGCGCAATATACTACGTGGGCTGGGCAATATACTACGTGGGCTGCGCAATATACTACGTGGGCTGTGCTATATACTACGTGGGCTGTGCTATATACTACGTGGGCTGTGCTATATACTATGTGGCTGGGCAATATACTACGTGGGCTGTGCTATATACTATGTGGCTGGGCAATATACTACGTGACTATACAACATGGGTTGCGCAATTTACTATGTGGGCTGCGCAATATACTACGTGGGCTGCGCAATGTACAATATGGGCTGCGCAATGTACTGCGTGGTCTGCGCAATGTACTGCGTGGTCTGTGCAATGTACTGCATGGGCTGCACAATGTACTGCGTGGCCTGCGCAATATACTACGTGGCCTTTGCTATACACTACGCATACATATTCTAGAATACCCGATGCGTTAGAATCGGGCCACCATCTAGTATGATAAAAGCACATGCATTTACATAATACATCAAATGGTATAGTAATGACCAAGTGTCAGTGTAACACGTAACAAATCCATCTTAGTCAAAGCAAGGCGGCCTGTGAGCTTATCAACTCCTTTATGACATTGGACATTATAGTACACTGATGTCGGACTTTCACGGTTTGGTGCAAGCTCTGGCGCTGAGCCTGCACCTTTACAGGTACATGTCAGCTGATATATAGTGCTGACATGTGTCTGCAACAGCTGCAGGCGGAATTGCCATCCACCCACAGCTGTTAAAGGGGTTGTCCACTACTTTCAATTAACCCCCCAATGAATCCCCCCGGGGCCCCTAATGAATTTTGTAAGTATATTCTGTTGAAGTTTTAGCCTGTGAGCGGCGCTATGCCGGCGGCTGAGTCCGGGTCACGTGACCCCCAGGCTGCAGCCACCGCTAATTTCCGCCGATGTCACGTCAATTTCCAGACTCTGGAAATTGACATGACGTCATCAGTAGGAGTGACCCAGCCTCCACAGTCATCAAGAGTGACTGGGCTGTGGGCGGTGCTGGGGTCTGCAGGTGGGGCTAGGCTGGGATGTGCAGGCTGGGCTGTGTAGGCGGGGCTGTGCTGGGATGGGCGAGGCTGCGCTGGGATGTGTGGGGCTGCACTGGGATGTGTGGGTGCTGGGCGGTGCAGGGGGGATGTGCCGGCACCGGGCAATGCAGGGGGGTCTGCGGGGCTGCGCTGGGATGTGCAGGTGCTGGGCGGTGCAGTGGGTCTGCGCTGGGATGTGCGGGTGCCGGGCGGTGCTGGGGTCTGCGGGTATGTGCAGTGGGTCTGCTGGCCGTGCTAGGGTCTGCCTCAGGCAGGGGGTCATGTCATGTTCTCAATGGCAAGAGAACATAGCATCAGCATATATAGGAACTAGCTCTTGGAAGATGGGAACTGAGCTGACCATGAACTAAACCTAACGCACAACTAGCAGTGGCCGGGTAGCATGCCTACGTTGATTCTAGATGCCCAGCACCAGCCGGAGGACTAAATAATGCTAGCAGAGGAAAATATTAGTCCTAGCTCACCTCTAGAGAAATACCCCGAAAGGAGACAGAGGCCCCCCACATGTATTGGCGGTGAATTAAGATGAAATAACAAACGTAGTATGAAAATAGGTTTAGCAAATTTGAGGTCCACTTACTACATAGCAGAAGACAGAAAGGGCACTTTCATGGTCAGCTGAAAACCCTATCAAAATACCATCCAGGAATTACTTTAAAACTCTGGCATTAACTCATAACACCAGAGTGGCAATTCCTGTTCACAAGAGCTTTCCAGACACAGTAACGAAACTACAGCTGTGAACTGGAACAAAAATGCAAAAACAAACATGGACAAGAGTCCAACTTATCTAGTAGTTGTCTAGGAGCAGGAACAAGCACAGAGAGGCTTCTGATAACATTGTTGACCGGCAAGCAACTAACAGAGCAGCAAGGTTATATAGCGACTCCCACATCTTGATGGGAACAGGTGAACAGAGAAGATGAAAACACCAGTTCAATTCCACCAGTAGCCACCGGGGGAGCCCAGAATCCAAATTCACAACAGTACCCCCCCCTCAAGGAGGGGGCACCGAACCCTCACCAGAACCACCAGGGCGATCAGGATGGGCCCTATGAAAGGCACGAACCAGATCAGAGGCATGAACATCAGATGCATTCACCCAAGAATTATCCTCCTGGCCGTATCCCTTCCACTTGACCAGATACTGGAGTCTCCGTCTGGAAACACGAGAGTCTAAGATTTTCTCCACAACGTACTCCAACTCACCCTCAACCAACACCGGAGCAGGAGGCTCAACGGAAGGCACAACCGGTACCTCATACCTGCGCAATAATGACCGATGAAAAACGTTATGAATAGAGAAGGATGCAGGGAGGTCCAAACGGAAGGAAACAGGGTTAAGAATCTCCAATATCTTATACGGGCCGATGAACCGAGGCTTAAACTTAGGAGAAGAGACCCTCATAGGGACAAAACGAGAAGACAACCACACCAAATCCCCAACACAAAGCCGAGGACCAACACGACGGTGGCGGTTGGCAAAAAGCTGAGTCTTCTCCTGGGACAACCTCAAATTGTCCACCACCTGCCCCCAGATCTGATGCAATCTCTCCACCACAGCATCCACTCCAGGACAATCCGAAGATTCCACCTGACCAGAGGAAAATCGAGGATGAAACCCCGAATTACAGAAAAACGGGGACACCAAAGTGGCAGAGCTGGCCCGATTATTGAGAGCGAACTCTGCCAATGGCAAAAAAGCAACCCAATCATCCTGGTCAGCAGACACAAAACACCTCAGATATGTCTCCAGGGTCTGATTAGTCCGCTCGGTCTGGCCATTCGTCTGAGGATGGAAAGCGGACGAAAAAGATAAATCTATGCCCATCCTAGCACAGAATGCCCGCCAAAATCTAGACACGAATTGGGTCCCTCTGTCAGAAATGATATTCTCAGGAATACCATGCAAACGAACAACATTTTGAAAAAACAGAGGAACCAACTCGGAAGAAGAAGGCAACTTGGGCAGAGGAACCAAATGGACCATCTTAGAGAAACGGTCACACACCACCCAGATGACAGACATCTTCTGAGAAACAGGCAGATCTGAAATAAAATCCATCGAGATGTGCGTCCAAGGCCTCTTAGGAATGGGCAAGGGCAACAATAATCCACTAGCCCGAGAGCAACAAGGCTTGGCCCGAGCACAAACGTCACAAGACTGCACAAAGCCTCGCACATCTCGTGACAGGGAAGGCCACCAGAAGGACCTTGCCACCAAATCCCTGGTACCAAAAATGCCAGGATGGCCTGCCAACGCAGAAGAATGAACCTCAGAGATGACTCTACTGGTCCAATCATCAGGAACAAACAGTTTATCAGGTGGGCAACGATCCGGTCTATCCGCCTGAAACTCCTGCAAGGCCCGCCGCAGGTCTGGAGAAACGGCTGACAATACCACTCCATCCTTAAGGATACCTGTGGGCTCAGAGTTACCAGGCGAGTCAGGCTCAAAACTCCTAGAAAGGGCATCCGCCTTAACATTCTTAGAACCCGGTAGGTATGACACCACAAAATTAAACCGAGAGAAAAATAATGACCAGCGCGCCTGTCTAGGATTCAGGCGCCTGGCGGTCTCAAGATAAATCAAGTTTTTGTGGTCAGTCAATACCACCACCTGATGTCTGGCCCCCTCAAGCCAATGGCGCCACTCCTCAAAAGCCCACTTCATGGCCAAAAGCTCCCGATTCCCAACATCATAATTCCGCTCAGCGGGCGAAAATTTACGGGAAAAGAAGGCACAAGGCCTCATCACGGAGCAGTCAGAACTTTTCTGCGACAACACTGCCCCAGCTCCGATCTCAGAAGCGTCGACCTCAACCTGAAAAGGTAGAGCAACATCAGGCTGACGCAACACAGGGGCAGAGGAAAAACGGTGCTTAAGCTCCCGAAAGGCCTCCACAGCGTCAGGGGACCAATCAGCAACATCAGCACCCTTCTTAGTCAAATCGGTCAATGGCTTAGCAATATCCGAAAAACCAGCAATAAATCGACGATAAAAGTTAGCAAAGCCCAAAAATTTCTGAAGACTCTTAAGAGAAGAGGGCTGCGTCCAATCACAAATAGCTTGAACCTTGACAGGATCCATTTCAATGGAAGAGGGAGAAAAAATATATCCCAAAAAGGAAATCCTCTGTACCCCAAAAACACACTTAGAACCCTTCACACACAAAGAATTAGACCGCAAAACCTGGAAAACCCTCCTGACTTGCTGGACATGAGAGTCCCAGTCATCCGAAAAAAATCAGAATATCATCCAGATACACAATCATAAATTTATCCAAATAATCGCGAAAAATATCATGCATAAAGGACTGGAAAACTGACGGAGCATTTGAAAGACCAAAAGGCATCACTAAATACTCAAAGTGGCCCTCGGGCGTATTAAATGCGGTTTTCCACTCATCCCCCTGTCTGATTCGCACCAAATTATACGCCCCACGAAGGTCAATCTTAGAGAACCACTTGGCCCCCTTTATGCGAGCAAACAAATCAGTCAGCAACGGCAATGGGTATTGATATTTTACAGTGATTTTATTCAAAAGCCGATAATCGATACATGGTCTCAAAGAGCCGTCTTTTTTTGACACAAAGAAAAAACCGGCTCCTAAGGGAGATGACGATGGACGAATATGTCCCTTTTCCAAGGACTCCTTTATATATTCTCGCATAGCAGCATGTTCAGGCACAGACAGATTAAATAAACGACCCTTTGGGTATTTACTACCCGGGATTAAATCTATGGCACAATCGCACTCTCGGTGCGGAGGTAATGAACCAAGCTTGGATTCTTCAAAGACGTCACGATAGTCAGACAGGAACTCAGGAATTTCAGAGGGAATAGATGATGAAATGGAAACCACAGGTACATCCCCATGAGCCCCCTTACATCCCCAGCTCAACACAGACATAGCTCTCCAGTCGAGGACTGGGTTGTGAGATTGCAGCCAAGGCAATCCTAGCACCAAATCATCATGTAGATTATACAGCACCAGAAAGCGAATAATCTCCTGGTGATCCGGATTAATACGCATAGTTACTTGTGTCCAGTATTGTGGTTTATTATTAGCCAATGGGGTGGAGTCAATCCCCTTCAGAGGAATAAGAGTCTCCAAAGGCTCTAAATCATACCCACAGCGTTTGGCAAAGGACCAATCCATAAGACTCAAAGCGGCGCCAGAGTCGACATAGGCGTCCGTGGTAATAGATGACAAAGAGCAAATCAAGGTCACAGATAGAATAAACTTAGACGGTAAGGTGCAAATGGAAACAGATTTATCAAGCTTTTTAGTGCGCTTAGAGCATGCTGATATAACATGAGTAGAATCACCACAATAGAAACACAACCCATTTTTCCGTCTAAAATTCTGCCGCTCGCTTCGGGACAGAATTCTATCACACTGCATACTCTCTGGCGACTTCTCAGTGGACACCGCCAGATGGTGCACTGGTTTGCGCTCCCGCAAACGCCTATCGATCTGAATAGCCATTGTCATGGGCTCATTCAGACCCGCAGGCACAGGGAACCCCACCATAACATCCTTAATGGCATCAGAGAGACCCTCTCTGAAAGTCGCCGCCAGGGCGCACTCATTCCACTGAGTAAGCACAGACCATTTACGGAATCTTTGACAGTAAATTTCCGCTTCATCTTGCCCCTGAGATAGGGACATCAAAGTTTTTTCTGCCTGAAGCTCCAAATGAGGTTCGTCATAAAGCAACCCCAAGGCCAGAAAAAACGCATCCACATTGAGCAACGCAGGATCCCCTGGTGTCAATGAAAAAGCCCAGTCTTGAGGGTCGCCCCGGAGCAAGGAAATCACAATCCTGACCTGCTGTGCAGGGTCTCCGGCAGAGCGAAATTTCAGGGACAAAAATAATTTGCAATTATTTCGAAAATTCTGAAACCCAGATCTATTCCCCGAGAAAAATTCCGGCCAAGGAATTCTCGGCTCAGATACAGGTGCATGACAAACAAAGTCTTGCAAATTTTGTACCTTCGTGGCGAGATTATTCAAACCTGCAGTTACACTCTGAAGATCCATTACAAACAGGTGGACACAGAGCCATTCAAGGGTTAAGAGGAGGTAAGAAGCAGCTAGACAGCAATTAAGGGCTAGGCAGCAAAACTCTGAGGGGAAAAAAAAAAAAAAAATTCCCTTAAACACTTCTTTTTCTCCTGCTTCAGCCCAAACAATTAACACTTTGTGGGCCGGTCAAACTGTCATGTTCTCAATGGCAAGAGAACATAGCATCAGCATATATAGGAACTAGCTCTTGGAAGATGGGAACTGAGCTGACCATGAACTAAACCTAACGCACAACTAGCAGTGGCCGGGTAGCATGCCTACGTTGATTCTAGATGCCCAGCACCAGCCGGAGGACTAAATAATGCTAGCAGAGGAAAATATTAGTCCTAGCTCACCTCTAGAGAAATACCCCGAAAGGAGACAGAGGCCCCCCACATGTATTGGCGGTGAATTAAGATGAAATAACAAACGTAGTATGAAAATAGGTTTAGCAAATTTGAGGTCCACTTACTACATAGCAGAAGACAGAAAGGGCACTTTCATGGTCAGCTGAAAACCCTATCAAAATACCATCCAGGAATTACTTTAAAACTCTGGCATTAACTCATAACACCAGAGTGGCAATTCCTGTTCACAAGAGCTTTCCAGACACAGTAACGAAACTACAGCTGTGAACTGGAACAAAAATGCAAAAACAAACATGGACAAGAGTCCAACTTATCTAGTAGTTGTCTAGGAGCAGGAACAAGCACAGAGAGGCTTCTGATAACATTGTTGACCGGCAAGCAACTAACAGAGCAGCAAGGTTATATAGCGACTCCCACATCTTGATGGGAACAGGTGAACAGAGAAGATGAAAACACCAGTTCAATTCCACCAGTAGCCACCGGGGGAGCCCAGAATCCAAATTCACAACAGGGTCATTGGTGTGTGTCTGTGTGCAGGCATCGTCTGATGGGACTACAAGTCCCATCGGGCTATACCTGCTACAGTGACAGCGAGTGACACATTAGCCAATGATGGGACAGTAGTAGTCCCATCATCCGGCTAATGTGTTGAATGTAAAAAAAAAATAAAAAACACATACACACATATACAGACATACAACATACATACAGACATACAACATACATACAACATACATACAGACATACAACATACACCATGCAACATACACCAATCGACATACAACATGCGACATACAACATGCGACATGCGACATACAACATGCAACATGTCACATGCGACATGCAACATGTCACATGCGACATGCAACATGTCACATGCGTCATTCAACATATGACATGCTGACATGTCACATGCGACATGCATCATGTTGCATGTCGTATGTCGCATGTTGTATGTCGCATGGTGTATGTTGTATGTCTGTATGTATGTTGTATGTCTGTATGTATGTTGTATGTATGTTGTATGTCTGTATGTATGTTGTATGTCACATGCAGCATGCGCCATGCAACGTGCGACATGCAACATACGACATGTGACATAAAACATGTCACATGCGTCAGGCGGCATGCAACATGCGACATGTCATATGTGTCATGCGACATTCGACATGCAACATGTCACATGCGTCATTTGACATATGACATGCAGCATGCGATGTGCAACATACGACATGCGGCATGCAACGTGTCACATGCGGCATGCGATGTGCAACATGCGACATATGACATGCAAAATGTCACATGCATCATTTGACATACAACATGTGGCATGCAACATGTCACATGCGACATGCGGCATGCGACATACCAACATACGACATGTGACATGTGGCATGCAACATGCAACATGCTGCATGCAACATACAACATGCGACATGCGACATGCAACATATGACATGCAACATAGACCATGCAACATACAACATACAACACATACATACACTACATACAACATACATATAGACATACAAAATACAGTACATACAACATAGAGTACATACTCACCATCACCTTGATCCCCAAAGCCATTGTCACCTGTAGAAAATATTAAAATAATAAACAAACAATATACTCCCTGATCCGCAGATATCCAATTAAAATGAGTGTCCCACGACGATCTCCCAAGGAGAACAGCAGCATCAGCTGATGTGACCTGTTGTGAACTCTGTTTTTGGGCTCCCTCTAGTGATCACAAGCGGTACTGTGTAGTGTTGTCTTTCTGCAGGTTGGCAGCATCAGCTGGTTCGTTATCCTTGGTTGGTTTCTTATTTAGCTCACCTGGATACTCAGTTCCTTGCCTGCTCTCAATGTATTCAGTGCTCTTCAGATTCCTTGTGACTACCTTGCTCCCAGTCTCTCCAAGACAAGCTAAGTTTTTGTTTGATCATTTTTTGATTATCAGCATTTATTATGTTTTTAGTCCAGCTCGCTAAAATGTGATTTCCTCGCTTGCTGGCTGCTCTAGGGGACTGAGTTTCTCCCCCCACACCGTTAGTTGGTGCGGGGTGTTGTGAATTTGGATTCTGGGCTCCCCCGGTGGCCGCTTGTGGAATTGGACTTGTCATCCTCTTTCCTGTTTCACCTGATTCCATCAGTAGTGGGTGTCGCTATTTAAGCTCATTTCTCTGGTGGTTTCTTGCCGGTCAACAATGTTATCTGATGCCTCTCAGTGCTTGTTCCTGCTTCTAGACAACTACTGATAAGTTGGACTTTTGTCCATGTTTTGTTTTGCCTATTTGTTCCAGTTCGCAGCTGAAGTTTTGTTACTGTGTCTGGAAAGCTCTCGTCGATCAGGGATTGCTACTCTGGCGTTATGAGTTAATGCCAGAGTTTAAGGTAATCTCTGGATGGTGTTTTGTTAGTATTTTTCTGCTGACCATGAAAGTATACTATCTGTCTTCTGCTATCTAGTAAGCGGACCTCAAATTTGCTAAGACTATTTTCCTGCTGCGTTTGTTGTTTCATCTGAACTCACCGTCATTATATGTGGGGGGCTACTGTCTTCTTTGGAATATTTCTCTAGAGGTGAGCCAGGTCTTATATTTCCCTCTGCTAGCTATTTAGGTCTTAGGCCAGAGCTGGGCATCTAGCTATAAATAGGAAATGCTACCTGGCTATTTCTAGTTGCGCGGCAGGCTTAGTTCATGGTCAGTATAGTTCCATCTTCCGAGAGCTTGTCCCTCTATAGGCTTGCTATGATCTCTGCCTGCAGAGATCATGACAGTTTGACCGGCCAGTAAAGTGTTAAAGACCCAGGTTGAGAAAGGAGAGTTATAAGAAGTCTGCTGGAATTTTTTTTTTTTTTTCCTCCAGTCTGCCTTGCTGCAGTCTTTTTTCTCTCTCTCCTCCTAATCTCTGTGTGCTCTGTGTGCACCTGACAATGGTGGATCTCCAGAGTGTAACTGCGGGTTTGAATAATCTCATCACGAAAGTACAAAATTTACAAGATTTTGTAGTACATGCTCCGGTATCTGAGCCGAGAATTCCTTTGCCGGAGTTCTTCACAGGGAATAGAGCTAGCTTCCAGAATTTCCGAAATAATTGTAAGCTTTATTTGTCCCTGAAGTCTCGTTCAGCTGGAGACCCTGCTCAGCAGGTTAGGATTGTGATTTCCTTGCTCAGGGGTGACCCTCAAGATTGGGCCTTCTCATTGCCAGCAGGGGATCCTGCGTTACGCGATGTGGATGCGTTTTTTCTGGCCTTGGGCTTGCTTTATGAGGAACCTCATTTGGAACTTCAGGCAGAAAAAACTTTGATGGCACTATCTCAGGGGCAAGACGAAGCTGAAGTTTTCTGCCAAAAATTCCGTAAATGGTCTGTGCTTACTCAGTGGAATGAGTGCGCCTTGGCGGCAACTTTCAGAGAAGGTCTCTCTGATGCCGTTAAGGATGTTATGGTGGGGTTCCCTTTGCCTGCAGGTCTGAATGAGTCCATGACAATGGCTATTCAGATTGATAGGCGTCTGCGGGAGCGCAAACCGATGCACCATCTGGCGGTGTCTATGGAAAAGACGCCAGAAAGTATGCAGTGTGATAGAATTCTGTCCAGGAGTGAGCGACAGAATTTTAGACGGAAGAATGGATTGTGTTTCTATTGTGGGGATTCTACTCATGTTATATCGGCATGCTCTAGGCGTACAAAGAAGCTTGATAAGTCTGTTTCCATTGGCACCATTCAGTCTAAGTTTATTTTGTCTGTAACCCTGATTTGCTCTTTGTCATCCATTGCCACGGACGCCTATATTGACTCTGGCGCCGCTCTGAGTCTTATGGATTGGTCCTTTGCCAATCGTTGTGGTTTTGATTTAGAGCCTTTGGAGACTCTTATTCCTCTGAAGGGGATTGACTCCACCCCATTGGCTAATAATAAACCACAATACTGGACACAAGTAACCATGCGTATCAATCCGGATCACCAGGAGATTATTCGTTTCCTGGTGCTGTATAATTTACATGACGATTTGGTACTGGGATTGCCATGGTTGCAGTCTCACAACCCAGTCTTGGACTGGAGAGCTATGTCTGTGTTGAGCTGGGGATGTAAGGGTATTCATGGGGACGTACCTTTGGTTTCTATTTCGTCGTCCATCCCCTCTGAAGTCCCTGAGTTCCTCTCTGATTATCAAGACGTCTTTGACGAACCCAAGCTTGGGTCGTTACCTCCGCACCGTGAGTGCGATTGTGCCATAGATTTGATACCGGGTTGTAAATATCCAAAGGGTCGTTTGTTTAATTTGTCTGTGCCGGAACATGCTGCTATGCGGGAATATATAAAGGAGTCTTTGGAAAAGGGACATATTCGTCCATCTTCTTCTCCCTTGGGAGCTGGGTTTTTCTTTGTCTCAAAAAAAGACGGCTCTTTGAGACCATGTATTGATTATCGGCTTCTGAATAAGATCACTGTTAAGTATCAATACCCATTGCCATTGCTTACTGATTTGTTTGCTCGTATAGAGGGTGCTAAGTGGTTCTCTAAAATTGATCTTCGTGGGGCGTATAATTTGGTGCGGATCAGGCAGGGGGATGAGTGGAAGACCGCATTTAATACGCCCGAGGGCCACTTTGAGTATTTGGTCATGCCTTTTGGTCTTTCTAATGCCCCTTCAGTTTTCCAGTCTTTTATGCATGATATTTTCCGCGATTTTCTGGATAAATTTATGATAATATATCTGGATGATATTCTGATTTTTTCTGATGACTGGGACTCTCATGTCCAGCAGGTCAGGAGAGTTTTTCAGGTTCTGCGGTCTAATTCTTTATGTGTGAAGGGGTCTAAGTGCGTTTTTGGGGTCCAGAAAATTTCCTTTTTGGGGTATATTTTTTCTCCCTCTTCCATTGAGATGGATCCCGTCAAGGTGCAAGCTATTTGTGACTGGACTCAGCCCTCCTCTCTTAAGGGTCTTCAGAGATTTTTGGGCTTTGCCAACTTTTACCGCCGATTTATTGCTGGTTTTTCGGATGTCGTTAAACCACTGACTGATTTGACCAGACAAGGCGCTGATGTTGCTAATTGGTCCCCTCATGCTGTAGAGGCCTTTCAGGAGCTTAAGCGCCGTTTTGCCTCTGCCCCTGTGTTGCGTCAGCCTGATGTGAATCTGCCTTTTCAGGTTGAGGTTGACGCTTCGGAGATCGGAGCTGGGGCAGTGTTGTCGCAGAAAGGTTCCGACTGCTCCGTCATTAGGCCTTGTGCCTTCTTTTCTCGCAAATTTTCGCCCGCAGAGCGGAATTATGATGTTGGGAATCGGGAGCTTTTGGCCATGAAGTGGGCGTTTGAGGAGTGGCGCCATTGGCTCGAGGGGGCTAGGCATCAGGTGGTGGTATTGACTGACCACAAAAATTTGATTTATCTTGAGACTGCCAGACGCCTGAATCCTAGACAGGCGCGCTGGTCTTTATTTTTTTCTCGCTTTAATTTTGTGGTGTCATACCTACCGGGTTCTAAGAATGTTAAGGCAGATGCCCTTTCTAGGAGTTTTGACCCGGACTCTCCTGGTAATTCTGAACCCACAGGTATCCTTAGGGAGGGAGTAATTTTGTCGGCCGTTTCTCCTGATCTGCGGCGGTCCTTGCAAGAGTTTCAGGCGGATAGACCGGATCGTTGTCCGCCTGATAGACTGTTTGTTCCGGATGATTGGACCAGCAGAGTCATCTCTGAGGTACATTCTTCTGCATTGGCAGGTCATCCCGGAATTTTTGGTACCAGGGATTTGGTGGCAAGATCCTTCTGGTGGCCTTCTCTGTCACGAGATGTGCGAGTCTTTGTGCAGTCATGTGACGTTTGTGCTCGGGCCAAGTCTTGTAGTTCTCGGGCTAGCGGACTGCTGTTGCCCTTGCCTATTCCTAAGAGGCCTTGGACACACATCTCGATGGATTTTATTTCAGATCTGCCTGTTTCCCAGAAGATGTCTGTCATCTGGGTGGTCTGTGACCGTTTCTCTAAAATGGTCCATTTGGTTCCTCTGCCCAAGTTGCCTTCTTCTTCTGAGTTGATTCCTCTGTTTTTTCAGAATGTTGTCCGATTGCACGGTATTCCTGAGAATATTGTTTCTGACAGAGGTACCCAATTTGTGTCTAGATTTTGGCGGGCATTCTGTGCTAGGATGGGCATAGATTTGTCTTTTTCATCTGCTTTTCACCCTCAGACTAATGGCCAGACCGAGCGGACTAATCAGACCCTTGAGACATATCTGAGGTGTTTTGTCTCTGCTGACCAGGATGATTGGGTTGCTTTTTTGCCATTGGCAGAGTTCGCCCTCAATAATCGGGCCAGTTCTTCCACCTTGGTGTCCCCGTTTTTCTGTAATTCGGGGTTTCACCCTCGATTTTCCTCCGGTCAGGTGGAATCCTCGGATTGTCCTGGAGTGGATGCGGTGGTGGAGAGATTGCATCATATCTGGGGGCAGGTTATGGACAATTTGAAGTTGTCACAGGAGAAGACTCAGCGTTTTGCCAACCGTCATCGTCGTGTTGGTTCTCGGCTTTGTGTTGGAGATTTAGTGTGGTTGTCTTCTCGTTTTGTCCCTATGAGGGTCTCTTCTCCTAAGTTTAAACCTCGGTTCATCGGCCCTTATAGAATATTGGAGATTCTTAATCCTGTTTCTTTCCGTTTGGACCTCCCTGCGTCCTTTTCCATTCATAACGTTTTTCATCGGTCGTTATTGCGCAGGTATGAGGTACCTGTTGTACCTTCTCTTGAGCCTCCTGCTCCGGTGTTGGTTGAGGGTGAGTTGGAGTACGTTGTGGAGAAAATTTTGGACTCTCGTGTTTCCAGACGGAAACTCCAGTATCTGGTCAACTGGAAGGGTTACGGCCAGGAGGATAATTCTTGGGTCAATGCATCTGATGTTCATGCTTCTGATCTTGTTCGTGCCTTCCATAGGGCTCATCCTGGTCGCCCTGGTGGATCTGGTGAGGGTTCGGTGCCCCCTCCTTGAGGGGGGGGTACTGTTGTGAATTTGGATTCTGGGCTCCCCCGGTGGCCGCTTGTGGAATTGGACTTGTCATCCTCTTTCCTGTTTCACCTGATTCCATCAGTAGTGGGTGTCGCTATTTAAGCTCATTTCTCTGGTGGTTTCTTGCCGGTCAACAATGTTATCTGATGCCTCTCAGTGCTTGTTCCTGCTTCTAGACAACTACTGATAAGTTGGACTTTTGTCCATGTTTTGTTTTGCCTATTTGTTCCAGTTCGCAGCTGAAGTTTTGTTACTGTGTCTGGAAAGCTCTCGTCGATCAGGGATTGCTACTCTGGCGTTATGAGTTAATGCCAGAGTTTAAGGTAATCTCTGGATGGTGTTTTGTTAGTATTTTTCTGCTGACCATGAAAGTATACTATCTGTCTTCTGCTATCTAGTAAGCGGACCTCAAATTTGCTAAGACTATTTTCCTGCTGCGTTTGTTGTTTCATCTGAACTCACCGTCATTATATGTGGGGGGCTACTGTCTTCTTTGGAATATTTCTCTAGAGGTGAGCCAGGTCTTATATTTCCCTCTGCTAGCTATTTAGGTCTTAGGCCAGAGCTGGGCATCTAGCTATAAATAGGAAATGCTACCTGGCTATTTCTAGTTGCGCGGCAGGCTTAGTTCATGGTCAGTATAGTTCCATCTTCCGAGAGCTTGTCCCTCTATAGGCTTGCTATGATCTCTGCCTGCAGAGATCATGACAGCGGGGGTTCTTGAAATCTCAGTGTGGATATTTTGTAAGGGTTTTTTACTGACCGCACAGACCCCTTTACTATTTTCTGCTATCTAGTATTAGTGGGCCTCATTTGCTAAATCTGTTTTCACCCCTGTGTATGTGCCTTCCTCTTACCTCACCGTTATTATATGTTGGGGGCTTCTATATCTTTGGGGATTATTTCTCTGGAGGCAAGAGAGGTCTTTCTTTCTCTCTAGGGGTAGGTAGTTCCTCAGGCTGGCTCGAGACGTCTAGGATTTTTAGACACGTTCACCGGCTACTTCTAGTGTGTTTGGATAGGTTCAGATTTGCGGTCAGTCCAGTTTGCCACCTCCCTAGAGCTTGTCCTATGTATGTTACTTAGCTGGAGTAATTTGTGATCCTCAACCACTAAGGATCATAACAGTGACCACTCTCCAGGGGCTTCAGGAATCCAATGACGGGAGGAAGGTATCCTTCCGCACTGTATTCCTCCGCCCCTGTGAGAAATAGTCCCTAGTCTCACTTGTGGCACTGCTGTGTGGGAACATTCCCATGCAGCAATGCCATAAAGTGAGACCCTGAGCTAAGGTAACCTCAGTAATAAACAGTAGGAGCCATTGTCTCTTGTCAGTGTGTCACTGGAGGCCCTATAGAGCAGTGACATCACCCGATGTCACTGTTCTATAGGGGAGATCATCGTGGGACGCTTGTTATTAATTGGACTACGGCGGACAGGTAGTATATGGTTGGTTTATTATTTTTATTTTTTTGCAGGCGATTGAGTATGGTAAGTATGGTGAAATTAAGAATATTAAAACACTTATCTGGCTGTGTCTTTTTTTAACCCTTTCACTACTCTAGGATTAAGAATGGATAGGCATCTTACTGACGCCTCTCCAGTATTAACTCAGCTTAATGTCACCTTACAATAGCAAAGTGACATTAACCCCTTATTACCCCATATCCGACCTCTACAGGGGAGTGGGAAGAGAGGGGATAAGTGCCAGAATTGGCGCATCTTACAGATGCGCCATTTCTGGGGTGGCTGCGGGCTCGTGTTTGTAGCCAGGGGGGCAATATCCATGGCCCCTCTCTAGGCTATGAATATCAGTCCACAGCTGTCTGCATAGCCTTTCTGGCTATAAAATATAGGGGGACCCCACATTATTTTTTTGGGGGGTCCCCCTATTTTACTAGCCAGCAAGGTTGCTCAGACAGCTGATATTCATAGTCTGGGAGGGGGCCATGGGTATTACCCCCTTCCCAGGCTACAAATATTGGCCCCCGGCCATCGGCTTTCCCCCTCTGGCACAGAAAGTTGCGTGGGATCCCACGCCATTTTTTTTCCTTTTTTTTAACTGAAACATATTGTTCATTAACCCCACCGCTTTGAGGTGGGCTCTGGCAGTGAGCCCACTTCAAAGTCGCAACATGTCAGCTGTGTATCAATATAAAAAAAAGAATTAACCTGATCTCGAAATGGCATAGCGAGAAAAAAAATCAAAAGCCAAAATTATGGGTTTTTTGGTCGCCGCAACATTGCATTAAAATGCAATATCGGGCGATCAAAAGAACGTATCTGCACAAAAGTGGTATCATTAAAAATGACAGCTCAGTGTGCAAAATATTAGCCCTTACCCAACCCCAGATCATGAAAAATGGAGATGCTGCAGGTATCGGAAAATGGCGCAATTATTTTATTTTTATTTTTTTTTTTAGCAAAGTTTGGAATTTTTTTGTCACCAATTACATAAATAAGAACCTAGACATGGATATGAATCCATAAAAGAAAAGAGAGAGCACTCACCATCCGTGTGTTCAAGTCCGGTCTTTATTAAAGTGGCTTACGATAAAAAACAGAGCATGGCAGGGAGATGCAGTGGAGGGACGACAGCTGTTTCGCCGACATCGGACCTGTTGAAGCGCAGGAGCGCGAAACAGCTGTCGTCCCTCCACTGCATCTCCCTGCCATGCTCTGTTTTTTATCGTAAGCCACTTTAATAAAGACCGGACTTGAACACACGGATGGTGAGTGCTCTCTCTTTTCTTTTATGGATTCATGTGGATTAGCTTTTTTTCTGTATGAGCACCCTTGGTCCGTAGTGGTAGTGAAACGTTCCTAAGCCGAAGGGAGGTGAAACAGGAAGCTCAGGCTGAACAGTGCGCACGTCTTTTGTTTTACTGAGTTTATCTAGACATGGATATGTTTGGTGTCTATGAACTCGTAATGACCTGGAGAATCATAATGGCAGGTAAGTTTTAGCATTTAGTGAACCTAGCAAAAAAGCCAAGCAAAAAACAAGTGTGGATAAATCCAAAAGAAGAGAAAAGCAGCAACACTTCCATTTTGTGATGAAGAAACCTTAGTCCTTTATTTCCAATATAAATTCATGGACAAGGTAAACAGGGCAGGGACAGTGCAAGTAAAAAGGACGACGGCCGTTTCGCGTTAACCACGCTTCCACGGGTCCAGATATGTCAGATAGCATGTCATTTCCTTTTATAGAAGCAGTCATCTGACAGCATTTGCATATCATTAAAACATACCATAAAAGGTTCAAAATAGAACTAAACATTAACAAATGACACAACAATTCAAACATATATCTAATTTCGTTGATTGACTTAGTAATACACATTAGCTACAAGAAAAGACAAAAATACATTTTTTTTTATAAAAATCTTTAAAAAAAAAAATTAAATACATAAAAAATGTCTTCCTTACAAAAACCCCTTCTACAAAAAGCACGAATAGTCCAGACGTTCATTTAGTCCAAAAGGACCTTGCACGTTTGCTTTAATTATCCATTTTGCCTCATGCTTTAACAGGATTTTATTATGATCACCGCCACAAGGTGGTAAATTAACCACTTCCAAGCCCGCAAAGCGCAAGCAGCGGGAATTGGAATCATGTGCTGTCTGAACGTGCTGTATAAAACGGGGTGAACCTTTGCCAATGGAGACTGAATGGAAGTGTTCCCGAAATCTAATATTCATTGATCAAATAGTTTTTCCAATGTAAAAGAAAGAGCAGGGACAAAAGATGATGTAAACAACATATCTTGTCTTGCAAGTGATCAAATCCTTTATTTTATGTTGCAAAGGGCCAATCTGCAGGAAATTCCCTGTTAGATGATACTGGCAAAAACTGCAATCCCCACATTTGACATTTCCTTTTGGGGTATTCAGAGTTAACCAGTTATCATTTGATTGAGAAACACGATAAATCACCTGAGTTTATCACCTTCATTTTAGAAGGTTTAGATTTTGTATTAACTCATAATGCGTTCAAATTTCTCAATCAGTGTGGTATTTACAAGTGGTCGGGACGGCCATGGGCACGCCCGTCGCTTGCGTTTTCGCCAACCTTTTTCTCGCAGCTTTTGAAGAAAAATTTATTACTAGTGAAAAAATCCCTTTTTAAAACACATAAAAAGTTATATGCGTTATGTGGACGATATTTTTTATCGTCTGGGATGAAAATAAAGTTGAGTTTGACGAATTTGTAGCATATCTTAATACTATTCATAACATGTGCTTCACATTATGCTTTGGGCAAGATAGTCTAAATTTCTTAGACATCGATATTAGTATTTGTGATTGCAACATTCTAACAAAAGTACACAGAAAACCCACAGCTTCTAATTCGCTGCTGCATTTTGATTCAGCTCATCCTTATTTTACTAAGAAAAGCCTGCCTTACAGTCAAATGCTTCGTCTAAGGCCGGTTTCACACGTCAGTGGCTCCGGTACGTGAGGTGACAGTTTCCTCACGTACCGGAGCCACTGACACACGTAGACACATTAAAATCAATGCATCTGTGCAGATGTCATTGATTTTTTGCGGACCGTGTCTCCGTGTGCCAAACACGGAGACATGTCAGTGTTCGTGGGAGCGCACGTATTACACGGACCCATTAAAGTCAGTGGGTCCGTGTAAAACATGTACCTCACATGGACGTTCTCCGTGTGGCGTGCAGGAGACAGCACTACAGTAAGCGCTGTCCCCCCCACATGGTGCTGAAGCCGCGATTCATATCTTCTGTGCAGCAGCGTTTGCTGTAAAGAAGATATGAATCATCCATTTTTTTAGTGGTATTTTGTGTTTAAACTAAAGCTCCATGTCCCCACCCCCTGTGCGCCCCCCCCCGCTGTTCTGAAAATACTCACCCGCCTCACTCATTGGCTGTCGCTGCTTCCTGTCCTGGCCGCACCTTCTACTGTATGCGGTCACGTGGGGCCGCCGATTACAGTCATGAATATGCGGCTCCACCTCCCATAGGGGTGGAGCCGCATATTCATGACTGTAATCGGCGGCCCCACGTGACCGCATACAGTAGAAGGTGCGGCCAGGACAGGACACTGCGAGGGAGGCGGGTGAGTATTTTCAGAACAGCGGGGGGGCGCACAGGGGGTGGGGACATGGGGCTTTAGTTTAAACACAAAATACCACTAAAAAAATGGATGATTCATATCTTCTTTACAGCAAACGCTGCTGCACGGAAGATATGAATCACGGCTTCAGCACGATGCAGGGGACAGCGCTAAACTTTAGCTGTCTCCTGCACGCTCCGTGTGGTACCACAATCGGCACACGGGCGGCACACGTGTGCCGCACGTATGGCCTACGTGAGCTCACAGGCACACGGACACGGATAACTCCGGTACCGATTTTTTCCGGTACCGGAATTATCTGGACGTGTGAGACTGCCCTAAGAAAAATTAATAACGATGACACTTGTTTTCAGCAGCAGCTGGATGCATTAAAAAAGTGTTTTGTTGATAGAGGTTATCCCTTATCATTGCTAAATGAATCTGAACAGCGGGTTAAAAATAAAACGCAAGTTGAACTCTTGAATACATGCAATAAAATAACTCCCCGTTTTGCTTACAAAAGAACACACAATCTAACAGATCTTTTAGTAAAAAATCGTATTTCTCAATCAAATGATAACTGGTTAACTCTGAATACCCCAAAAGGAAATTTCAAATGTGGGGATTGCAGTTTTTGCCAGTATCATCTAACAGGGAATTTCCTGCAGATTTGCCCTTTGTAACATAAAATAAAGGATTTGATCACTTGCAAGACAAAGTATGTTGTTTACATCATCTTTTGTCCCTGCTCTTTCTTTTAGATTGGAAAAACTATTTGATCGATAAATATAAGATTTCAGGAACACTTCCATTCAGTCTCCACTGGCAAAGGTTCACCTCGTTTTATACAGCACGTTCAGACAGCACATAATTCCAATTCCCACTTCTTGCGCTTTGCGGGCTTGGAAGTGGTTAATTTACCACCCTGTGGCGGTGATCATAATAAAATCCTGTTAAAGCATGAGGCAAAATGGATAATTAAAACAAACGCGCAAGGTCCTTTTGGACTAAATGAACGTCTGGACTATTCGTGCTTTTTGTAGAAGGGGTTTTTGTAAGGAAGAAATTTTTTATGAACATTTTTTTTTTTTAAGAGATTTTTATAAAAAAAATTACTTTTTGTCCTTTCTTGTAGCTAATGTGTATTACTAAGTCAATCAACGAAATTAGATATATGTTTGAATTGTTGTATCATTTGTTAATGTTTAGTTCTATTTTGAACTTTTTATGGTATGTTTTAATGATATGCAAATGCTGTCACAGGACTGCTTCTATAAAAGGAAATGACATGCTCTCTGACATATCTGGACCCGTGGAAGCGTGATTAACGCGAAACGGCTGTCGTCTTTTTTACTTGCACTGTCCCTGCCCTGTTTACCTTGTCCATGAATTTATATTGGAAATAAAGGACTAAGGTTTCTTCGTCACAAAATGGAAGTGTTGCTGCTTTTCTCTTCTTTTGGATTTATCTACATGTTTCTTCCTGGCAAGCACCCTCCACCAAGTGACTTTACTCCCATAATGTGCCAATGATTCAGAGTGTATCCCTCTCTACCAGTAAGTAACTCATTACATTTTGATTCATTCTTTTTCTATTTAAAAAACGTGTGGGATTGCACTTTTTTTGCAATTTCATTGCACTTTGAATTTTTTTCCCATTTTCTGTTACACGACATGGTAAAATCAATGGTATCGTTCAAAAGTACAACTTGTCCAGCAAAAAATAAGCCCCCACATGGCCATATTGACAGAAAAATTATGGCTCTGGAAAGAAGGGGAGCGAAAAACGAAAATGAAAAAATCTCCAGGGGTGAAGGGGTTAAGAAACATGGACATATCTATAGAAATAGATATAGATAGATATATCTCTGTATGTATCTATCGATCCATCCCATATCTATCTATCTATCTATCTATCTATCTATCTATCTATCTATCTATCTATCTGTGTGTAATAGAGTGTGGGTTGGACAAATGTAAAAGAGGAGGTTGGACAGAAATGACATCACAAATCTTTTTGAAGATAGAGGGAGGGGTTTAGGTGTGTTTTGGAATGGGTGTGCTAGGTTTGGGCTTAGAGGCCAGTGCAATGCATCATGGAACTTGTACTATTAGAGCACAATAAGTCAGGAGAAAGGAAGTTGTCGATTAACCCCATGAGAGCTGGATCCAGCACTGAGGATGATGTGCTGCTACAGCATGATGAAAGGTAATAGTGCTAAAATAAGTGGATGTTTTCATTGGCACATAATAGCAAGATTTATGAATAAAAAAAAAAGCTATAGTAGTGGACAACTTCTTTAAGTAGTAAAATGCCTCTGTCAATCTCTGACAGCAGTATTTAACTTGCGCTTTCGGGAAGCGCACTGGAAATCCCACCCATCAGTGACCCCGTCATGTGATCACGGGTCACCGATGGGTTGTCATAGCCAGATTGCTATGAGTGCCACCCGGTGGTTGATGCACATAGCAAGTGAGTATTTCTGCTGCATACAGGCGATCTGATCATCGTCTGTATGTAGCAAAGCCAATCAGAGTACCGAAGCTTCAATTCTCCTATGGAGACTATTGAAGCATGCAACAAGTAAAAAAATGTTTTTAAAAATATAAAAAAAATTATAAAAGTTTCAAAAAAATCATCCCCCTTCACTTCATTCAAAATAAAATAATAAACAAATCAAATATACAGTACATATATTTTGTATCACTGTGTTCAGAATCGCCCGATTAATATAAAAAAGAATTAACCCAATCGCTAAATGGCGTAATGAGAAAAAAAAGTAAAAATGCCAGAATTAAGTTTTTTTGGTTGCCGCAATATTGCATTAAAATGCAATAAAGGGCGATCAAAAGATTGCATCTGCACCAAAATGGTATCAGTAAAAACGACAACTCGGCACACAAAAAATAAGCTTTCACCCAGCCCCAGATCAAGAAAAATAAAGACACTGTGGGTATTGGAGAATGGAACAATTTTTCTCTTTTTTTTTTTTCACCACTTAAATTAAAAAGAACCGATACATGTTTAGTGCCTATGAACTTGTAATGACCTGGATAATCATAATGTCAGAACAGTTTTAGTTTTAGCATTTAATAAACATGGCAAAAACAACAAAAAAAACAACTGTGGGATTGCACTTTTTTAGCAATTTCACTGCACGTGATTTTTTTTTCGTTCAAAAGTACAACTCATCCCACAGAAAACAAGTCCTTACATGGCCATTTTGCCCAAAATGTAAAAAGTTATGGCTCTGGGAAGAAGGGGAGCAAAAAATGAAAATGCAAAAACAAAAATACCTCTGGTCATTAAGGGGTTAAAGGGGTTGTCCGGGCCAAAAAGATAAGTCTGCAGTCAATCTGTGCACTGTGTACTGCGGGGATTCGCTGGTTTCCAACCCGAGTCAGGAGGATATGTACAAGCTATTTGTAAAAAGAGAATTAGGCATCAGTTGCTGAAAATAAGCAATGTTCACTGGTTCACACCTCAATATGCCTCCTTAGTAGTGTTGAGCATTCCGATACCGCAAGTATCGGGTATCGGCCGATATTTGCGGTATCGGAATTCCAATACCGAGATCCGATACTTTTGTGATATCGGGAATCGGTATCGGGATCGATATTAATGTGTAAAATACAGAATAAAAATAAAAAATATTGATATACTCACCTCTCCGACGCAGCCTGGACCTTACCGATGTAACCGGCAGCTTCCGTTCCTAAGAATGAGCGCTTGAAAGACCTTAGATGACGTCGCGGCTTGTGATCACAAGCCGCGACGTCATCTAAGGTCTTTCAAGCGCTTGTCATATATACTCGGAGGTCACCCGAGCGTGCTCGGGGAAAACCCCAGCAACGAGTACACTCACTCATCACTACTCCTTAGGATTTCTGTAGGGTGGTGCATGCACATAGATAGCATCAAGGTAAATCATAAGAAACTGAAAGAATTGGAGCACTCACCCAGATCCTGCTTACTGTGCAATTTTATTCCATAGTATGATGTGACATCAAACCATATTAAAGTGCGGAGTGCAGGTAGCAGGGGAGCTATGCAGATGAGAGAGCCTGACAGACTATGGCCGTTTCACACTTGTTTAGCACTTCTACTGGTTGATTCATTGCTGCATCATGAGAGCGCACTAGTTCTGAGACCTGGACAGGAAAGTTCTGTAGTCCCTTTGTGCTGTATTAATTCTTGAATTTTGGAGGATTTTTAGTCCTCTTTTTGTGGTTTTTCTATGAAGTTTAGCGTTAGGACTTGCAAATGTGAGGACCCTTGATGAGGGTTGTGAGCTTACATATCTTGGCCAAAATATCGACGTTTATCATATATATATATATTATATATATATATATATATATATATATATATATATATATATATATTATATATATATACACACTCACACGTGTGTTATTTGCACTTTATTTTTCAGGGTGTTCATTCTTCAGGGTGCAGTCAGGCCCAGTATTTTTGGCCTTGTAAACTAGGGTGTCTGCCCTCATGGGATGCATCTAGAAAGTGCTGGGCAGCCCATCTGATCTAATAGTATGGGCGTCACTAATAATAACCATAATAACAAGACACCGTGCTTTACCTTTGTGTGACCAGCGCCCTATACAAACCTCTTTTGTGCAATCTAGTACTACGCAATCACCCCTTCCATGAGTTGGTAGGTTGTGAGTGGATGAATTATCAGTATTTTGCCAGTATTGCTGCCATCTTTATTACATGGGCTTGCTGCATCCTGAGAGCGCATTAGTTGTGAGTCCTGGGCAGGTAAGCACTGCAGTCCCTTTGTGCTGCCTAATTTTTGACATTTTGCAGGATTTTTAGTCCTCTGTGTTTTTTTCTGGCTGGGAGTATGTATAACCTGCACATACCCTCTGGTCCAGGCTCAGAAACCTCCAAATCCCCACAGCAAACAACATTACACAGAGTGACTGCAGACTTATCGATTTTGACTGGACAAGCCCTTTAAGGAATTACAGATGTTTATTGAAGCATATGAAGAGGCAAGTGGGTAAGAGGTGTAGTGAAAAAATGAGGCTCAGAATTATATTTCACCTCAATGCTGAATTTACTGCTACAATGTCATTCCTGCTTCTAAATATGATACATAGACACAAGTGAGAAGAAATGTCTCATGTCTTTGTGTGTACGGGAGACACAATAGCAGCTCTCCCCACCCACTAGCTCAGACACAACTGGAAATTAAAGATACAGACTGCAGATGGGAAAACTGGTGAAAAATGCCGGATACAATTAATGTATTGGCCAGAAGTGTTAGGCTAAGTACGCAATGCATTCAGGAGTGATTTGATGGGTTCCATCAAGGACTTCAGTACAAATCCCTGAAAAACAGGATTCAAATGTTCCCCTGATAGTATCATTGTAGTAAATGGTTCTAACTTAGCACAAATAGATTAGGTTTACTCTCCTTTTTGTAGGTGTCCATCTTTTCAAAAGGAAACATGAATGCAGTTGGCTACATTCTTGGGCCTACCTGAAAAGATAAACGTATTGATAATGGGCTGTTTGTCTCCAAAGTAATGATTGTCTCAAACTCCAGACTGAATCCATTAATGCACCACTGAATACATTGTGTACTATCCCTGAGAGCAGTTTCTTGCTACCCTAAAGGTACCGTCACATTAAGCGACGCTGCAGCGATATAGACAACGATGCCGATCGCTGCAGCGTCGCTGTTTCGTCGTTGTGTGGTCGCTGGAGAGCTGTCACACAGACAGCTCTCCAGCGACCAACGATGCCGAAGTCCCCGGGTAACCAGGGTAAACATCTGGTTACTAAACGCACACCGATCCAGCGATGTCAGCGGGTGATCCAGCGATGAAATAAGGTGCTGGCCTTCTAGCTCCGACCAACGATATCTCAGCGGGATCCAGATCGCTGCTGCGTGTCAAACACAACGATATCGCTATCCAGGACGCTGCAACATCACGGATCGCTATCGTTATCATTGTTAAGTTGTTCAGTGTGAAGGTACCTTAAGGCTGCTATCACACAACAGGTTTTTTGTTTCAGTCAGAATCTGGCTAATGTTCGAAAAAACGAATCCGTTGCAAATAATGTAAAAACTGATGCAACGGGTCCGTTTTTCTGCTAGAGAGAGAAACAGAATGCCTCTGGACATTTTCTCCGTCCGCCGGAAACGACTATTTGGAGTGATCCGGAAAAAAAAGGATGAAACGTGTGACTATCAGGTGCAATCTGGCGCTAATACAACTCTATTAGAAAAAAACGGATCCGGAGAAAAAAAACGGATCCGTTTTTTTAAAAACTTACCAGATTGTGCCTAAAACAAAAAACCTGATGTGTGAAAGTAGTCTAACTCCTCACGAACACACCTATGAGAATGTATCCTAAAAAGTCACTTGAAACTATGAGGGTCCTTTAAACCTTGAGCATATATAGCAATTAGACATCCATTTGAAATCTATTTAAAACTAATCCATCAGCAGATGTTTGCTATGTGATCTGAGAGCAGTATGATATAGGGGCTGAGGCGCACATTTTTGTGATGTTTTATTTATTAGGTTGTGGGTTGCTGTGTCCATAAGTAAGTGTTTTTTTTTATCAGCAGGAGTTTATCACCAGAGGACTAGGTGTCTCATGCCTCCTAATTCAACCATGCCTCCACCACTGATTAGTAGCATGCTATCAATGTACAGTTAACACAGAAAGTGGTCAATCTGTGGTGTGGGCAGGGTTATACAATGCTCAGCATTCAGAACACTGCTGAGTAGCAGAGAAAGCACTGTTTGAATCAAAATAACAGCATGCAGACCAGCAAGTGACAAAATCAGGGTCTCACCCCCTACATTATGCTGCCCTCAGATTACATAACCACAACCTGGTGACGGATTCGCTATAAAAAAATAGGCTGATCGATTATATCAGCTCATGTAATAGTCATACCACCCTGCATTCACATGTGTTTATGAATTTATTTCCAGGATGCTAAGACATTAGCAAGCTATTCAGAATCACTGCTCATTTTCAAGACTTAATAATGTTGTCAAAGTACTGCATATAGACATTTAATATGAATAACAGGTCAGACAATGACATCATGTTGACAGTTTCAACACTGAATTCAATTAAGCTTTTGACAGGTATCATGGTAGAAAACAGCACATAAATTGCACAAAGGTAATTAAAGTATATTACAAAGATGCTCATATTTTTAATGCTTTTCTTTAATTATAGACTGATTAAATAATTACAAGTATTTATAGAACAATTATTTTTCTACTATCGCCTTTGTTTTTCACTTTGTGTTTTGGCATTACATATTGCAACACCTTGAAAAATGGGCCTCCCTCCAAAATGGGCCCCGGGCCACCCACCTCTTAAATCTGGCCCTGCAGATACAACATTTATATCCTAGAGAGCAAGTTTTCTGTTTTTGATCAAAAATAGCATAAAAGCCATGCCACCATCGACAACGTCAACTCTGACACATGGCAAGGTTTTTAATATTAAACAGCATAGGACTGTCTCGATCAGGGTCACCTTGTTGACAGTGGGATTGCTTTTTATGCTATTTTTGATCAAAAACAGTATTACTAAGAACTCTGTGTTATTTAAGTGCACTCTTGATTTTTACCTATTTAGACACAGCAGGGTTTATGCTTATTTTGCTTCTTGTAGGTTTTCTATGCTTTATGGCTAAAATGAACATGCTTTTATGTGCTGCATGCATGCCAACTTAAACCAAGCTAAATTTTTGTGTTTTTTTGTTGTTTTTAATTTGGATTTTCAGTAGTAAAGATACAAAAGGAGTCAAATAATTGAGGTGCTGGTGTAATGGACCAGATGGTCACGAATACAGATAAAAATCAAATTCACCACACTCTTAGGGAATATTATGCAAAATACTTTAAATTTATTATATTATGTTCTGGAAGCATAACAGAATATTTCAATAAAGCGACAAAGCGGATGTTTTGGCTCCACCAGAGCCTTTATCACAATCGCTGTGAATCAAAAGAAAAGCAGAAAAGAACAAAATAATTTAGATAACATAAATAAAACATATAAATAAATGATAAGTCTGTGAATCCCCAGAATTCCAGGTCATCCTATTGAGAACAGATCAACATCAGTGAACCAACATATACACATAATTATATACAATTATATACAAAAATATCTACATAACCTGTCAAAGGGACAGGTATCAAATGAAAGGAGGAGGAGCATGGATATGTAATTACCTTATTCAGATGAATAGGCGGTATAGGGAAATTGGGGATAAGGATCCCGATGGTGCTGTATAGAAACTGTAGGGAATATTGAGCGGTAAATTAGCACTTGGATGATGAGTCAGAGGTAATGAGAGGGTTAAATATTGTACCTAGTAATGTGTGGTGCCCATGCGTAGTATTGCAAGCTATAACCGCTCAGAGTCTGTAATGACAAATGTCTCAGTATGTAAGTTATGCGGTATTGTATAGTGGGGCTAGTCAGGAGGAGGAGATGCCGTGGCAGGGTATTACCTGTGTATATCGCTGTAAATAGCGGCGCTCCCGCGCCTAGCCGTGGTGGCGTGTGGGTAACTGGCTGCAGGTCGGCGTTTAGTATCGTGGGACCGGAAGTTATCGGTCTAACCCGGAAGTGACGTCTTGCTGTGTCTGTGTATGAACTGCGCATGCGCGGCTGTCGCTATGGAAGCCAGTGTCTCTGACTAATCGCAGCTACATCTCTAAGGAACGAACCTTGTAGTATATGTTTTCCCCAGTCCCATGTAAAAAAAGGTATAGGTCATTATGAGTACGTGTCAAGAGAGACATATGTCCCAGGATTAATTGACACTTAGCGCTATTAAAGATGGGCAAAATAATGGAAAAATCTGCAAAATAAAGATGAAATACTGGAATGGTAAAAAATGAATAAAAAAAGTGAAAAATTAATAAATAAATTGCGGTAATCGCTGAAATAAAAATGGGAAAAATTAAGCATGACCGTAATGAAAAAATAAATAAGGGAAAATAGAAAATTAATAAAAAAATAATTAATAAAAATTATAGAATAAATGAACTAAATTAAAGGACAAACGTAAAATTGGAATAAAATGCAACTGAAAAAAAATGAAATGTAAAAGTTTTAGAGATCATTTTATCTTCAACTTGCTTAACTGTTCACAATAACAGTAATTTTGACCAGAAGTGCCTACACTTTTACAAGCCACTGTACCTGCCCTGTGAGGAATTAAAACCTATGGCAATATATTTTTGTCACCAATATATTCAATTTGTTTGTATGATAATCAACTGGACTAGCAAATGAGTTAGGTCTCCTGAATAACCCTGCTATTGAGAGGGGGAAACGCGTCAACACAGGGACCTCAGACATGGATTGACTGGGGCCTTTTTGAGGGTTGATATTGATCCCCATTCTAAACTAAAGGGATTTCTGCAAAGCTGAAGATAAGTGTATCTTTACTATGAATTGTTTTTGTTAAATCGTTTGCCATAGAGTCATATTTAAGGACACCGGTAGGGACAGCTGCCGATGAGTGGCGACACCATATCACTAATCAGAGTTCCAACCTCCAGGGTAAGGCAGACTATGGCAATTTTTTAAGGACCTTTTATGGTCTGTATAGATCTAAATCTGTGTGCCCTGAATCCATTATTTATCCTTTCCCTTCCCTTTTTTTATTTTTTGGACAAAAATGCATAATATTGTACTATTTGACTAATAATTATTGTTACTAATGACACAATTTTCCTATCAGGACTACAAAATTATACACTGTATACAGGGGTTGAGATACTGATTTGGCTTTTATCCTAAGTCATATTGCACGACTCGTTAGAGGGTTGATTGTGACTTGTAGGATCGCTACTTCCAACAGGTGGCGCTATAGAGTTAAGTCCTCTTTTTCTCAGAAGAGGCAATTTGCATACACTGTATACAGTATGTCTATATGTCTGTAGTACAGTATATGTAGTTTTTAATGCACAGTTATTTTAATAATTATAAATAAAGATTTACTATTTTATCATGTGTTGTTCTTCTATCACCAATTTGAGATTATATACCATATTATTAAATGATTTCTGAACCCTTTAAAATGACCTTGGAACCTTTAACTTCCTGATACACATTAGACTGATATTGGCCGCATCCACCTATATTTATGGGCATGGGCAACAGTCTGTATATGTGGGTCTCCTGAATCTCCTTTGACAGATGATTTCCAAATACTGCTTCTTTTGTTCTTGGCACAATAAGCAGTTGCTAGAGGACACACAGTGGAATGTAAAAGTTTGGGCACCATTGATCAAAATTTCTGTTATTACAAAGCAAGTTGAAGATTAAATGATCTCTTAAAGGTCTAAAGGTCTCCGAAGATCCAAGCAATAAATTTTGTATTTATTTTCTGAAAATGAGAAATGGTTAAAATAACAAAAAAAATGCATTGGGTGCAGACCTCAAAAAATGCAAAAAAAACCAAGTTCATAATCATTCAGATGCAACAATACTAATGTTTTAACTCGGGAATAGTTCAGAAATTAATATTTTGTGGAATAACCATGATTTTTAATCACAGCTTTCATGCGTCTTGGCATGCTTTCCACCAGTCTTTCACACTGCTTTTGGGAGACCTTATGTCACTCCTGGTACAAAAACTTAAGCAGTTCTTCTGAGAGGTTTTCAATGGGGTTCAGGTCTGGAGATTAGGCTGGCCATGACAGGGATTTGATGTGGTGGTCCTCATCCACACCTTGATTGACCTAGCTATGTGGCATGGAGCATTGTCCTGCTGGAAAAGCCAGTCCTCAGAGTTGGGGAACATTGCCTGAGCTGAAGGAATCAATTGTTTTTCCAGGATAACCTTGTATGCGGCTTGATTCATACGTCCTTCGCAAAACTTAACCTGCCCAATTCCAGCCTTGTTGAAGCAGCCCCAGATCATCATCGATCCTCCTACAAATTTCACAGTGAGCGCAAGACACTGTGGCTTGTATGCCTCTCCAGGTCTCAGTCTAATCATTAGATGACCAGGTGTTGATCTGGGGATGCTTCAGCAAGGCGGGAATTAAGCAGGTTAATCTTTGCGAAGGACATATGAATCAAACCGCAAACAAGGTTATCCTGGAAAAACAGTTGATTCCGTCTGCTCAGGCAATGTTCCTCAACAACTGTTTTTTTCCAGCAGGACAATGCGCCATCAAGGAGTAGACGAAAGACCACCACATCAAATTCCTGTCATGCCCAGCCCAATCTCCAAACTGGAATCCCATTGAAAATTCTGGAATGTAATCAAGAGGAAGATGGATAGTCACAAGCCAACAAAGAAGAACTGCTTACATTTTTGTACCACGAGTGACATAAGGTCATCCAAAAGCAGTGTGAAAGACTTGTGGAAAACATGCCAAGACGCATGAAAGCTGTGATTAAAAATCATGGTTATTCCACAAAATATTGATTTCTGAACTCTTCCTGAGTTAAAACATTAGTATTGTTGTTTCTAAATGATTATGAACTTGTTTTTTGCTTGAATTATTTGAGGTCTGCAAGCAATGCATTTTTTTGTTACTTTGACCATTTCTCATTTTCAGAAAATAAATGCAAAATTTATTGCTTGGAACTTCGGAGACATTTTGTCAGTAGTTTATAGAATAAAAGAACAATTTACATTTTACTCAAAAATATACCTATAAAGAGAAAAATCAGACAAAATGAAAATGTTTGCAGTGGTCTCTTAATTTTTGCCAGAGCTGTATATATATACTGTTTAAAAAAACGGGAACGCTTAAACAACACAAAGTAACTCCAAGTCATTCACACTTCTATGAAATCAACCTGTGCAATTATGAAGCAACATTGACTGCGAATCATTATCTCCTGCTGTTGTGCAAATGAATGTAACAGACAACAGGTAGAAATGATAAGCAATTAGCAAGACAATCCCTATAAAAGGTGTAATTCAGCACGGCATGACCGCCGACCTTTTTTCTGTTCTCATGCTTTTTGGTTGTATTGATTCAGATAGTACAGCTCTTCCAGGATGGCTCATCAATGCAAGCTGTGGCAAGAAGGATAGCTGTGTCTGTCAGCTCAGTGTCCAGAGCTTGGAGGAGATACCAGGGGATGGGCCAGTGCACCAGGAGATGTGGAGGGGCCATAGGGGGGTAAGTTTTGTGCATCACTGCACAGCATGTCCTCCTGATCCTCTTGGAACATGCAGGGTGAGAGGCAGCAATCAAGAAATAATGATGTAAAGAACTCCTCACAGTGTTCTTGTGTGGGATCACTGGCCTCCTGGGACTCACCATGATGAGGGAAAGGAGCAACAGGGAGAGGATTAAGTGATCCAGACTCTTGGGAGGTGTGACTGGACCATGTGGAAGACTGGGCGGTGTTGGGAATCATGCTGGAAGCATTATCTGCTATCAACTGACCACCTAGTCTCACTGTTGTGGCTTCAGAAGTGGTGTTGGGACAGGAAGCTATGTATCATGGATGGGCGTGTTGCTTCTGCTCCAGCAAAAGGTGTGCACCTGCCACACGTCCTCGCCTTCTGCGTGCACCATCTTCAACACTTCACTTCCCTGTCCCTTACTGCATTTTCTAATCGGTAGGTCTCTGGAAAGCACACGTGTATATATATATATACTGTATATATATATATATATATATATATATATATATTAAATTTTTATATTTAAAAAATTACAAAAAGAAAAATGCAAAGGAAGTGTGTCTTTTAGAGATCAGTTCATCTTCAACTTGTTTGACTAATTATAATGACTAGTGATGAGCATTCCGATACTGCAAGTATCGGGTATCGGCCGATATTTGCAGTATCGGAATTCCGATACCGAGTTCCGATATTTTCAGTATATCGGATACCGGAATCGGAAGTTCCCACAATTCAAAGTGCCCGAATTCAGCCAATGAGGAATGATTAGAAGTGTGGGCACATCCTGTTCTGCATGGTGGGCATGGAAGTACTGGCATGGCTGTGATTGGCTGCTGAAATTATGTCATGATGCACTATAAAAGTCGCTGCCGCCATTTAGGGCTCACTCTGCTGAGAATTCAGTTAGGGACAGGACGCTGTGTTCTGACTGAGGGCCAGTTTAGAGATAGCGATTTGCTTCATTGTGCTTTACCCAGGCTAATTTAGCAACCGCTGTGTGAGATCCTTGCTTTTGCCTTGCAGCGCTGTTCACAGCTGTCTGCAAGGTCTCTGTGTGAGTGCACATCGCTCTGTAGTCTGTTGGCAGCCACAGCCGGTTGCAGTCAGCTCAGGGTGCGTGACTGCCTCATACCGTTCAATCCATTCTCCTTTTTTGCAATTAGTGCAGCCTGCTGCACATTTTTTCAAATATTTCCTATTAGTGGCTTTCCATCCGTATCCAGCTAAATTGTGGAAAAACACTACATAGGATTACATAGAGCAGCTTTTTTTGGCCTTGCAGCACCGTTTATGGCTGTCTGCATGGTCTCTGTGTGAGTGCACATTGCTCTGTAGTCTGTCGGAAGCCACAGCCGGTTGTAGTCAGCTCAGGGTGCATGACTGCCTCATACCGTTCCATTGTCTGTTTCTCAATTAGTGCAGCCTGCTGCACATTTTTTCAAATTTATCCTATTAGTTGCTTTCCCTCCGTATCCTGCTAGATTGTGGAAAAACACTAAATAGGATTACATAGAGTAGCTTGTTTTGGCCTTGCAGCGCCGTTCACGGCTGTCTGCACAGTCTGTGTGTGAGTGCAGCTCACTCTGTAGTCAGTTCTGCAAAAAAAAAAAATAAAATAATAAAGTTCACCAAACACACCACTTTACAGTTGTGTAGGCCACATTAGCTCATATTAACCCCTTCCCGACATTTGACGTACTATCCCGTCGAGGTGGGGTGGGCCCGTATGACCGCCGACGGGATAGTACGTCATCACCGATCAGCGGCGCTCACGGGGGGAGCGCGGCCGATCGCGGCCGGGTGTCAGCTGCATATCGCAGCTGACATCCGGCACTATGTGCCAGGAGCGGTCACGGACCGCCCCCGGCACATTAACCCCCGGCACACCGCGATCAAACATGATCGCAGTGTACCGGCGGTATAGGGAAGCATCGCGCAGGGAGGGGGCTCCCTGCGGGCTTCCCTGAGACCCCCGGAGCAACGCGATGTGATCGCGTTGCTGCGAGGGTCTCCTACCTCCTTCCTGGCTGCAGGTCCCGGATCCAAGATGGCCGCGGCATCCGGGTCCTGCAGGGAAGGAGGTGGCTTACCGAGTGTCTGCTCAGAGCAGACACTTGGTAAGCCTGCAGCCCTGCACAGCAGATCGTCGATCTGGCAGAGTGCTGTGCACACTGCCAGATCAATGATCTGTGATGTCCCCCCCTGGGACAAAGTAAAAAAGTTAAAAAAAAAATTTTCCACATGTGTAAAAAAAAAAAAAAAAAAAATCCTAAATAAATAATAAAAAAAAAATATATATTATTCCCATAAATACATTTCTTTATCTAAATAAAAAAAACAAAACAATAAAAGTACACATATTTAGTATCGCCGCGTCCGTAACGACCCAACCTATAAAACTGCCCCACTAGTTAACCCCTTCAGTAAACACCGTAAGAAAAAGAAAAAAAAAACGAGGCAAAAAACAACGCTTTATTACCATACCGCCGAACAAAAAGTGGAATAACACGCGATCAAAAAGACTGATATAAATATCCATGGTACCGCTGAAAACGTCATCTTGTCCCGCAAAAAACAAGCCGCCATACAACATTATCAGCAAAAAAATAAAAAAGTTATAGTCCTGAGAATAAAGCGATACGAAAATAATTATTTTTTCTATATTTTAGTTTTTATCGTATAAAAGCGCCAAAACATAAAAAAATGATATAAATGAGATATCGCTGTAATCGTACTGACCCGAAGAATAAAACTGCTTTATCAATTTTACCAAACGCGGAACGGTATAAACGCCTCCCCCAAAAGAAATTCATGAATAGCTGGTTTTTGGTCATTCTGCCTCACAAAAATCGGAATAAAAAGCGATCAAAAACGGTCACGTGTCCGAAAATGTTACCAATAAAAACGTCAACTCGTCCCGCAAAAAACAAGACCTCACATGACTCTGTGGAGCAAAATGTGGAAAAATTATAGGTCTCAAAATGTGGAGACGCAAAAACTTTTTTGCTATAAAAAGCGTTGCTGGTTTCACACTTGCGTTTTTGTCTGCAGCGTTTTTTGCACAAAAAAACGCATGCGTTTTTTCCCTATATTTAACATTGAAAACGCATGCGGTTTTTTTGTACGCGTTTGGTCGCGTTTTCAAACGCATGCGTTTTTTTTCTGCATGCGTTCATTTTCAGAAATACAA
Source organism: Ranitomeya variabilis (assembly GCF_051348905.1). Classification (NCBI taxonomy): domain Eukaryota; kingdom Metazoa; phylum Chordata; class Amphibia; order Anura; family Dendrobatidae; genus Ranitomeya; species Ranitomeya variabilis. The sequence continues at coordinate 399,080,400 of NC_135237.1, read as the reverse complement.
CCTGCAGTATTTTCTTGCGTTTTTAAGCACATGCGTTTGTTTGCGTTAAAAACGCATGCATTTAAACACACTGAAAAGCCACCCACCACCATCAAGGTGATAAAGGGATCCAAACCCTAACCCTAACTCTACCCCTAACCTCACCCCTAACCGTTTAATGAACATTTTCTGACAGTCATAGTGCCACGTATTTCAGTGCCACGTATTTCAGTGCCACGTATTTCAGTGCCACGTGTTTCAGTGCCACGTATTTCAGTGCCACGTATCACATATTTCAGTGCCACGTATCACGTATTTCAGTGCCACGTATCACGTATTTCAGTGCCACATATTTTAGTGCCACGTATTTCAGTGCCACGTATTTCAGTGCCACGTATTTCAGTGCCACGTATTTCAGTGCCACGTATCACATATTTCAGTGCCACGTATTTCAGTGCCACGTATTTCAGTGCCACGTATTTCAGTGCCACGTATTTCAGTGCCACGTATTTCAGTGCCACGTATCACGTATTTCAGTGCCACGTGTTTCAGTGCCACGTATTTAAGTGCCACGTATCACGTATTTCAGTGCCACGTATTTCAGTGCCACGTATTTCAGTGCCACGTATTTCAGTGCCACGTATTTCAGTGCCACGTATTTCAGTCACGTTTAGGGTTAGGGTTAGGGGTAGGGTTAGGGTTAGGGTTAGGGCTAGGGTTGGAGGTAAAGTTAGGGTTGGGGCTAAAGTTAGGGTTGGGGCTAAAGTTAGGGTTAGGGTTTGGATTACATTTACGTTTGGATTAGGGTTGGGATTAGAATTATGGGTGTGTCAGGGCTAGGGGTGTGGTTAGGGTTACCGTTGGGATTAGGGTTAGGGGTGTGTTTGGGTTAGGGTTTCAGGTAGAATTGGGGAGTTTCCACTGTCCAGGCACATCAGGGGCTCTACAAGCGCGACATGGCGTCCAATCTCAATTCCAGCCAATTCTACGTTGAAAAAGTAAAACAGTGCTCCTTCCCTTCCGAGCTCTCCCGTGCGCCCAAAAAGGGGTTTACCCCAACATATGTGTTATCAGCGTACTCGGGACAAATTGAACAACAACTTCTGGGGTCCAAGTTCTCTTGTTATCCTTAGGAAAATAAAAATTTGGGGGGCTAAAAATCATTTTTGTGGGAAAAAAAAGATGTTTTATTTTCACGGCTCTGCGTTATAAACTGTAGTGAAACACTTGGGGGTTCAAAGTTCTCACAACACATCTAGATAAGTTCCTTGGGAGGTCTAGTTTCCAATATGGGGTCACTTGTGGGGGGTTTGTACTGTTTGGGTACATCAGGGGCTCTGCAAATGCAACGTGACGCCTGCAGACCAATCCATTTAAGGCTGCATTCCAAATGGCGCTCCTTCCCTTCCGAGCTCTGTCATGCACCCAAACAGTGGTTCCCCCCCACATATGGGGTATCAGCGTACTCAGGACAAATTGGACAACAACTTTTGGGGTCTAATTTATCCTGTTACCCTTGTGAAAATACAAAACTGGGGGCTAAAAAATCATTTTTGTGAAAAAAAAAAAGAATTTTTATTTTCACGGCTTTGCGCTATAAACTTTAGTGAAACACTTGGGGGTTCAAAGTTCTCAAAACACATCTAGATAAGTTCTTTGGGAGGTCTAGTTTCCAATATGGGGTCACTTGTGGGGGGTTTGTACTGTTTGGGTACATCAGGGGCTCTGCAAATGCAACGTGACGGCTGCTGACCAATCCATTTAAGTCTGCATTCCAAATGGCGCTCCTTCCCTTCCGAGCTCTGTCATGCGCCCAAACAGTGGTTCCCCCCCACATATGGGGTATCAGCGTACTCAGGACAAATTGGAAAACAAATTTTGGGGTCCAATTTATTCTGTTACCCTTGTAAAAATACAAAGCTGGGTGCTAAAAAATCATTTTTGAGAAAAAAAATAAAAATTATTTTCACGGCTCTGCGTTATAATCTGTAGTGAAACACTTGGGGGTTCAAAGCTCTCAAAACACATCTAGATAAGTTCCTTAGGGGGTCTACTTTCCAAAATGGTGTCACTTGTAGGGAGTTTCAATGTTTAGGCACATCAGGGGCTCTCCAAACGCAACATGGCGTCCCATCTCAATTCCAGTCAATTTTGCATTGAAAAGTCAAATGGCGCTCCTTCCCTTCCAAGCTCTGCCATGCGCCCAAACAATGGTTTACACCCACATATGGGGTATCAGCGTACTCAGGACAAATTGCACAACATTTTTTGGGGTCCAATTTCTTCTCTTACCCTTGGGAAAATAAAAAATTGGGGGCGAAAAGATCATTTTTGTGAAAAAATATGATTTTTTATTTTTACGGCTCTGCATTATAAACTTCTGTGAAGCACTTGGTGGGTCAAAGTGCTCACCACACATCAAGATAAGTTCCTTAGGGGGTCTACTTTCCAAAATGGTGTCACTTGTAGGGGGTTTCAGTGTTTAGGCACATCAGGGGCTCTCCAAACGCAACATGGCGTCCCATCTCAATTCCAGTCAATTTTGCATTGAAAAGTCAAATGGCGCTCCTTCCCTTCCAAGCTCTGCCATGCGCCCAAACAATGGTTTACACCCACATATGGGGTATCAGCGTACTCAGGACAAATTGCACAACATTTTTTGGGGTCCAATTTCTTCTCTTACCCTTGGGAAAATAAAAAATTGGGGGCAAAAAGATCATTTTTGTGAAAAAATATGATTTTTTATTTTTACGACTCTGCATTATAAACTTCTGTGAAGCACTTGGTGGGTCAAAGTGCTCACCACACATCTAGATAAGTTCCTTAGGGGGTCTACTTTCCAAAATGGTGTCACTTGTAGGGAGTTTCAATGTTTAGGCACATCAGGGGCTCTCCAAACGCAACATGGCGTCCCATCTCAATTCCAGTCAATTTTGCATTGAAAAGTCAAATGGCGCTCCTTCCCTTCCAAGCTCTGCCATGCGCCCAATCAATGGTTTACACCCACATATGGGGTATCAGCGTACTCAGGACAAATTGCACAACATTTTTTGGGGTCCAATTTCTTCTCTTACCCTTGGGAAAATAAAAAATTGGGGGCGAAAAGATCATTTTTGTGAAAAAATATGATTTTTTATTTTTACGGCTCTGCATTATAAACTTCTGTGAAGCACTTGGTGGGTCAAAGTGCTCACCACACATCTAGATAAGTTCCTTAGGGGGTCTACTTTCCAAAATGGTGTCACTTGTAGGGAGTTTCAATGTTTAGGCACATCAGGGGCTCTCCAAACGCAACATGGCGTCCCATCTCAATTCCAGTCAATTTTGCATTGAAAAGTCAAATGGCGCTCCTTCCCTTCCAAGCTCTGCCATGCGCCCAAACAATGGTTTACACCCACATATGGGGTATCATCGTACTCAGGACAAATTGCACAACATTTTTTGGGGTCCAATTTCTTCTCTTACCCTTGGGAAAATAAAAAATTGGGGGCAAAAAGATCATTTTTGTGAAAAAATATGATTTTTTATTTTTACGGCTCTGCATTATAAACTTCTGTGAAGCACTTGGTGGGTCAAAGTGCTCACCACACATCAAGATAAGTTCCTTAGGGGGTCTACTTTCCAAAATGGTGTCACTTGTAGGGGGTTTCAGTGTTTAGGCACATCAGGGGCTCTCCAAACGCAACATGGCGTCCCATCTCAATTCCAGTCAATTTTGCATTGAAAAGTCAAATGGCGCTCCTTTCCTTCCGAGCTCTGCCATACGCCCAAACAGTGGTTTACCCTCACATATGGGGTATCAGCGTACTCAGGACAAATTGTACAACAACTTTGGGGGTCCATTTTCTCCTGTTACCCTTGGTAAAATAAAACAAATTGGAGCTGAAATAAATTGTGTGTGAAAAAAAGTTAAATGCTCATTTTTATTTAAACATTCAAAAAATTCCTGTGAAACACCTGAAGGGTTAATAAACTTCTTGAATGTGGTTTTGAGCACCTTGAGGGGTGCAGTTTTTAGAATGGTGTCACACTTGAGTATTTTCTATCATATAGACCCCTCAAAATGACTTCAAATGAGATGTGGTCCCTAAAAAAAAATGGTGTTGTAAAAATGAGAAATTGCTGGTCAACTTTTAACCCTTATAACTCCGTCACAAAAAAAAATTTTGGTTCCAAAATTGTACTGATGTAAAGTAGACATGTGGGAAATGTTACTTATTAAGTATTTTGCGTGACATATGTCTGTGATTTAAGGGCATAAAAATTCAAAGTTGGAAAATTGCGAAATTTTCAAAATTTTCGCCAAATATTCGTTTTTTTCACAAATAAATGCAAGTTATATCGAATAAATTTTACCACTAACATGAAGTACAATATGTCACGAGAAAACAATGTCAGAATCGCCAAGATCCGTCAAAGCGTTCCAGAGTTATAGCCTCATAAAGGGACAGTGGTCAGAATTGTAAAAATTGGCCCGGTCATTAACGTGCAAACCACCCTTGGGGGTGAAGGGGTTAAAGTCTAGTCCACACTTTACAGAATTAGTGTTTCTTATACCTGTTAGGAGCTGTTCAGGAATAAGCACACTAAGCCCTTAGTACTTTTCTGCTTATCTTTATCAGTCAACCAAGATGAAGAAGGCAGGGAGTAAGGCACGTGGGCGTGGGTGTGGGTGCGGAGCAGGGAGAGGACGTGGGGATTCTGTGCCTGCTGCGGGCACCGGTCACTCATCATCACCCAGTTTCAGCAGGGAACAGTTCTTCATGTGCAGCTTTGTAGGAGATCGCCATACACCGCTGCTGCATGAAGAACAAATTGAAGCCGTTGTCAGATGGATGGCAGCTAACACATCGACTTCAATTAGTGCCACATCCTCTCAGGCACAGAGCACTGGAGAGCACCCATCTGTCTCTTCACCACCTGCCAAATTACCCAGGCAGTCAGAGAGTCCAGGACAGGAGCCATCTCTACTTCTGTTCTCTGAATCTCTTGGCTTGGAAACAGGGGGCCAGCCAAGCAGCATTGGAGAAATGGAAGAAGAGGCAGTATGCAGTGATGCCCAACAGCTTTGTCTCTCTGACTCTGAAGAGACGGGTATGCCAGTGTCTCCGGTCACCACACCGCAGTATGCATCTGATGATGAGACTCAGGTGCCACTTTCTGGTGCGTACTGTGCTGCTGAGACTACCCAGGAGAAGCAGTTGGTGGCAGAGGGTAGTGTAGATGATGAGGTCCTTGACCAATTGTGGCGTGAGGTACAGGAAGGTGGTTGGAGCAGCTCTGAGGAAGAGATTCCCTGAACGGGCCAAAGAGGGAGAGGGAGGGGGAAGACTGTGGTTCATGTAGCCTCCACTTCAGCACCCGTTAGGAGCATGCCTCTTCCAAAAGCCAAAATGGGCGCTCCCAAGACTTGCAGTGCCTGGTCCTTTTTTGACAAAGTTGCAGATGACGTTTGCTTTGTCAAATGCGAGGTGTGTCATTAGAAAGTCAAAATAGGGAAAAATGTCAGCAACCTCAGTACCACAAATATGTGGAAACATGTACGAACCAAGCATGCGGTGGAGTTACAAAAACACACTGAAGACCTAGGCCAACCAACAGCGGCACCTACCACCTCTTCAGCTCGTGTTGTTGCCTCTTCCTCCAGCTCACACGCAGCTGGTTTGGCTTCCTCACAGGATCGCCATGGAAGAACCTCTGGCACTGTTGTCCAGAGACCCACTGTAATTCCATCCACAGTACCACGTTCCCAGTCATCCTCACACTCCCAGCCCAGTCTACAGCCATCGGTAGAACAGGCATGGGAGAAAAGGTGGCCTTTCTCGGCAAACCACCCCCGAGCACAGGCTCTGAATGCTGGCATTACAAAACTACTGTCCCTTGAAATGCTGTCATTCAGGCTGGTGGAGACTGACAGCTTCCGTAAGTTGATGGCATTGGCAGTCCCACAATACAATGTGCCCAGTCGCTTTTATTTCAGCAGGCAAGCCATCCCTGCCCTGCACAAGCATGTGGAGGGACACATAAAACATGCACTACTGAACGCCGTCAGTAGCAAGGTCCACCTCACCACCGATGCGTGGACCAGACACCATGGACAGGGGTTATACCTTTCCCTCCCTCCCCATTGGGTTAATGTTGTTGAGCCGGGTACAGATCGTGCGAGTGGCGCAGGACATGTTCTGCCAACTCCAAGGATTGCAGGAATCCAGTCTGTATGCATCGACTCCTCCTCATACACAAGTTCCTCAGAATCATCGCTGCAGGAACCATCACAGTCCACCTCCGCATGGACCCGTGAACGTTTACCTGTTATGACCGACATGAGCACAGCTGTGGCCAAATGTCAACAGGCCGTCTTGAAATTAATTTATTTGGGGAATCGAAGCCACACAGCGCAGGAGCTCTGGAATGCCATCAAGCAGGAGAGCAACATGTGTTTTGTGTCAGCGAATCTCCAGCCTGGCATGGTAGTGTGTGACAATGGCCGAAATCTGGTGGCAGCTCTTGCCCTAGGCAACCTCACTCACATCCCATGTCTGGCACATGTGCTCAACTTGGTCGTGCAGAGTTTTTTTGAGGGACTATCCGGATCTTGATGCACTGCTGCACAAGGTCTGCCTAGAGTGTGCTCACTTGCGGCATTCCAGCATGGCAAGATCGCGCATTGCAGCTCTGCAGCGCCGATTCCGCCTTCCGGAACATCGCATCATTTGTGACCTACCCACCAGGTGGAGTTCCACATTACATATGTTGGAGCAGTTGTGTGAGCAGCAGCCAGCAGTAATGGAGTACCAGCTGCATTAGGCGCAAAGAAATCGCACTCCACACCGTTCAGACTTCACAACCACCGAGTGGGCCACTATGAAGGACGTCTGCAGGTTTTGCGTTCCTTCGATGATTCCATGCGGATGGCGAGTGCAGATGATGCACTAGTCAGTATGACTGTCCCCCTTATCTGCCTACTTCAACAAATACTGCAAGCACTAAGGGATGATGTTGTGGAAGAGGTGGAGGATGAGGAGTCACCAATTCCATCAGCTTCTGGACAGTCAGCGCTATGTGGTTCCTCACAAAGGCCTAGGCAGGGGACACTTTGTGAGGAGGATGAGGAGAAGTCAATGGAGGAGGAATACATCGGTCCAGAGGAGGGAGTTACACAATTCTCCAGTAGTCAGTGTGTAGAGCGAGGGTGGGGTGATGCAGAGCAGGCAGAGATCACGCCTCAAGCAGGGGACAGCATTTCTTGGCCAGTTGGCAGTCTGCAGCACATGGCTGATTACATGCTGCAGTGACTGAAAAACAACCGCCGCATCACCCACATTCTCAACACGGCTGATTATTGGGTGTACACCCTCCTAGATCCTCGCTACCGGGACAACTTACAAAGCCTCATAACGCCATTGAATCGGGAGAGTAAAATGTGGGAGTACCAAGACACACTGGTGAACTCCATCATCTTCTCCAGTCCAAATGAGAGCAGTGCTGCTAGTGCTTTACAAAGCAGCTCAGTGCGTCGAGGCAGTGGAGGAAGCTCTGCACAAAGAGGGAGCAGAAGCAGTGCCTCAGCACAAGGCAAGACCAGTATGGCCCAACTGTGGCACAGTTTTGTGTGCCCGTCACACATGTCTACACCATCACAGACGGCTCCAGTCAGCAGGAGGCAACGTTTCCGTCAGATGGTGACAGACTACATGTCTTGCCCTCTTACTGTACTCCCAGACGGCTCTTCCCCCTTCAAATTTTGGGTCTCTAAGCTGGATACATGGCCAGATCTAAGCCAGTATGCATTGGAGGTGCTGGCTTGCCCTGCTGCTAGTGTATTATTGGAACGCGTCTTTATTGCCGCAGGTGGTGTACTAACAGACCGTCGCATGCGACTATCCTCCGATAAAGTTGACTGGCTTACTTTTCTGAAAATGAACAAGGCCTGGATCTCGCAGGAATTTGCCACTCCTCTTCCAGATTAAATAATTGGTTGGCTACAGTATCCAGGTCTCCTGTTGCGTTCATGTTTCTATCACCTGAACTATGCAAATTGCCTCTTCTGAGAAAAAGAGGACTTAAACTCTACAGCGCCACCTATTGGAAGTAGCGATCCTACAAGTCACAATCAACCCTTTAACGAGTCGTACAATATGACTTAGGATAAAAGCCAAATCAGTATCTCAATTCGCAGACACGGTGTTTCGGGCTGTTGGCCCTCGTCAGTGCGAAGCATGAGAACTGATTTGGCTAGGTGAGAGGCTCTGGACATGGGGTCTAAGGGGTATCGTTTCTCCTTATGGAGAGTGACATACATCCCTTAGACCCCATGTCCAGAGCCTCTCACCTAGCCAAATCAGTTCTCATGCTTCGCACTGACGAGGGCCAACAGCCCGAAACACCGTGTCTGCGAATTGAGATACTGATTTGGCTTTTATCCTAAGTCATATTGTACGACTCGTTAAAGGGTTGATTGTGACTTGTAGGATCGCTACTTCCAATAGGTGGCGCTGTAGAGTTTAAGTCCTCTTTTTCTCAGAAGAGGCAATTTGCATATTTAAATTCCCAGAGGAGCATTGTACGGCAAATAAGCCTCCTTACCTTGACAAGCCAGAGATGGTATGTCACTCTCCATAAGGAGAAACGATACCCCTTAGACCCCATATCACCTGAACTGTAATCCCTGGGCTCCAACACCGCCAGTTGATGCTCAGAAGTGCTGTCTGCACAGTCTAAACACATGACCCAGTGTTATTGGGTTTTCCGTAATGTCAGCTGATCCCCAGCTGTGTAGCCGGCAATGTGTCCTGCGACCGCCACGCTGACACAACTACTGAAATTTAAGGGAACCTGTCCCCCCCAGGCGTTTGTTACTGAAAGAGCCATCTTGTGCAGCACTAATGCTGCATTTGGACAAGGTGGCTCTTTTTGCTATACTCATTGCACACGCAGAACTAAACACTTATAAAATGTGTCCCCTGATAGCGTGAGACCGTCCTGGAGGTGGGACTTTCCTTCATAATGGGACGCAGCACAGCCGTCATTCCAATCCCTTTGGTGCCGTGTGCTGCCTCCTCAGCGTTGTTTGAATCTGTCCCGTAGCCTGCGCTGTTATGTTATCCCTTGGCCATGCGCACTTACCGCTGCCCATCTTCTGATATCATTTGTTGTCAGGCTGCCTGCGCTTGTGCGGCCGCGCTGCCCGAGATCCCGCCTCGCAGTCTCTTCTGATTTAATCACACTGCAGGCCAGGGATCCATGGGCATGCACAGTGCATATCTTCACCTCAGGCTCTCACTCATCTCCCTCCGCCTTCTTCAGACTGTGCACCGTCAGCTGATCCCTAATAGCATGCCACGGCCATGACGCTGCACAGTCTGAAGAAGCCGGAAGGAGGGGAGTGAGAGGCAAAGATATGCACTGCACATGCCCATGGATCCCAGGCCCGCAGTGTGATTACATTAGACGACACTGCGAGGTGGGATCTCGGGCAGCGCGTCCGCACAGGCGCAACCAGCCTGACACCAAATTATGTCAGAAGACGGGCAGCGCTAACTGCACATGGCCAAGGGATAACATAACAGCGCAGGCTACGGGACAGATTCAAACAACGCTGAGGAGGCGACGCACGGCGCCAAAGGGGTAGGAATGACGGCTGTGCTGCGTCCCATTTTGAAAGACAGTCCCACCTCCGTTGTGGTTTCACGATATCAGGGGACACATTTTATAAGTGTTTAGTTCTGCGTTTGCAAGGAGCATAATTAAAAGAGCCACCTTTTCCTTTTGCATCTCTAGTACTGCACAAGATGGCTCTTTCAGCTATAAACGCCTTGGGGGGAGGGGGGGGTTAAAGGTTCCCTTTCAACTTCCTCCAATCAGGCTTCGGCCTACACTCTGTTCCTCCTTGATTCTCTGGGCTCTAACAATGCCTGTTGGTGCCCGGAAGTGCTGGCTGCACAGAGAAAAACACTTGCTACTGTGTCAGTGGGGTTCAGTAACGTCAGCTGTTCCCCTGCTGTGTAGCCGGCAACTTGTCCTGCAAACGCCACGCAGACACATCAGACAATAAGCTGCCTCCAGTGCAGGCTTCGGCCTACACTCTGCTCCTCCTGCTGACCCTGGGTGCCAACACCGCTAGTTGCTGCTCAGAAGTGCTGGCTGCACAGAGAAAAACATTTGCCACTGTGTCCGTAGGGTTCAGTAACGCCAGCTGTTCCCCTGCTGTGTAGCCGGCAATGTGTCCTGCGAACGCACGCAGACACTACAACAAAAATTAAAGGGAATCTGTCCCCCCAGGCGTTTGTAACTAAAAGAGCCACCTTGTGCAGCACTAATGCTGCATTTGGACAAGGTGGCTCTTTTTGCTATACTCATTGCACACGCAGAACTAAACACTTATAAAATGTGTCCCCTGATACCGATTAACCGTCCCGGAGGTGTGACTTTCCTTCGTAATGACCCTTGGTGCCATGTGCTGCCTCCTCAGCGTTGTTTGAATCTGTCCGGGAGCCTGCGCTGTTATGTTATTGCAGCGCCCCAATGTCCTGGTTGCTGCAGTGATGTCGCTCTTCCATCAGTGGGAGTGATATTACGTCTGATCGTATTAAAGGAGTTCACCTTACCAGGTATCACAAGTCACACACGACACTTCACACTCCAGTCCACCAGGGGGAGCCTTGCTTCTATCTATTAGGGCACTCCTCACATAAGGGTAAAACTGGTGGGTTAGATAGAAAGTTAGTCAGACGATGCCTGGGATTTGACCCAGAGGGTTCCTGTCAGGCAGACAGGGGGAGAAGGAGGAACATCTGAGCTGCAGACAGAGGATCCCTGTCAGGGGTGGGATCCTGACAGAGGTCTAGCATGAGATAGAGAGCTACGGAGCTGCGCCTGCCCCATGTGCGGCAGCATCCTAAGAAGGGACATGAAGAGAAGTGTATTGTGGAGAGTGAGAAACGTAGTCACAGCACAGGGAGATAATACCGGGAGGAGTTCTGCCCCGAGATCGGCAGCCTCCTTCTGAGGCGCGTAGCTGGTGGCCAGAAGACCGAGGGTGTAATTGACTCTACGCATTACTTCAGAGACCGGCAGGACAGTCAATTTCAAGTTGGCTGCCCGACCTTAATACCTAAGAAGACACGGAGTGAAATTGTGGGGGTCGGGGCATCTCTAGGGTCCCTACAAACAAGCCCCAGGCTATCCCAGTCATACGGGTTGTCCTATCCATACCATCTGGGGGACAGAGAGAGAGAGAACATCAGAAACATCTACGAAAGTTGTGAGGACTATCCCGTGGTGCTCAGCAGGGAGGTACTACAACACACAGGCGCTAGTAGGAAGGCTACTGATTTCCACCTGGTTAAGAGAACTCTGCATATGCCTTCGGACCAGCCGGACTCTGCCTGCCCTGTTAACGGTACTCTGGACTGTGGACGCTGAAGTCTTCAGTAAAAGGTAAAGAGACTGCAACCTTTGTGTCCTCGTTATTCATTGCGCCTTACATCATCCACCATCACCACCTACACTTCTGGGAAGCCCTGGGGACATACTTGACCTGTGGGAAGGTATACCATCTAGCTGCCATTCCATCACCCCAGCAGACCCCTAAGCAGCGTTGGTCACCCTGACCGAGTACCACAGGTGGCATCACGAACACCGTATAGACTTCACCTTTAATTGGTCGCCCCTCAGAAGGGCCACGGACCGGGTCGGGCCACCGTGATATTCCCCGAACCGAAGGACCCGGTACCGAGTGCCCTATTGCCCTTAACGTGGGGGCAATCCATTATCCCTTGGCCATGCGCGTTTAGCGCTGCCCGTCTTCTGACATAATTTATTGTCAGGATGGCTGTGCCTGTGTGACCGCCCTGCCCGAGATCACGCCCCGCAGTGTCTTATTTATTCTCACTGCAGGGCTGGGATTCATGGGCATGCGTAGTGCATATCTTCGCCTCTCACAAATTTCCTTCCGCCTTCTTCAGACTGTGCGGCTTCACGGCCGTGGCATGCGATAAGGGATCAGCTGACGCCACACAGTCTGAAGCAGGCATAAGGACATGAGTGAGAGGTGAAGATATTAACTGCGCAAGGCCATGAATCCCAGCCCCGCAGTGTGAATACATCAGAAGACACTGCGGGGCTAGGATTCATGGGCATGCGCAGTCAATTTGCTCCAATTATTCTTCGGCCTACACTCTGCTCCCCCTGCTGACCCTGGGCTCTAACACCGCCAGTTGGTGCTCAAAAGTGTTGGCTGCACAGAGAAAAACACTTGACACTGTGTCAGTGGGGTTCAGTAATGCCAGCTGTTCCCCTGCTGTGTAGCCGGCAACGAGTCCTGCAAACGCCACACAGACACAACAGATATTAAACTGCCTCCAGTGCAGGCTTCGGCCTACACTCTGCTCCTCCTTGATTCCCTGGGCTCTAACACCGCCAGTTGGTGCTCGGAAGTGCTGGCTACACAGAGAAAAACACTTGCCATGCCACTGTGTCAGTGGGGTTCAGCAATGCCAGCTGTTCCCCTGCTGTGTAGCCGGCAACATGTCCTGCAAACACCATGCAGACACAACAGACAATAAGTTGCTTCCAGTGCAGGCTTCGGCCTACACTCTGCACCTCTGCTCCTCCTTGATGCACTGGGCTCTATCACCGTCCGTTGGTGCCCAGAAGTGCTGGCTGCACAGAGAGAAACACTCGCCACTGTGTCAGTGGGGTTCAGTAACGTCAGCTGTTCCCCTGCTGTGTAGCTGGCAACCTGTCCTGCAAACGCCACGCAGACACAACAGACAATAAGCTGCCTCCAGTGCAGGCTTCGGCCTACACTCTGCTCCTCCTGCTGACCCTGGGCTCCAACACCGCTAGTTGCTGCTCGGAAGTGCTGGCTGCACAGAGAAAAACACTCGCCACTGTGTCAGTGGGGTTCAGTAACGCCAGCTGTTCCCCTGCTGTGTAGCCGGCAATGTTTCCTGCAAATGCCATGCAGACACAACAGACAAAAATCTGCCTCCAGTGCAGGCTTCGGCCTACACTCTGCTCCCCCTGCTGACCCTTGGCTCCAACACCGCTAGTTGGGGCTCTAGGAAGACAATCTTGAATAGATCCCCATCCTGGTTCCAGTACCGTCAGCAGGTTCTGGGCAGAGCCTTTGGCTTAGGTGCCTCTTTCTGGGTATCCGAGTTCCACCGTCAGGTGGTCCTTGGTAGTGCTTTCTGGCACGGGTACCTCCTGCTTAGTAATTGGATTCCAGTAATGTAAGCTGGTCCTCAGTAGTTCCATTGGCTCTTGTATCTTCGGCTACCCATCCGGGTTCCAATACCGTCAGCTGCTTCTCGGCAGTGTCTTGTGCTCTTGTACCTTCTGCTCCACATCCTGGTTCCAGTACCGTCAGCTGGTTCCTGACAGAGCCTTTGGCTTAGGTGCCTCCTTCTGGGTATCCGAGTTCCAACAACGTCAGATGGTCCTTGGTAGTGCTTTCTCGCACGCGTACCTCCTGCTTAGTTACCGGGTTCCAGTAACATCAGCTGGTCATCGGTAGTTCCATTGGCTCTTGGACCTTCGGGTAGCCATCCGAGTTCCAGTTCCATCAGCTGGTTCTCGGCATTTTCTCAGCCTTCTTGTACCTTCTGCTACATTTCCAATTCAAGACCCTAAAGACGATGACCCGGAAGACCGAGAAGCAGAAAAACAAGAGGCTGCAGAACAGAGAGCAGAAGAACATTAAGCATAAGACTAAACATCAGAGCAAAAGATATTATCTAAATTATAAGCAGAAGAAGACTAAGCAGTGTATGGGAGTGAGTCCGCTCCTCCTTGAGTGTATGGGAGTGAGTCCGCCCCTGGAAAAAGCCTGCTGTTGCAGGCCTAACTGAATGCGGACAAATCCTGTTGTAACCCTTTTGTGACAGGCAGAACGGAAGGTGTAATCTTCAAACTGTTATAGATAACAATTACAGGAATGCCTGTCACAAATAAGAATATGAGGAAGAAGTAGAATATGAAGAAGAACAATAGTTTAATAAAAAAGAATATGAAGAATGTAACAAAAAAAAATAATAGGTAGAAGAAGAAGAAGATGAATAAGGTGAAGAAGAAGTTGATGTCAAAGATGCTGCTGCTGAGGATGATGAAGAAGAAAGTGTTGGAGAAGTAAAAAAGAAGGTGAAGGGCATGGAAGTAGTGAAACATTAATATCTGACAAAATGAAAAAAATCTTAACATAGTCAATATCTTTGTAACTCCGAACGTCTTAAAAAAAATTAAAATTCCTGCTATTCTATTTGATTGGGCTAAACCTCTATGCCTTTAACCCCTTAAGCCCCGAGGGTGGTTTGCACGTTAATGACCGGGCCAATTTTTACAATTCTGACCACTGTCCATTTATGAGGTTATAACTCTGGAACGCTTCAACGGATCTTGGCGATTTTGACACTGTTTTCTCGTGAGATATTGTACTTCATGATAGTGATAAAATTTATTTGATATAACTTGCGTTTATTTGTGAAAAAAATGGAAATTTGGTGAAAATTTTGAAAATTTCGCATTTTTCCAACTTTGAATTTTTATGCCCTTAAAACACAGAGATATGTCACGCAAAATGCTTAATAAGTAACATTTCCCACATGTTTACTTTACATCAGCACAATTTTGGAACCAAAATTTTTTTTTGTTAGGGAGTTATAAGGGTTAAAAGTTGACCAGAAATTTCAAATTTTTACAACACCATTTTTTTTAGGGACCACATCTCATTTGAAGTCATTTTGAGGGGTCTATATGATAGAAAATACCCAAGTGTGACACCATTCTAAAAACTGCACCCTTCAAGGTGCTCAAAACCACATTCAAGAAGTCTATTAACCCTTCAAGTGTTTCACAGGAATTTTTGGAATGTTTAAATAAAAATGAACATTTAACTTTTTTTCACACAAAATTTATTTCAGCTCCAATTTGTTTTATTTTACCAAGGGTAACAGGAGAAAATGGACCTCAAAAGTTGTTGTAAAATTTGTCCTGAGTACGCTGATACCCCATATGTGGAGGTAAACCACTGTTTGGGCGCATGGCAGAGCTCGGAAGGAAAGGAGCGCCATTTGACTTTTCAATGCAAAATTGACTGGAATTGAGATGGCACGCCATGTTGCGTTTGGAGAGGCCCTGATGTGCCTAAACATTGTAACCCCCCACAAGTGACACCATTTTGGAAAGTAGACCCCTTAAGGAACTTATCTAGATGTGTGGTGAGCACTTTGACCCACCAAGTGCTTCACAGAAGTTTATAATGCAGAGCCGTAAAAATAAAAAATCATATTTTTTCACAAAAATGATTTTTCGCCCCCAATTTTTTATTTTCCCAAGAGTAAGAGAAGAAATTAGACCACAAAAGTTGTTGTGCAATTTGTCGTGAGTATGACGATACCCCATATGTGGGGGTAAACCACTGTTTGGGCGCATAGCAGAGCTCGGAAGGGAGGGAGCACCATTTTACTTTTCAATGCAAAATTGACTGGAATTAAGATGGGACGCCATATTGCGTTTGGAGAGCCCCTGATGTGCCTAAACATTAAACCCCCCCCACAAGTGACATCATTTTGGAAAGTAGACACCCTAAGGAACTTATCTAGATGTGTTTTGAGACCTTTGAACCCCCAAGTGTTTCACTACAGTTTACAACGCAGAGCCGTGAAAATAAAAAATCTTTTTTTTCCCCACAAAAATGATTTTTAGCCCCCCAAATTTTTATTTTACCAAGGATAACAAGAGAAATTGGACTGCAAAAGTTGTTGTCCAATTTGTCCCGAGTACGCTGATACCCCATATGTTGGGGTAAACCCCTGTTTGGGCGCACGGGAGAGCTCGGAAGGGAAGGAGCACTGTTCTACTTTTTCAACGCAGAATTGGCTGGAATTGAGATCGGACGCCATGTCGCGTTCGGAGAACCCCTGATGTGCCTGAACAGTGGAAACTCCCCAATTCTACCTGAAACCCTAATCCAAACACACCCCTAACCCTAATCCCAACGGTAACCCTAACCACACCCCTAACCCTACCACACCCCTAATTCTAATCCCAACCCTAATCCCAACCGTAAATGTAATCCAAACCCTAACCCTAACTTCAGCCCCAACCCTAACCCTAACTTTAGCCCCAACCCTAACCCTAACTTCAGCTCCAACCCTAACCCTAGCCCTAACCCTAGCCCTAACCCTAGCCCTAGCCCTAATCCTAGCCCTAACCCTAGTCCTAACCCTACTCCTAACCCTAGCCCTAACCCTAGCCCTAACCCTAACCCTAGCCCTAATGGAAATAAATACATTTTGTTAATTTTATTATTTTTCCCTAACTAAGGGGGTGATGAAGGGGGGTTTGATTTACTTTTATAGCGTTTTTTATATCGGATTTTTATGATTGGCAGCTGTCACACACTAAAAGACGCTTTTTACAGCAGAAAAGTTTTTGCATCTCCACATTTTGAGACCTATAATTTTTCCATATTTTGGTCCACAGAGTCATGTGAGGTCTTGTTTTTTGCGGGACGAGTTGACGTTTTTATTGGTAACATTTTCGGACACGTGACAGTTTTTGATCCGATTTTTGTGAGGCAGAATGACCAAAAACCAGCTATTCATGAATTTTTTTGGGGGAGGCATTTATACCGTTTCATGTTTGGTAAAATTGATAAAGCAGTTTTATTCTTCGGGTCAGTACGATTACAGCGATACCTCATTTATATCATTTTTTATGTTTTGGTGCTTTTATACGATAAAAACTATTTTATAGAAAAAATAATTTTTTTTTGCATCGCTTTATTCTGAGGACTATAACTTTTTTCTTTTTTCTTTGAGGAAGCTGTATCATGGCTCGTTTTTGTGGGACAAGATGACGTTTTCAGCGGTACCATGGTTATTTATATCCGTCTTTTTGATCGCGTGTTATTTCACTTTTTGTTTGGCAGTATGATAATAAAGCGTTGTTTTTTGGCTCGTTTTTTTTTTTTTCTTACGGCGTTCACTGAAGGGGTTAACTAGTGGGACAGTTTTATAGGTTGGGTCGTTACGGACACGGCAATACTAAATATGTGTACTTTTATTGTGTTTTTTTTGTTAGATAAAGAAATGTATTTATGGGAATAATACATATATTTTTTTATTTATTTAGGATTTTTTTTTTTTTTTTACACATGTGGAAATTTTTTCTTTTTTACTTTTTTACTTGGGGGGGGACATCACAGATCGCTGATCTGACAGTTTGCATAGCACTCTGTCAGATCGGCGATCTGACATACAGCAGTGCAGGCTTACCAGAGCCTGGTCTGCACTCGGAAGTACTCCTTGCAGTACCCGGATGCAGCCCCGCGGCCATTTTGGATCCGGGGACTGCAGGGAGGAGACGCTCGGTACAAGGTGAGTACATCACCTTGTACCAATCGTCTCAGGGAAGCACGCAGGGAGCCCCCTCCCTGCGCGATGCTTCCCTGTACCGCCGGTACACTGCGATCATGTTTGATTGCAGTGTGCCGGGGGTTAATGTGCCGGGGGCAGTCCGTGACCACTTCTGGCACATAGTGCCGGATGTCAGCTGCGATAGTCAGCTGACACCCAGCCGCGATAGGCCGCGCTCCCCTCGTGAGCGCGGCCGATCGCATATGACGTACTATCCCATCACTGGGAATTAAGTCCCACCTTGACGGGATAGTATGTCATATGGGATTAAGGGGATAATGTCTCCGCCACCTCCCCCAATACATCCTACATTATTCTTAGTTGTTTTCCTTCATGTAGAATGAACCTACAAGGAAAGAAAGGGTTTATTTTAATTCCGATATTTTGGTCCCATTGACTTGCATTGGTATCGGGTATCGGTATCGGCGATATCCGATATTTTTTGAATATCGGCCGATTCAATCCGATACCGATACTTTCTGATATCGGAAGGTATCGCTCACCACTAATAATGACAGAAATTTTTACCAGGGGTACCAAACTTTTATAAGCCACTATGGTGTCCTCAGCCAAATCAAGTGTTCTTATGTTTGGAGAAATTGGGATAAGTAGCTGATGGCCGAATGCTCAGCAGAGCTAATATCTGCTGTTTATAGGGACCCTTAGAGCTGGGACAATTGGGGAGACAATCATATAAAACACATTTAGAAATAAATAAAGCAGGCATCTGTGATAAACAGTTAATTGAAAGATACATAATTGTTTTGTAATCTGAATACATAGGAGGTGAATAATTTGGAAGGGAGTTTTAAGGATGGTGCACTACTGGGATTTAATCAGTTAAAAAAAACAATGTAAAGAACCCACCACTGTGCTATTTAGATATAGGCACCTTAGTTGTGTAATTAATTAAACAATTAATAAAGTAATATACCAAGTGAGTAATTTTAGAACACAAATGATTAAACAGAGAATTAGCTTGAAAATATATAGACATTTGACATGCCATATTGTTCAAATTTAAAATACGCATGCTTTTAGGAAATTGGAATGGGTGTTAAATCATATAGATAAGCAAGAATGGGCTAGAAATCAGATACGGTTCAGGAAAAGTGGACACTAGAGATAAGCGATTCAATTAGATGCAAATTGATTTTATGTCAAATTTCATAAAATTCACATTTCCTGGAGAATTCAATCAATTTGTGATTCAATTCATGTGAGTAGACAAAAAGAATGCATGGCGCCGTCTTACATAAAACAGAATAGTGCATCAGCCACAGAAGAATCACATGTCTTTAGGTGTTGTTTTGCAGGTTTCCCTGTAATGTCTTGCAGTTATCATATCACAGGGTAAAACACAGACAAGCAGCTGGGACTTTCAAAGCGTATATAAAATTCAGGTTTAGAATGCAGTAGTCATTTCTGAGTTATTCAGTATAGAGAGACTGGATACCAGAGCTCACACTCAACAACAGAGATAGATAAAATTTTAAAACATTGTATATTTACTCTAGACACGGTGTATTGTACTACTACAGCACTGAAGATGAGAGTCGAACTCAAAATCTTTTCATATAAATTGTGCATTCTGTTTTGCTAGTCCAAATTGACAACCATACATGCCACACCAACACTGCAGATTACTGCCCCATTTTGATTTCTGTGTGTGTGCCTACATCCCTAGTTTTTCTGTCATGGAGTGACCCGACCCAATGGATGGTCGGTCAACGGACAGCAAAACTCACAAACAACAGGATGGAAAAGGTGAAAGGAAAGCCCTACCAGTAGGGAACGGGGAATGGTCACCTGAGCTCAAACCAGAGCCTGCCCCTACACTCCCCTAATGCCCTATGCAGGTCCTTCTCCCTCTGCCATCAGGATACCTCTTCCCTAGTTGTCACCTATTACTGCCCTGGCTAGTGCATTGGGCGGCAAGGAGCACTAGCCTCACCTCTGCAGATAATACACACAGGGGGAAGTGACAAATACCAAAGGGACAAGGTAACAAAAACACCACACTTAGCTTATGAACACCACTGCTAAGTTCCACACAGCAGATAACAACAGCAACTGGACTCCAATAACCAGACATGGCTAACACCAGAGAGCCACTCCTGCTAGGCTGGTCTCCAGAAAGAAACTGTATCACCAACAGTCAGCTGATGCATCTGGTGACTTTTTAAAGGATGGTGGGAGTGGTCACCACTAGGGTTGAGCAACTTTTACTTTTTTGGGGTCGAGTCGGGTTTTGCGAAACCCGACTTTGTCAAAAGCCGAGTCGAGTGAAATCGGCCGATCTTCTTGAAAAGTCGGGGTCGTTGATCGGCCGAAACATGAAACCCAATGCAAGTCAATGGGGAAGCATAGTCGGCAGTGAGTAGAGGCCAGGAAAACACCTACAGTGCCCATTTTAATGCCAAAAACATCAATTCTTGTTACTTAAGCTTGTCAATCTTAATTTACCTTATAATAATAGGTAGCCATTGAAAATTTGGGGGTCATTTGGCTAAAGTTGTGGGGGGTAGGGCTGGTTCAAGTTTTTAGTGGGCCCAGGAAACATGGACTATGTCACGGCGGTAGAGCAGTTAGAGGTAAGTATTGCAACGTTGCAAGTGCTGTGATCCTGAGCAAGCAGGGGGTCCCACTCGTTCGCATTGGCACTGGCACAGGGCCCCTCACAGTATGGTGGTGTGTTTGCATGGCGGGGGTGCCTCCCACCGGCAGTGACACTTTTGCGTACTATGAGGGGCCCTGTGCCAGTGGCGTCGCCAATGAGTGGGCCCCCCCACCTGATGAAGGAACCTGCACTTTCACCTGCACCTTCCTCTTTGTCCCCGTGTAAGGTGGTATAGTATGCGGGAAGAGGAACCAGACTTTCAGCAGGGTCAGATTCAGGCTGTGTAGCGTGCAAGGGGAATGTAGTGGTCTGGGTCAATGTACCAGCGGGCTCATCTAGCAGTGGCTGGGCAATGGGCAGGATGAGGAGGAAACACAGATCTAGGCCCAAAAGTGGCCTAAATGCAGTTCAAAATTGGTAACAGGACTAACCAGGCGGCATTGCTTTGTTCAGTGGAGGACAACTGTAATGAGAGGCTGACACAGTGAGTAGGGCCAAATAAGTAACTACTAACTAGGCTAAATGCAGTTCTAAATTGCTAACAGTAGGAAACAGGCGGCACTGCTTTGTTCAGTGGAGGAGAACACCAAGCAGCGGCAGACACCGTTACTAGCCCCCAACCAAACTAGTAGGCCAACTGCAGTGTTACATTAACAACTACCTAATGAGAGCCTGAAGGTTGAAGCTCAGACAAGGAAACCTGGAGGAGAACACAAAGGAGGAGGAGAACACCAAGGAGCGGCAGAAACCGTTACTAGGCCCCAACCCAAGTAGTAGGGCAACAAAAGTGTTACTTTTAAAAATACTTAATGAGAGCCTGAAGTTTGAAGCTCAGACAAGGCAACCTGGAGGAGAACACCAAGGAGGAGGAGAACACAAAGGAGGAGGAGAACACCAAGGAGCGTCAGACACCGTTACTAGGCCCCAACCCAAGTAGTAGGGCAACAAAAGTGTTACATTTAAAAATACTTAATGAGAGCCTGAAGGTTGAAGCTCAGACAAGGAAACCTGGAGGAGAACACCAAGGAGGAGGAGAACACCAAAGAGCGGCAGACACCGTTACTAGGCCCCAACCCAAGTAGTAGGGCAACAAAAGTGTTACATTTAAAAATACTTAATGAGAGCCTGAAGGTTGAAGCTCAGACAAGGAAACATGGAGGAGAACACCAAGGAGGAGGAGAACACCAAGGAGGAGGAGAACACCAAGGAGCGTCAGACACCGCTACTAGGCCCCAACCCAAGTAGTAGGGTAACAAAAGTGTTACATTTAAAAATACTTAATGAGAGCCTGAAGGTTGAAGCTCAGACAAGGAAACCTGGAGGAGAACACCAAGGAGGAGGAGAACACCAAGGAGCGTCAGACACTGTTACTAGGCCCCAACCCAAGAAGTAGGGCAACAAAAGTGTTACATTTAAAAATACTTAATGAGAGCCTGAAGGTTGAAGCTCAGACAAGGAAACCTGGAGGAGAACACCAAGGAGGAGGAGAACACCAAGGAGCATCAGACACCGTTACTAGGCCCCAACCCAAGTAGTAGGGCAACAAAAGTGTTAAATTTAAAAAAAAATAATGAAAGCCTGAAGGTTGAAGCTCAGACAAGGAAACCTGGAGGAGAACACCAAGGAGGAGGAGAACACCAAGGAGCGTCAGACACCGTTACTAGGCCCCAACCCAAGAAGTAGGGCAACAAAAGTGTTACATTTAAAAATACTTAATGAGAGCCTGAAGGTTGAAGCTCAGACAAGGCAACCTGGAGGAGAACACCAAGGAGGAGGAGAACACCAAGGAGGAGGAGAACACCAAGGAGCGTCAGACACCGTTACTAGGCCCCAACCCAAGTAGTAGGGCAACAAAAGTGTTACATTTAAAAATACTTAATGAGAACCTGAAGGTTGAAGCTCAGACAAGGAAACCTTGAGGAGAACACCAAGGAGGAGGAGAACACCAAGGAGGAGGAGGACACAAAGGAGCAGCAGACACCGTTACTAGGCCCCAACCCAAGTAGTAGGGCAACAAAAGTGTTACATTTAAAAATACTTAATGAGAGCCTGAAGGTTGAAGCTCAGACAAGGAAACCTGGAGGTGAACACCAAGGAGGAGGAGAACACCAAGGAGCGGCAGACACCGTTACTAGGCCCCAACCCAAGTAGTAGGGCAACAAAAGTGTTACATTTAAAAATACTTAATGAGAGCCTGAAGGTTGAAGCTCATACAAGGCAACCTGGAGGAGAACACCAAGGAGGAGGAGAACACCAAGGAGGAGGAGAACACCAAGGAGGAGGAGAACACCAAGGAGCGTCAGACACCATTACTAGGCCCCAACCCAAGTAGTAGGGCAACAAAAGTGTTACATTTAAAAATACTTAATGAGAGCCTGAAGGTTGAAGCTCAGACAAGGAAACCTGGAGGAGAACACCAAGGAGGAGGAGAACACCAAGGAGCGGCAGACACCGTTACTAGGCCCCAACCCAAGTAGTAGGGCAACTGCAGTGTTACATTTAAAAATACTTAATGAGAGCCTGAAGGTTGAAGCTCAGACAAGGAAACCTGGAGGAGAACACCAAGGAGGAGGAGAACACCAAGGAGCGGCAGACATCGTTACTGGGCCCCAACCAAAGTAGTAGGGCAACTGCAGTGTGACATTAAAAAATACTTAATGAGAGCCTGAAGGTTGAAGCTCAGCTTTTTCAGTGGAGGACAGCGTGATTTAGTGGCGCAGACAGACAAAAGTAGTATGTGTTAACTAAAAAGGTTGGCTCTATGCAGTTTTAAATTGGTTACAGGGGTACACAGGCAGCATTGGTGTGGTCAGTGGAGGACAATTGGAAGGAGGGACCGCAGACAGACTTCCTAGGCCTAAAATAATAAAATAGGCTCTATGCAGCTTAAATTTGGCAACAGGGGTACACAGGCAGCATTGGTGTGGTCAGTGGAGGACAATTGGAAGGAGGGACCACAGACAGACTTCCTAGGCCTAAAATAATAAAATAGGCTATATGCAGCTTCCATGATGTGGCAGGGGTACACTGGCAGCATTGGTGTGGTCAGTGGAGGACAATTGGAAGGAGAGACCGCAGACAGACTTCCTAGGCCCAAAATAAGTAAATAGGCTCTATGCAGCTTAAATTTGGCAACAGGGGTACACAGGCAGCATTGGTGTGGTCAGTGGAGGACAATTGGAAGGAGGGACCGCAGACAGACTTCCGAGGCCTAAAATAATAAAATAGGCTATATGCAGCTTCCATGATGTGGCAGGAAGCTGGGACCGCAGACAGACTTCCGAGACCTAAAATAATAAAATAGGCTATATGCAGCTTCCATAATGTGGCAGGGGTACACAGGCAGCATTGGTGTGGTCAGTGGAGGACAATTGGAAGGAGGGACAAGCCCAGGGCCCCTCATGTTACAACGGTGTGTCTGACGTTGGGTGCGCGCCACCACCACCAGAGACACTTCATTGTACTATGAGGGACGCAGTGCCAGTCCCATCGACCAAAAGTGGGCACACCCACCTCTTCAGACAAACGGCACTCTGATGGGTGCTTGCGCCAAGTGGCGAGACCACGGCCCCGTGGGGGGAGTGTATACATGTCGTATGCTGGACAAACAGCAGCAGCAAATTAAGAGATTGGAACAGTCAGTAATACCAGTCCCAAAGCAAGACCTTTTTACAGGAAAGCTAGGTGTCAGCCAGGAAAGGTGGGGCAAAATAATTTGAAATCCATGAAAAATAGTTAGTAACCATACTGGACAAATGCTGTCTCCTGTCACTTTGAATTGATGCTGCAGTACCTGTCATGTCTGCGGTCATTGCGAAATCACTCCACAACCTGGTCAGAAAACCCCTCTGTCCAATGCCACTTCTGATTTGTGCACCTCTAAAACCTCTGCCCTGTTGCCCCCTGCATCTCGTGTGAGAACCATCACCGGCGCTGTGTGCTGGGAATGCCTGAATCAAACGGTCTACAAGAGTAGCTTGTTTGGTTGCCAATATTTGTTTGAGGTTCTCATGTGGCATGATATTTTGCAATTTGCCTTTATAGCGAGGATCAAGGAGGCAGGCCAACCAGTAATCGTCATCGGTCATCATTTTTATAATGCGTGGGTCCCTTTTGAGGATACGCAAGGCATAATCCGCCATGTGGGCCAATGTTCCAGTTGTCAAGTCAGTGCATATGCTGGGTTGAGGAGCACTTTCGGGCAAATCAACATCACTTGTCTCCCTCAAAAACCCTGGACCCGGCCTTGCACCGCCAGCACTTTCTATTGCCCCCTGAGAAGCTTCCTCATCCAAAAAATACTCTTCTCCATCATCCTCCTCCTCTTCGGCCGCCACCTCGTCCTGTAGACTTCCCTGAGCAGACAATGGCTGACTGTCATCAAGGCTTCCCTCGTTCTCGGCTGCAGACGCCTGCTCCTTTATGTGCGTCAAACATTACATCAGCAGGGGGATGCTCATGCTTATGATGGCGTTGTCTGCACTAACCAGCCGTGTGCATTCCTCAAAACACTGAAGGACTTGACACAGGTCTTGGAGCTTCGACCACTGCACAGATGACAACTCCATGTCTGCCATCCAACTGCCTGCCCATGTATGTGCATCCTCCCACAAATACATAACAGCACGCCTCTGTTCGCACAGTCTATGAAGCATGTGCAGTGTGGAGTTCCACCTTGTTGCAAAGTCGATGATTAGGCGATGCTGGGGAAGGTTCAAAGACCGCTGATGGTTCTGCATACGGATGGAGTGTACGGGTGAACGGCGGATATGAGAGCAAAGTCTGCGCACTTTCAGCAGCAGGTTGGGTAACCCCGGATAACTTTTCAGGAAACACTGCACCACCAGGTTTAAGGTGTGAGCCAGGCAAGGAATGTGTTTCAGTTGTGAAAGGGCTATGGCAGCCATAAAATTCCTTCTGTTGTCACTCACTACCTTGCCTGCCTCAAGATGTACAGTGCCCAGCCATGACTGAGTTTCTTGCTGCAAGAACTCGGACAGAACTTCTGCGGTGTGTCTGTTGTCACCCAAACACTTCATTGCCAATACAGCCTGCTGACGCTTGCCACAAGCTGTTCCATAATTGGACACCTCGTGTGCAACAGTGGCAGCTGCGGATGGAGTGGTTGTGCGACTGCGGTCTGTGGATGAGCTCTCGCTTCTGCTAGAGGATGAGGAGGAGGGGGGAAGAATGCCTACAGCCAACTGTTTCCTAGACCATGGGCTAGGCAGAACTGTCCCAATATTACTGTCCCCTGTGGACCCCGCATCCACCACATTAACCCAGTGTGCCGTGATGGACACGTAACGCCCCTGGCCATGCCTACTGGTCCATGCATCTGTTGTCAGGTGCACCTTTCTACTCACAGATTGCCTGAGCGCATGGACAATGTGGTCTTTTACATGCTGGTGGAGGGCTGGGATGGCTTTTCTCGAAAAGAAGTGTCGACTGGGTAGCTTGTAGCGTGGTACAGCATAGTCCATCAGGGCTTTGAAAGCTTCGGTTTCAACTAACCGGTAGGGCATCATCTCTAACGAGATTAGTCTAGCAATATGGGCGTTCAAACCCTGTGTACGCGGATGCAAGGATGAATACTTCCTTTTCCTAACGAGAGTCTCCTGTAGGGTGAGCTGGACTGGAGAGCTGCATACGGTGGAACTAGCGGGGGTGCCGGTGGACATGGGTGAGTGAGAGAGGGTTGGTGATGGTATTCTTGATGGTGCCCTACATCCAGTTTTTCCGACCACGAACCTGGTGATTCCCTGACTGCTTTGGCCTTGCGATGACACCGCCACATTACCTGCAGGTGGTG
The DNA here is from genome assembly GCF_051348905.1 of Ranitomeya variabilis. Taxonomy (NCBI): domain Eukaryota; kingdom Metazoa; phylum Chordata; class Amphibia; order Anura; family Dendrobatidae; genus Ranitomeya; species Ranitomeya variabilis. The sequence continues at coordinate 399,054,566 of NC_135237.1, read as the reverse complement.
TGGTAAACGCTGGGCTTACAGTGAGGGAAGGGATGTCGCGTTGCTGACTAGCTTCATTCTGAGAGGGTGCTACAATGTTAAGTGACGTTTGGTAGTTTGTCCAGGCTTGCAAGTGCATGGTGGTTAAATGTCTATGCATGCAACTTGTATTTAAATTTTTAACATTCTGACCACTGCTGAAGGTCCTTGAGCATTTCTTACAGATGACTTTGCGCTGATCATTGGGATCTTGTTTAAAAAAATTCCAGACTGCACTCTTCCTATCGGATACCTTTTCAGGCATTGCACACTGAGCTACTTTAACCTGATGGCCACGCTGTCCTACAACTGGTTTTGGTTTTGCCACACGTTTTTGGCCAGATACGGGCCTGCCAGATGGAACCTGTTGCGATGTTGATGCCTGCTGCGGCTCCTCCTCCTCCGCTTCAGAGCTACTGCTGCCTGCACCCTGTTCCCCCAATGGCTGCCAATCGGGGTCAACAACTGGGTCATCTATGACCTCCTCTTCTATGTTCTGTGCACCTTCCTCTGGGTCACCATGTAAGCCGGTGCTATAGTGTTCGTGACGAGGCTCCATAGTCTCATCGGGGTCAGATTCTGGATCAGTACACTGCGAGAGCAATGTTCTGATCTGAGTCAAAGGAACAGCATAATAATCTGGCCGTGGCTGTGCATCTGTGCACTCCATGTCCGATTCGTCTTGTAATGGGCATGGCCTGTTAACAATTTCCCTTTCTAACCCAGGCACGGTATGTGTAAAGAGCTCCATAGAGTAACCAGTTGTGTCACCTGACGCATCCTTCACTGTTGTTCTGGGTGAAGGACACAAGGAAGCGACTTGTTCCTGACCGGGAGCATCCACTAACGACGCACTGCTCTGACATTTGGCACTTTCCAAGGAGGAGGAGGCGAAAGAGCTAGAGGCAGAGTCAGCAAGGAAAGCCAATACTTGTTCCTGCTGCTCCGGCTTCAAAAGCTTTGGTTTTCCTACTCCCAGAAAAGGGAGCCTTCGAGGCCTTGTGTAGCCTGACGATGATGCTGGCTCAACAACTCGAGACTTAGGGGCTATATTGCTTTTCCCACGGCCACGACCACCTGATGCTCCACGACCACCACCACTACCATCATTACCAGCTGGCAATGAACGCCCCCGGCCACGACCTCTTCCACCACACTTCCTCATTATTGGAAAAATTTAACCTAACTAACAACCATTAGGTGGTCCTGTAAAACCAGGTAGAAGGTGTACGTGAACTTGTTGTGAATTTAAATTTCTCTTTTTTATGTGTGGGAGAATGCAGGGAAAAATCAGGCCCACTGTATTACACTACACTGTTTGATTGGCAGACAGAGGCTGGCAGATATGACACTAACAGGACTGATGCAGATGCACACACTGGCAATAGAAATGTCCCTCTTTTCTTTTATATGGGAGACAAGGGATTTAATCAGGCCCACTATATCACAGTATAGTTCCTGTGGCACAAAATGACTGACAGATACCACAGACAGCACTTGCACATATGCACAGAGTTGCAAGATTATTCTCCCTTTCTTTTAATTTTTTTTGGGATATGGGAGACAAGTGATTTAATCAGGCCCACTGTTATACAGTAGGTTTTCTGTGGCAGAAAAAAAAGAAAGATGCCACACACAGGACTGGCACTAATGCAGATTTGCCAATCTTAATCTCCCACTTTTTTTTTTGTTTTATGGGAGAAATAGGAAGAAATCAGGCACACTGTTATACAGTAGGTTTTCTGTGGCTGAAAAAAAGACAGATGCCACACACAGGACTGGCACTAATGCAGATTTGCCAATCTTAATCTCCCAATTTTTTTTTATGCGATAATTAGGAAGAAATCAGGCACATTGTTATACAGTAGGTTTTCCGTGGCAGAAAGTGGCTTGAAGAGATATAACAAAAAAAATAAAAATAAAAATAAAAAATGTACTACTATCTCCCTACAGTAATCTCAGAAAAGTGTGGCAGGCAGCAATAAAAAGGAGTGCTGCACACAAAAGTCAGAAGTGTGCACAAACAAACAAGATAGCTGTGCAGAATGAAGGAGCAACATGATTTGTGCTTTGAAAAAAGCAGTTGGTTTGCACAGCGGCATACACACAGCAATGCAGCTATCAGGGAGCCTTATAACCTACAGAGCTGTTGCACAGAAATGTAGCCTCCACTGTCCCTGCAAAGAAAAGGTGGTGTTGGACAGTGGAAATCGCTACAGCACAAGCGGTTTTGGGGTCAATTTACCCTGCCTAACGCTATCCCTGCTTCTGACGAAGTGACATCATCCTCTCCCTACGCTCAGATCAGCAGCAGTAAGATGGCGGTCGGCGGGAACGCCCCTTTATAGCCCCTGTGACGCCACAGAAAGCAAGCCAATCACTGCCATGCCCTTCTCTAAGATGGTGGGGACCAGGACCTATGTCATCACGCTGCCCACACTCTGCGTGCACCTTCATTGGCTGAGAAATGGCACTTTAAGCGTCATATGAAACGCGACTTTGGCGCGAAGATCGTGTACCGCATGGCCGATCCCACGCTGGGATCGGGCCGGGTTTCTAGAAACCCGACTTTGCCAAAAGTCGGCGACTTATGAAAATGACCGATCCGTTTCGCTCAACCCTAGTCACCACCTGCATCAGCTGACCCAGCAGCACTGTAGTAACATCATATTGCCAGCGGGGGAAAGAAACTGACATTAACCCCTGATGGTCCAAAAGGAAAAAGGTTTTAAACTGAGTGGAACCAGAGCTGCCACAAATTCAAAAATGGATTGTGACAACTTCTTTATACGTTCATTTTGGGAATTGTTGAAAAAAATGAGGTTAAAAAGATTGTCAAGAGTTAATTATAGCATTGTGCAAAATGAATGGTAGAAAAAGTGACAATGGCAATGAATGGAGTAGTTTGAAAACAAAAATTTGGCTAAGAAGGTGACAGCTGCTAGCAGGAGCAGCACTACCACCACCAATGACACCACCTGTAGTACTCCAAAACACAGCTTACCATTGGTTTCCTTTTATTTCCAGCAAGCTTATCATTGGGGAAAAAGCAGAGGGTGTAATGCAATATATGGAACATCATTCATCTCAGTTACAGCAGGATAATTTTACCTCTGACAGTCAGTTTGAGTCTGTTTTCCTGCACCTTCTACTTCCTCTGTCACTTTTACACAGAATCTTTTACAATCAAAATGTTCAGTTCTGTTAATGACATCTCTATCTGATCTGCCCCTTTGTCCCCTAAGCCATAGTTCCTCAGAGTCTAAGAAATTTGATTTATTTATTTGATGAAATGAACAGTCAGCTTTTTTTACTTGGATGACATGGAGATGGAGAAGATTGAGGACACAATTCAAATGCCTAGATGTGTTGCTGACTTTGTCAGCCATGGTGGAAGACATACCTCCATTTTATGGTATTTTTCTTCAGACTACCCCTCACCTCCGGAGACATACTTCCAAACTTTTGAAGAAGACAAAAAAGTGTATACTCAAATCACTCTCTTAAGCTTCAGACTACAAGACATGTCGCAACTTTGTACATTACAAAATTCTCTGCACCAAGGGCAGAGAGAAGCATATTAAAATTAACTGTTTTTATAGCCAACTTTTTTAAGAGGTTTTCCCTCATTTAGCCTAGTGTGCACCATGTGTGTGCCCTTGATAAAAATGGTTTCATCCACATTACTCACCTTCCCCTGCTTTAGTTCTAGCTTTTTGCCACTGCTGTAGTTTTTGTTTCTAGGGTGCAATATTGGTGTCATTGTGTTTAGTGCATTTGTAGCTAAATACTGAACTCAATGGCTCATGAGTACTTTACCGGCATCAGTGTTGAGCCTTCTTTGCTATCAGGGAAGAGCAAAACAAGGACATTACTGCTCCTCATTCCTAGAATGAAGAACATGATTCAGTCTGCATGGTACTGCCCCACGTGAGCTCAGCAGGTCTGTGCCATTCTCTTGTTGTGCAGCACTACACTAATGATAGAGGGAAATGCTATAAGGGTCTTGTTGAAAGTGAGGGAAATTCATGAGATTCAAATATGAGACTGTTTGTTAGTGTTGGCGGATTGCACTAAATAAAATAAATAATAAATTGCAATCACAACCCAGGGTCCACCGTGCAGAGATGTTGAACTGTTGCTAGCGAGCAAAAATGGAACACACGGTGAGCAATTTACTAGAACACACAGAAATGAAAAAGCTGCTGTACAACTGAGCTGTGTCACTAGTACACAGAACCAAAAGAGCTGCTCTGCAACTGAGCTGTGTCACTCACACACAGAAACAGAACAGATGCTCTGAGCTTAATACCCTGACTAAAGATGTGCTTACTCTGGAACTCTACTGTGCTAACCGCACACATGTAGGAACCAGATGCTAAGTCAAGCAGCTAATTACCCCCATTGATGCTAGCTGCCTTCCTAAGTGTACAGTCCCAAAGCTAGACAGACATACAACACTTGCAGGCAAAGATAGGCAGAGTCTCCACTCACATAGCCAAACATAAATGATGCTAGCGCACGCGCAGGTGTCGCTGGGAGCCTTTTACACCCAAAGCTCCACCCCAAACACTCACACTGACATCGCCCGCAGGCCAATCCAGAGCTGCCACATCACCAGAACAGCCAACATCCGAGCACCAATGAGAAGGCGCCACATCACAGACATGCTCAGTAAAGTGATTTCTGGACTTAGACTCCAGTACGTAATGCAGCGCGTGCAATACACTGGTTATCATAGACTTGACTGCCAGCAGTAACCAAATGTGTGGCATGAGCCTGAGCAAGATGCTGGGACCGACGTCCATGCTGAGCAGCAGTCCCAGCGGCTGAGACCAAATTGGAAACCACGGCACCCGATAAGGCCTGGGATACATCCCACACAGGGGGAAAATCCCAATGCTTAACACTGCTCCACTTAATCTGGGGTGGTAGGGACCTATGGATTTATGTTTTCTTTATTCATTCATAGTTGTAAGTTATAACTTTTTCATTTTTAGCTAAGCTTCATTATATGAGTTTTGCTATTCAGTTACACAAGCAAATTTTGTCATTTTGCCAAACATTTTTTAGCATTACAGTTTTATTAATTTTGTTATGGGTTTACTGGAGAATTAAAAAACAAAACTTAATTTTTTTACTCAATTTATCAATCAACAAAAAGAAACTGTTTACTTTATTGTACATATTGTGATTATAGGTAATATATTATTATTATTTTCTAATGTGTGATGTTATTTTTTTTAAAAGTCTGGCTGAAAGATCTCTCTACATCTGACTAAGGGATCTGCTTCTTCTGTGGTCAGGTGATGCTCCAAATGCTGATGGTGAAGATGGTCAACAATACCTGAAAACTCTGGTAATGGTCATGGTTCTGCCCAGCCCTTTTTGTGGCAACTTGGGAGTGGAAATGCTTTTCCACATTGGTAGAGAGCAATCTACTGCAGTTTTCAGGCTATAGTAGGAAAATAAGCTGTGGATGTCAAATCACTAATCTACTGGGAACTATAGTGCTCTATCAGCACATGAAGTGGCATCAAATGCTCACATAGGAAAAACAAACTAACCTACAATATGAGCAAGGCTTCCTGCTTATCATCTCAAAAATGGATGGTCAGGATGTCTGCTCAAAAGTGCCTGGTTGTTGTTGTTGTTGTCATCACCATCATTTGCTAAATTCTTTACTCTTCCTCCTCTTCCTCCATTGTGTCATCAATCAGTTAGCCATACGTGTTCCCATGAAAGATGCATCCAGTCAGCTGATTGTTTACAAACTTAACTCCTACATGTCTAAGTTCACCACAATCATTGCTGTACACATGGCGTGTACTTCCTTATATGTATTTATGGCATGCACTCAAATTTGATGGTAAATAGTTATCTGAAATTATTACCTGAAGAAATATGTCACTGCTATGTATTCTCACATGACAGAGACTATGATCTGATCCTTTGGATTGATGTTGTTTTCTAAGATGCACTTCACCATTCTTAGTAGCAATTATGGTCAAGGACTTTACATTACTTTCTTGTCCCATTAAATTAAGGAATTGTGTAGCAAAGATACACTACCATAAGCAGGCTAAGTGTTTGAGGGTGACACTACCTCACCAGGCAACACTTATTTACCTCCTCCTCCTCATCTTTATAGGATATCTCCCTGCACACAATAGCAACGATGCATCAAATATCCCACTGGATGGCTTCTAGTCAACTACAACTGGATATGCTTAGTAATAATTAGGGTTGAGCGAAACGGGTCGTGCATTTTCATAAGTCGCCGACTTTTGGCAAAGTCGGCGTCTCATGAAACCCGACCCGATCCCTGTGTGGGGTCGGCCATGCGGTACGCGATCTTGGCGGCAAAGTCGCGTTTCGTATGACGCATTTAGCGCCATTTTTTCAGCCAATGAATGAGCGTGGGCAGAGTGATGACATAGGTCTTAGTAGGGATTTGGAATGTGCAATACGAAATTTTCTGTGCTGGGACGGAGGAGAGAGAGAGAGAGACAGAGAGAGAGAGAGAGAAAAAGAAAAAAAAATTCCTGCATTGGGTTTCGTGTTTCGGCCGAAACCCGACTTTTCACGGTTGTCGGCCGATTTCACTCGACTCGACTTTTAAGACAGTCGGGTTTCACAAAACCCGACTCGACCCTAAAAAACTAAAGGTCGCTCAACCCTAGTAATAATGTCAGAAACATTGTGGCTGCCAATCATTTGGGAAAAGTAACATTCTTGCTACATGGCACGCATCCTCAATTTCTTCATTGAGAAAAGGCAAAAAAGTTTGCATAGCCATTCATGACTGCAATTTTCTTTACCTTCCTCATCACTTTTAGCAAAAATTAGCATTTTGTGTGAATCATTTGGTGTGAACATAATATAGAAAGAAACCTATATGACAATTATACATGGTGCGCCATAACTATGACCCATAATAAAGCTGGAGTGGTCGGATAAGGCCCTCATCCCTATATTTTGGAGGGGACTGGCTGACCATGTGAAGGACGCTTTGGCCACTAGGGAGATTCCTGCCACACTGGAGGAGTTAATAGCTGTGTCCACTCGTATTGACCTCCATTTTAACGAGCGGAGATTAGAGCGAGCTCAGTGTAGGCAGAGGTTTCGGCTGGCTCCCACCTTCGCCAAACCTTTGGAATCTCCGGTCCGGGCCCCTGAGTCACTTGAGGCAATGGGAGTGTCACGAGCGGGATCTAAGTCCTGGTCTGCTAGTGTACTTAAGGTCTGTCATGTTTGCCTGCAGTCAGGACATCTTGCCACCAGATGTTCCCAGCGGTCAGGGAAACGTCAGCGTCTAGTGGTAGTAGGTGGAGGTACACTAGACACGGCGACGTTTGCCTCCAAATTGTCCTTTAAGGGGACAATTACAATTGGCTCATCCACTCATTCGGTTGAGCTCTGCATGGATTCTGGGGTGGAGGGCAATATTATGTCTTCTGCCTTCTCCCAACGTCACGCAATACCTGTCAGGACTCTGAACATTTTTTACCTTTTGTGCATTACTGCCCTTTTCCAAGATGGCGTCTTTGGTCTCATGTGCACTTGTCTTCCTGCTATAAAACTCCACCCCTGCCACTCTGCTCTGAGTTCCTGCTGCATACACCAGTGTTCAGTAATCCTCCTTCATCTGCTCGTGTTACTTCCATCTGCATTTGCTGGACATGTAAGCTGTGCTGCTCTGCAATAACCTGAGACTATTAACCAGGCCTCCCTGGTTGAGCTAAGATATGATTTGAACTGCCTTATAAGCTTATCTATCTGTGTCTGGACTAAGTCAAGGATCTATTCGTGTCAAGTTTCCTCAAGAATAACTGTGCTTCATAGACTTTCTATTTGTTTGCATCTACCTCTGAAGTTTCCTATTGACTGCTAAGCTGCGTTTATTATTTGCACTAAGTGTTGTGGACTTGAGTTTCTCTCTGCACCTGTTTGAATCACCGTGTGATAATATAAACTTTACCACTTATAAAACTGTGTCCTGTTGTCTTGTTCCACGCAAAGAGTCTCCTGAATTATCCCCTATAATTATTACAGGATAATCTAGCCATAAAAAAAGGAGACTGCTGGAACAATGACTGCAGAGAGCAGATTAGAGCAGGTGTTTTCCATAATTAGATCACTGCAGAAAGATGTGGAAGGTCTGCAAAAGAAGTTTGGGAGCTTTGAACACAATCAACAAGTGTTTGGACAAACTTTGCAGGACTTAAGGTACCGTCACACTAAACGATATCGCTAGCGATCCGTGACGTTGCAGCTTCCTGGCTAGCGATATCATTGTGTTTTACAGGCAGCAGCGATCAGGATCCTGCTGTGCCATCGCTGGTCATTGCTGAAAGTCCAGAACTTTATTTCGTCGCTGGATCTCCCGTAGACATCGCTGGATCGGTGTATGTGTGACACCGATCCAGCGATGTCTTCACTGGTAACTAGGGTAAACATCGGGTTATTAAGCGCAGGGCCACGCTTAGTAACCCGATGTTTACCCTGGTTACCAGCGTAAACGTAAAAAAAAAAAACCAGTACATACTCACATTCCGGTGTCTGTCAGGTCCCTCGCCGTCTGCTTCCCGCACTGACTGTGAGTGCCGGACGTAAAGTAAAAGCAAAGCAAAGCGGTGACGTCACCGCTGTGCCCTGCTACTGCCGGCGCTCACACAGTGCAGGGAAGCGGACGCCGGGGGACGCAAATGTAAGTATGTAGTGTTTGTTTTTTTTACATTTACGCTGGTAACCAGGGTAAACATCGGGTTATTAAGCGCGGCCCTGCGCATAGCAACCCAATGTTTACCCGGGGACCTCGGCATCGTTGGTCGCTGGAGAGCTGTCTGTGTGACAGCTCTCCAGCGACCACACAGCGACGCTGCAGCGATCGGCATCGTTGTCGATATCGCTGCAGCGTCGCTTAGTGTGAAGGTACCTTTAAGCAGTCGCATGGCAGCCCAGGAAAACAAACTTTCTGGCATAGAGTCCCAGTATGGATGGGCTTTTCAGGACATAAGCACGCAAATAGCTGCACAAGTGACTATACCCTCTGGGCAACCGCCACCAGCTAGCCCACCTAAGTTGCCCCCATTCAGATTTAATGGTGATCGCGACAATCTTCGTGGCTTTGTGAATCAATGTATGCTATATTTTGATGTGCATGCTGACCGTTTTCCTACTGATAGATCCAAAGTACTGTGTGTAATAATGCTACTGACCTCACGAGCGCTCGCCTGGGCGAATCCGATGATTGAGTCTCGTGACCCACGGTTAAATGACTTGTATGATTTCTTGGCCGCTATGGCATTAATGTTTGATGACCCTAATCGCCGTGCAACCGCTGATTCTGCTTTGTTGTCTTTACGCCAGGCTAAACGTTCTGCTATTGAGTATGCCACTGAATTCAGGAGATTGGCGGTAGATACCAATTGGGACAGTTAAGCACAATTGCCTATTTTTAAAAGGGGTCTCTCTAGTATTATAAAAGATGAACTAGCTCGCTCGGAGTCAACACAAGAACTAGAGACATTTATACAGCATTGTGTGCGCATAGACATTCGCCTTACTGAGCGTAGGCAGGAGAAATTTGCAGCATATACTGTAACTGTATTTCTAACTTTTCCCTTCCTTCCAAAGAGCCTGCAGGTAAAACATCTCGGGATGTGGAGGAGGTGCCCATGCAAATTGATTCTGTTCAGAGACGCGAGATCAATGAGCGCCGGGAGCATCGCCTTCGTGAAAGTCTATGTTTCTACTGCGGCCAGTCTGACCACTTCTTGATCAATTGTCCTAAGTGTCCTAGATGGCCTAACAAGGTGCTAGCAGCAATAGGGGAGTATTACAACTGTGATGATGAATCTGACATCTCTGTATATAGCCTGCCTTTAAACGCTGTATTCCATTCACTTTCTATGACTTCACCCCCCAAGGAGCTGAAGGAAAAGAACTCTCACTGTTCTCTCCCTATTAAGATCCTGTGTTCAGGACAGAGGATTTCCAGTTCAGCTATGATTGACTCTGGTGCAGGTGGCAATTTCATGGATATCGCATTTGCCAAGGAACATGGTATTAAAATTCAGCAAAGAGCCTCTCCAATTACCATGGAAACAGTGGATGGGTCACCTTTAATATCTGGGCCTGTGGATCAGGAGACCGTACCCCTTGAAATTTTGTTGGAGCCTAATCATCAGGAGCAACTTTCTTTCATGCTAATTTCTTCTCCTCATTTTCCTGTGATTTTAGGCATTCCTTGGTTGCGTTCTCAGAACCCAATTATCAACTGGGAGACAAAGGAGATTATCTTTCCAACAAGGAGCAACTCAGTGTTAACAGAAGCTGTCCCTGAGTCCACGGCTACGGAACCACATGTACAGGTATTTTCTTTACCTCCAGCATATAAAGAGTTCTCCGACTTCTGTGACAAGAAGAATGCAGATCAGCTTCCTCCACACAGGCATTATGACTGTTCCATTGAGTTGCTTCCTGGGGCAGATATTCCTTTTGGTCACGTATACCCTTTGGCGGCACCTGAGCTTCAAGCCTTAAAGGAGTATATTGATGAAAATCTGGCCAAAGGCTTCATACGTCCTTCTTCCTCACCAGCAGGGGCACCCATTTTTTTTGTAAAGAAGAAGGATGGGACCCTGAGACCCTGTGTTGACTATCAGGAACTCAATAAGGTAACCGTACGAAACCGTTACCCTTTGCCTCTGATTCCCGAATTACTGGAAAGAGTCCGCCATGCTAAGGTGTTCTCTAAGCTGGATCTTCGTGGGGCTTATAATTTGGTGCATATTCGTCCAGGGGATGAGTGGAAGACAGCATTCAGATGCCGGTATGGACACTTTGAATCTCTTGTGATGCCCTTCGGGCTTTGTAACGCCCCTGCAGCATTTCAACACCTTGTTAATGACATCTTCAGAGATTTGTTGGACCAGTTTGTGGTGATCTATTTGGACGATATACTAATCTTTTCTGACTCTCTACAAGAACATGAAGAACATGTCAAAACTGTTTTAAGACGTCTGAAAAAGAACCAATTGTATATCAAGCCGGAGAAATGCGAGTTCCATCTTTCTGAGATACAGTTCTTGGGTTAGATCATTTCTCCCCAGGGGCTGAACATGGAATCTGGTAAGATTCAGGCTATCCTTGACTGGCCGGCACCCAAGAACGTTAAGGAGGTCCAATGTTTTATTGGTTTTGCAAATTTTTACAGACGCTTCATTTGAAATTTTTCTGATATTGTCCGTCCCATTACTTCATTGACAAAGAAGGAAAAGCCCTTTAAGTGGTCATCACAGGCTCAAGAAGCTTTTGATCGGCTGAAGATCTGTTTCACATCAGCACCGCTGTTGATACACCCAGATCCAACACATCCTTTCATTGTGGAGGTGGATGCTTCTGATAATGCTTTGGGGGCTATTCTCTCCCAAAGAACTGGAGAGAAGGGTCTGCTACGTCCTTGTGCTTTCTTTTCCCGTAGACTAACCTCAGCAGAGAAGAATTACGACATGGGAGACAAGGAATTGCTGGCTATTATTGCGGCTTTCAAAGAATGGAGGCATCATCTGCAAGGAGCTGCACAACAGATCAGAGTGCTAACTGACCATCACAATCTAGAGTTCCTTAGATCTGCTAGATGTCTTTCTCCTCGTCAGGCTCGATGGAACTTATTCTTAAATCAATTTAACTTTGTTATCTCGTACCATCCAGGTTCTAGTAATGGGAAGGCTGATGCTTTATCCTGAATCCATGCTGCAGATTCCGTACCTGGAGCCCCGTCCAAGACCATTCTATCTGATGCCAATTTCATCGGAGTTATCCACGATCAGGACTTGTGGAAGGAGTGCAGGGAGACCTATGAAGGTGATGTATTTCTGGCCAACCCACCTGTGGATATTAATCTTGTCTTTAAGGGGGGCATGTGGTTCAGAGATCGACTTATCTATGTCCCGGAGGTCATCCATCTGCAGATCCTCAAGTTGGTGCATGACTCCAAGTTGGCTGGTCACAGGGGGGTACAGAAGACACAAGAGATCCTGAGCCGATTCTTCTGGTGGCCAACTTGCCTGAAGGATACCAAGGACTATGTTCTCTCTTGCGAGGTATGTGCCCATTACAAGACTCCTCATGTGGCACCTACGGGTCTTCTACAACCATTACCTGTTCCATCCCGCCCTTGGGGGTCTATATCAATGGACTTTATTGTGGAGCTGCATACATCGGGGGGCATGAGTACAATCATGGTGGTAGTTGATCGACTGACTAAAGCTGCTCATTTTGTTCCATGCACTGGCCTCCCCTCAGCTAAAGATACAGTGAATTTGGTTATACAGAATGTCTTTCGGTTGCATGGGGTACCGGATGAGATCATCTCTGACCGTGGAGTACAGTTCACTTCAAGATTCTGGAAGGGGTTTTGCTTTGCATTCAATATTAATGTCTGTCTCTCTTCTGCTTACCATCCCCAGACAAATGGTCAGACTGAGCGTACCAACCAGACGCTGGAACAATATCTAAAATGCTATGTCAGCCATCTCCAGGATGATTGGTTGGAGTTGTTGTCGTTAGCTGAATTTTCATATAATAATTCTCAGAGCGCCTCCACTAAATTTACACCTTTCTTTGCCAATCTGGGTTATCATCCGTGTATTTTACCTAGGTCTCCAATTAATTCTCCGTTTCCAGCAGTGGAGGAAAGGCTGACTGCAATGAGACAAAATCTGGAGGTTCTGAAGGAATCCCTGACCACGGCTCAAGAACGTTATAAGAGATCGGCTTACATCGGCACCCATGTTCAAGGTAGGAGATTCTGTGTGGTTAGCAACTAAGAATCTGAAGTTAAACGTTCCTTCACAAAAACTTGGACAGAAATTAATTGGCCCTTTCAAGGTCAACGGTATTGTGAGCTCTGTGGCCTGCCGGCTGAAGCTACCTGGGACAATGAAGGTACACCCAGTTTTTCATGTATCTTTACTAAAGCCTGTATCTCCTAATACCTTCCAGGGACGTATTGTGCCACCTCCGCAGCCTGTGGTGATTGATGGGCAAGAACAATTTGTGGTGGAGGAAATTATTGATTCCAGGATTCGCAGGAATTGGCTCCAATCCAATATCTGATAAGATGGCAGGGATATCCCCCTGAGGAAGACTCTTGGGAACCTGTGGAAAACATCAATTCCCAACAGAAGATTTCTTGTTTTCATCAGAGATTCCCTGAGAAACCAGGTCCAGGATCATCCTGAGGCCGCTTCTAAGGAGGGAGTAATGTCAGGACTCTGAACATTTTTTACCTTTTGTGCATTACTGCCCTTTTCCAAGATGGCGTCTTTGGTCTCATGTGCACTTGTCTTCCTGCTATAAAACTCCACCCCAGCCTTCAGTCTGTGCTAGATTATTCTGCTTTGCATCCAGCTCCTGATTACTCCCTAGCCTTGCACCTGCACCTGCTCCTGTGAACCTGTGTTGGAGATCCTGCCATTCTGCTCTGAGTTCCTGCTGCATACACCAGTGTTCAGTAATCCTCCTTCATCTGCTGCTCGTGTTACTTCCATCTGCATTTGCTGGACATGTAAGCTGTGCTGCTCTGCAATAACCTGAGACTATTAACCAGGCCTCCCTGGTTGAGCTAAGATATGATTTGAACTGCCTAATAGCATATTTATCTGTGTCTGGACTAAGTCAAGGATCTATTTATGTCAAGTTTCCTCAAGAATAACTGTGCTTCATAAACTTTCTATTTGTTTGCATCTACCTCTGAAGTTTCCTATTGACTGCTAAGCTGCGTTTATTATTTGCACCAAGTATTGTGGACTTGAGTTTCTCTTTGCACCTGTTTGAATCACCGTGTGATAATATAAACTTTACCACTTATGAAACTGTGTCCTGTTGTCTGGTCCACGCAAAGAGTCTCCTGAATTATCCCCTATAACTATTACAATACCCCTGGTGATGCTTGCTCAACCAGTAACCATACGAGTGGTGAATGGGTCGACACTGCCCTCGCAGATAACATACCTGGCCATCCCTTTTATTTTTTCCATGTCGCCATCTCATCAGGAGATTATTTCTCTGCTCATCATTCCTGAAGGAATTCATGAGGTCCTGTTGGCTACGACTGTCCTATTGACCTCTTGCCTGGTGCTGAGCCTCCCTGGGGTCGAGTCTATCCGTTATCTCTCTTGGAGATGGAGGCAATGTCACAGTACATCCAGAAAAATCTGGCAAGAGGATTCTTTAGGAAGTTAGTGTCACCTGCTGGGGCGGGGTTCTTCTTCGTGCTGAAGCAAAATGGGGAACTCCGTCCATGCATAGACTACAGGGGTCTTAACACCATCACCGTTAAGAATAAGTATCCTCTGCCCTTGATATCGGAGCTCTTTGATAGGCTTCGGGGAGCAAGAGTATTTACTAAACTAGATCTGCGGGGTGCTTACAACCTGATTCGCATCCATGAGGGGGACGAATGGAAGACGGCTTTTAACACCAGGGATGGGCACTATGAATACATAGTAGTGATGCCCTTTGGGCTCTGTAATGCCCCAGCTGTTTTCCAAGACTTCGTTAATGATATCTTCTGGAATATGCTTTCCACCTCAGTCGTAGTCTATCTGGATGATATTCTCATCTACTCTCCGGATATTGACTCCCACTGGAGAGATGTTTGCAGAGTCTTCGACCTCTTACGGGCGAATTCCCTCTACGCTAATTTAGAGAAATGTTTGTTTGAGCAGGTGTCCTTACCTTTCCTGGGCTATATCATCTCCGCCCAGGGATTGGCTATGGAATCTGCCAAATTCAAAGCTGTGATGGACTGGCAAGAACCCCATTCTCTTAAAGCGGTGCAGCACTTTATGGGGTTCATTAACTATTACCACCAGTTCATCACTCATTTCTGGACATTGGTAGCTCCCTTGGTAGCCCTCATCAAGAAGGGAGAATATCCCAAATTGTGGTCTGAGGAGGTCTCCAAAGCCTTCACTTCTGTTAAGCCTAATTTTGCTAGCGCTCCCATGCTACATCGCCCCAATGTAGTTAAGCCATTTACAATGGAGAAGGATGCCTCATCCATTGGTGCTGGAGCAGTCCTCTTCCAAAAGGATGCTCAAGGTTGGAAGCATCCTTGCGTCTTCTTTTCCAAGACCTTCACACCAGCGGAGAGGAATTATTCCATCTGGGACAGGGAGTTGTTAGCAATGAAGTTGGCTGTCTCAGAATGGACACATCTTTTGGAGGGGGCTCGCTTTCCTTTCCAAGTAGTCACAGACCACAAAATTTGGTCTACTTGTAAACAGCCCAAGGGCTAAATTCTCACCAGGCCAGATGGTCCCTGTTCTTCTCCCTGTAATAATTATAGGGGATAACTCAGGAGACTCTTTGCGTGGAACAAGAAAACTGCAGGACACAGTTTTATAAGTGGTAAAGTCTATATTATCATACGGTGATTAAAACAGGTGCAGAGAGAAACTGAAGTCCACAACACTTGGAGTAAATATTAAATGCAGCTTAGCAGTCTATAGGAAACTTCAGAGGAAAATGCAATCACGCAGAAAGTCTATGAAGCACAATTATTCTTGAGGATACTTGACACAAATAAGTCCTTGCTTAGTCCAAAACACAGATAGATATGCTTATAAGGCAGTTCAAATAATATCTTAGCTCAACCAGGGAGGCCTGGGTAATAGTCTTAGGTTCTTGCAGAGCAGCAACAGCTTACATGTCCTGCAAATGCAGATGGAAGTAAACACGAGCAGCAGTTGAAGGAGGATTACTGGAACTGGTGTATGCAGCAGGAACTCAGAGCAGAGTAGCATGATAACCCCACAAGTTCACAGGAGCAGGTATATAGCCAGGGAGTAACCAGAGGTCAGGAGCTGGATGCAAGGCAGAATACTCTAGCACAGACTGAAGGCTGGGTGGAGTTTTATAGCAGGAAGACACAGTGCACATGAGACCAAAGATGCCATCTTGGAAAAGGGCAGTAATGCACAAAAGGTAATAAAAAATGTTCAGAGTCCTGACATTACTCCCTCCTTAGAAGCGGCCTCAGGACGATCCGGGACCTGGTTTCTCAGGTAATCTATGATGAAAATGAGAAATCTTCTGTTGGGCATTGATGTTTTCCACAGGTTCCCAAGAGTCTTCCTCAGGGGGATATCCCTGCCATCTTATCAGATATTGGATTGGAGCCAATTCCTGCGAATCCTGGAATCAACAATTTCCTCCACCACAAATTGTTCTTGCCCATCAATCACCACAGGCTGCAGAGGTGGCACAACACGTCCCTGGAAGGTATTAGGAGATACAGGCTTTAGTAAAGATACATGAAAAACTGGGTGTACCTTCATAGTCCTAGGCAGCTTCAGCCGGCAAGCCACAGAGCTCACAATACCGTTGATCTTGAAAGGGCCAATGAATGTCTGTCCAAGTTTTTGTGAAGGAACGTTTAACTTCAGATTCTTAGTTGCTAACCACACGGAATCTCCTACCTTGAACATGGGTGCAGGTTTACGGAATCTATCAGCCAATTTCTTATCACGTTCTTGAGCTGTGGTCAGGGATTCCTTCAGAACCTCCAGATTTTGCCTCATCGCAGTCAGCCTTTCCTCCACTGCCGGAACTGGAGAATTAATTGGAGTCCTAAGTAAGATACACGGATGATAACCCAGATTGGCAAAGAAAGGTGTAAATTTAGTGGAGGCACTCTGAGAATTGTTATATGAAAATTCGGCTAACGGCAGCAACTACAACCAATCATCCTGGAGATGGCTGACATAGCATCTTAGATATTGTTTCAGCATCTGGTTGGCATGCTCAGTCTGACCATTTGTCTGGGGATGGTAAGTGGAAGAGAGACAGACATTAATATTGAGGGCAGAGCAAAACCTCTTTCACAATCTTGAAGTGAACTGCATTCCACGGTCAGAGATGATCTCATCCGGAACCCCATGCAACTGAAAGACATTCTGTATAACCAAGTTCACTGTATCTTTAGCTGAGGGGAGGCCTGTGCACAGAACAAAATGAGCAGCTTTAGTCAGGCGATCAACTACCACCATGATTGTATTCATGCCCCCGATGTAGGCAGCTCCACAATAAAGTCCATTGATATAGACCCCCAAGGGTGGGACGGTACAGGTAATGGTTGTAGAAGACCCATAGGTGCCACATGAGGAGTCTTGAAAAGAAAGCACAAGGATGTAGCAGACCCTTCTCTCCAGTTCTTTGGGAGAGAATAACCCCCAAAGCATTATCAGAAGCATTCACCTCCACAATGAAAGAAAGTGTTGGATCTGGGTGTATCAACAGCGGTGCTGATGTGAAACAGATCTTAAGCCGATCAAAAGCTTCTTTAGCCTGTGCTGACCACTTAAAGAGCTTTTCCTTCTTTGTCAAGGAAGTAATGGGACGGAAAATATCAGACAATATCAGAAAAATTTCGAATGAAGCGTCTGTAGAAATTTGCAAAACCAATAAAACGTTGGACCTCCTTAACGTTCTTGGGTACCGGCCAGTCAAGGATAGCCTGAATCTAACCAGATTCCATGTTTAGCCCCTGGGGAGAGATGATATAACCTAAGAACTGTATCTCAGAACGATGGAACTTGCATTTATCCGGCTTAATATACAGATGGTTCTCTTTCAGACGTCTTAAAACAGTTTTAACATGTTCTTCATGTTCCTGTAGAGAGTCAAAAAAGATTAGTATATCATCCAAATAGATTACTACAAACTGTTCCATAGAACCAGAACACATGAGCTGTGCGCACAGTGAACAAGCCAGTAAAGACATGTTCACACCACCAAGAGACTTGAAAACACAAAAAAAGCACAGTAAAACCAAAACCACTCTGTTGCAAAAAAATCACAGTGGACAGCAAGTGCTAGTAAAAAGATGGAAAAAACAGGGTATTTGGTTGATACGTTTTTTGCAAAAAATGTATATTAAGCCGCTGTACCAATCGCCAAGGTATACCCATATCACAGCAGTCCTAACTAATGTATGTAATCCCTATCTGATGTATTTAAAACCTGGTCATATGTACAATACCTGTATGAGCAGGATTCAGAAAAGGAATGTCCATGTGGACTCGTTGGACAGAACGGCTCCTGTGCGCACAGCTCAAAAAAGAGGGGTGGAGGCCTCCCCAGTCTTGTAGAAACAAGAAAACAATTATGTAGAACCAGAACACATGAGCTGTGCGCACAGTGAACAAGCAAGTAAAGACATGTTCACACCACCAAGAGACTTGAAAACACAAAAAAGCACAGTAAAACCAAAACCACTCTGTTGCAAAAAAATCACAGTGGACAGCAAGTGCTAGTAAAAAGATGGAAAAAACAGGGTATTTGGTTGATACGTTTTTTGCAAAAAATGTATATTAAGCCGCTGTACCAATCGCCAAGGTATACCCATATCACAGCAGTCCTAACTAATGTATGTAATCCCTATCTGATGTATTTAAAACCTGGTGATATGTACAATACCTGTATGAGCAGGATTCAGAAAAGGAATGTCCATGTGGACTCGTTGGACAGAACGGCTCCTGTGCGCACAGCTCAAAAAAAGAGGGGTGGAGGCCTCCCCAGTCTTGTAGAAACAAGAAAACAATTATGTAGAACCAGAACACATGAGCTGTGCGCACAGTGAACAAGCCAGTAAAGACATGTTCACACCACCAAGAGACTTGAAAACACAAAAAAGCACAGTAAAACCAAAACCACTCTGTTGCAAAAAAATCACAGTGGACAGCAAGTGCTAGTAAAAAGATGGAAAAAACAGGGTATTTGGTTGATACGTTTTTTGCAAAAAATGTATATTAAGCCGCTGTACCAATCGCCAAGGTATACCCATATCACAGCAGTCCTAACTAATGTATGTAATCCCTATCTGATGTATTTAAAACCTGGTCATATGTACAATACCTGTATGAGCAGGATTCAGAAAAGGAATGTCCATGTGGACTCGTTGGACAGAACGGCTCCTGTGCGCACAGCTCAAAAAAAGAGGGGTGGAGGCCTCCCCAGTCTTGTAGAAACAAGAAAACAATTATGTAGAACCAGAACACATGAGCTGTGCGCACAGTGAACAAGCCCACTGTGCGCACAGCTCATGTGTTCTGGTTCTACATAATTGTTTTCTTGTTTCTACAAGACTGGGGAGGCCTCCACCGCTCTTTTTTTGAGCTGTGCGCACAGGAGCCGTTCTGTCCAACGAGTCCACATGGACATTCCTTTTCTGAATCCTGCTCATACAGGTATTGTACATATGACCAGGTTTTAAATACATCAGATAGGGATTACATACATTAGTTAGGACTGCTGTGATATGGGTATACCTTGGCGATTGGTACAGCGGCTTAATATACATTTTTTGCAAAAAACGTATCAACCAAATACCCTGTTTTTTCCATCTTTTTACTAGCACTTGCTGTCCACTGTGATTTTTTTGCAACAGAGTGGTTTTGGTTTTACTGTGCTTTTTTGTGTTTTCAAGTCTCTTGGTGGTGTGAACATGTCTTTACTGGCTTGTTCACTGTGCGCACAGCTCATGTGTTCTGGTTCTACATAATTGTTTTCTTGTTTCTACAAGACTGGGGAGGCCTCCACCCCTCTTTTTTTGAGCTGTGCGCACAGGAGCCGTTCTGTCCAACGAGTCCACATGGACATTCCTTTTCTGAATCCTGCTCATACAGGTATTGTACATATGACCAGGTTTTAAATACATCAGATAGGGATTACATACATTAGTTAGGACTGCTGTGATATGGGTATACCTTGGCGATTGGTACAGCGGCTTAATATACATTTTTTGCAAAAAACGTATCAACCAAATACCCTGTTTTTTCCATCTTTTTACTAGCACTTGCTGTCCACTGTGATTTTTTTGCAACAGAGTGGTTTTGGTTTTACTGTTACAAACTGTTCCAACAAATCTCTGAAAATGTCATTAGCAAGGTGTTGAAACGTTGCAGGGGCGTTGCAAAGCCCAAAAGGCATCACAAGAGATTCAAAGTGTCCATACCGGCATCTGAATGGTGTCTTCCACTTATCCCCTGGACGAATACGCACCAAATTATAAGCCCCACAAAGATCCAGTTTAGAGAACAACTTAGCATGGCGGACTCCTTCCAGTAATTCGGGAATCAGAGGCAAACAGTTACTGTTTCGTACGGTTACCTTATTGAGTTCCCGATAGTCAACACAGGGTCTCAGGGTCCCATCCTTCTTCTTTACAAAAAAGATAGGTGCCCCTGCTGGTGAGTAAGAGGGACGTATGAAGCCTTTGGCCAGATTTTCATCAATATACTCCTTTAAGGCTTGAAGCTCAGGTGCCGCCAAAGGGTATACGTTACCAAAAGGAATAGCTGCCCCAGGAAGCAACTCAATGGGACAGTCATAATGCCTGTGTGGAGGAAGCTGATCTGCATTCTTCTTGTCACAGATGTCAGAGAACTCTTTATATGCTGGAGGTAAAGAAAATACCTGTACATGTGGTTCCGTAGCCATGGACTCAGTGACAGCTTCTGTTAATGCTGAGTTGCTCGTTGTTGGAAAGATAATCTCCTTGGTCTCCCAGTTGATAATTGGGTTCTGAGAACACAACCAAGGAATGCCTAAAATCACAGGAAATGAGGAGAAGAAATTAGCAAGAAAGAAAGTTGCTCCTGATGATTAGGCTCCAACAAAATTGCAAGGGGCATGGTCTCCTGATCCACAGGCCCAGAGATTAAAGGTGACCCATCCACTTTTTCCATGGTAATTGGGGAGGCTCTTTGCTAAATTTCAATACCATGTTCCTTGGCAAATGTGATATGCATGAAATTGCCACCTGCACCAGAGTCAATCATAGCTGCACTGGAAATCCACTGTCCTGAACACAAGATCTTAATAGGGAGAGAACAGTGAGAGTCCTTTTCCTTCAGCTCCTTGGGGGGTGAAGTCATAGAAAGTGAATGGAATACAGCGTTTAAAGGCAGGCTACATTCAGTGATGTCAGATTCATCATCACAGTTGTCATACTCCCCTACTAATGCTAATACCTTGTTAGGCCATCTAGGACACTTAGGACAATTGATCAAGAAGTGGTCAGACTGGCTGCAGTAGAAACATAGACTTTCACAAAGGCGATGCTCCCAGCGCTCATTAATCTCGCGCCTCTGAACGGAATCAATTTGCATGAGAACCTCCTCCACCTCCCGAGATGTTTTACCTGCAGGCTCTTTGTAAGGAAGGGAAAAGTTAGAAATACGGTTATATGCAGCAAACTTCTCCTGCCTACACTCAGTAAGGCGAATGTCAATGCACACACAATGCTGTATAAATGTCTCTAGCTCTTGTGGTGACTCAGAGCGAGCTAGTTCATCTTTTACAATACTAGACAGATCCCTTTTAAAAATAGGCAATTGTGCATAACTGTCCCAATTGGTATCTACCGCTAATCTCCTGCATTCAGTAGCATACTCAATAACAGAACGTTTTGCCTGGCGTAAAGACAATAATGCATATTCAGTGGTTGCACGGCGATTAGGATCATCAAACATTAATGCCATAGTGGCCAAGAAATCATAATTTAACCGTGGTCACGAGACTCAATCATTGGATTCGCCCAGGCGAGCGCTCGTTCGGTCAGCAGCATTATTACACACAATACTTTGGATCTATCATTAGGAAAATGGTCAGCATGCACATCAAAATATAGCATACATTGATTCACAAAGCCACAAAATTTGTCACGATCACCATTAAATCTGAATGGGGGCAACTTAGGTGAGCAAGCTGGTGGCGGTTGCCCAGAGGCAAAAGTCGCTTGTGCAGCTATTTGCGTGCTTATATCCTTAAAAGCCCGTCCATACTGGGACTCTATGCCAGCAAGTTTGTTTTCCTGGGCTGCCATGCGGGTGCTTAAGTCCTGCAAAGTCTGTCCAAACACTTGTTGATTGTGTTCAAAGCTTCCAAACTTCTTTTGCAGACCTTCCACATCTTTCTGCAGTGATCTAATTATGGAAAACACCTGCTCTAGTCTGCTTTCTGCAGTCATTGTTCCAGCAGTCTCCTTTTTTTTTAGGCTAGAGTATCCTGTAATAATTATAGGGGATAACTCAGGAGTCTCTTTGCGTGGAACAAGACAACTACAGGACACAGTTTTATAAGTGGTAAAGTCTATATTATCACATGGTGATTCAAACAGGTGCAGAGAGAAACTGAAGTCCACAACACTTGGAGTAAATATTAAATGCAGCTTAGCAGTCTATAGGAAACTTCAGAGGAAAATGCAATCACGCAGGAAGTCTATGAAGCACAATTATTCTTGAGGATACTTGACACAAATAAGTCCTTGCTTAGTCCAAAACACAGATAGATATGCTTATAAGGCAGTTCAAATAATATCTTAGCTTAACAGCAACAGCTTACATGTCCAGCAAATGCAGATGGAAGTAAACACGAACAGCAGATGAAGGAGGATTACTGGAACTGGTGTATGAAGCAGGAACTCAGAGCAGAGTAGCAGGATAACCCCACAGGTTCACAGGAGCAGGTATATAGCCAGGGAGTAACCAGAGGTCAGGAGCTGGATGCAAGGCAGAATACTCTAGCACAGACTGAAGGCTGGGGTGGCGTTTTATAACAGGAAGACACAGTGCACATGAGACCAAAGAAGCTATCTTGGAAAAGGGCAGTAATGCACAAAAGGTAATAAAAAATGTTCAGAGTCCTGACACTCCCGGTTCCATTTCACTCTCCACTTTCTATCTGGGGAGAAGAACATTCTTGCTGAAGCTCTCTCTCGCTCCATTGTATCATCTGAGGAGGAGGAAGAGGTGCCTCAGCTTATTGTCCCTTCTGAGAGCCTGAGAACCGAGGCTCCAGTTTCCCTAGAGTCTGTGCCCCCAGGCAAGACTTTTGCTCCTTCAAATTTGCATCCGGAGGTTCTCTCTTGGGCTCACTCTTCCAGGGTAGGTGGACATTTGGGATCAAAATTACGTCTGAGCTGCTGGCGAGGACGTACTGGTGGTCACAAATGGCCCATGACGTTGGAGATTATGTTCGGGCATGTGTTTCCGGCGCCAAAAAAAAGTCTCCTCGACATTGGTCCACTGGGTTGTTTTACCTCCTACCGGTGGCAGACAGGCCCTGGGAGATGGTCCAGATGGATTTTGTGGTGGGCTTACCCAAGTCTCGTAGCTGCACCATTATCTGGGTTATCACCGACCATTTTTCAAAAATGGTGCACTTGGTGCCTCTTCCACGGCTACCTTCTACACGGGCTCTGGCAGCGTTGTTTATCAAGCATATCTTTCACCTACACGGTATGCCGGACAAAATTGTCAATGACTGGGGTCCCAAGTTTGCATCTCGGTTCTGGAGAGAGCTTTGTCATCCACTCAGCATTGAGTTGAATCTCTCTTCAGTATATCATCCCGAGACAAATGGGTTGGTAGAGAGGGCCAACCAGACCCTGGTCACATATCTGCAACATTTTGTTTCTGCCAGGCAAGATGACTGGGCATCCTTGCTACCGTGGGTAGAGTTTGCCCTTAACAACGCCGTAGCCGATTCCACTGGTCAGACTCCATTCCTCCTTAACTACGGCCAGCATCTGCGGGCTCCTGTGCCTATGCCCATTTCTTCCGCCGACTCCAGGGTGGCAGACTGGGCTGTGGAGGCAAGGGACATTTAGGTCCACACTCAGGATGCCATCCGGGCTTCCAAGGAGAGAATGAAGTCCTCCACCGATGCACATCGGCGCCCCGCTCCGATCTTTGCTCCTGGCGACTTAGTGTGACTCTCCACCCATAACATCAGGCTGCGAGTTGAGTCCACTAAGTTTGCACCTCGCTACTTGGGTACCTTCAAGGTCCTCGAACAGGTTAACCCTGTGGTCTAACATCTGGCTCTTCCTCCACACCTAGGTATCATCGACACCTTTCATGTGTCCCTTTTAAAGCCCATCCACATGTCCCGGTTTTCCGAGTCATCTGTCAGGACATCGGGTTCATCTACGGATGATTATGAGGTGAAAAAAATTTATTTGGTGGACTGGAGAGGTTATGGCCCAGAGGACAGGTCCTGGGAGCCTGCTGAGCACATTCGAGCTCTGCAGCTTATTGCTGCCTTTGAGCGTAGCAAGGTCCAAGGAAGGGGGCCCTAAGAGGGGGGTAATGTTAGATGTCGAGTTCCCACCGCTGCACATGGGGAATCTTGAACAATGTCTGCTGCGGTCTCCCATTCTCCTCCAGCCGCTGTGGAGCCTACTCATCGGAGACGTCAGTCCCAGCGTCTGGCTCAGGCTGATACTGGATGACTGGTTACTACTGCCCTTCCAGGCTCTGTCATTGTAGCCAGCAATGTTCAGCAGCGAGCAGGTCTTTCTGGGACTAAGTCCCGCTTTTCCCATACTGAGCATGCCCACGGGACAACCTCCCATTGGAGGTCTGGGGTCACATGCTCAGGTCCTGTAGCAGCTCCTATTGGACCACCAGGAAGGTCCTTGTCTGCTATAAAAGGTTCTCATGGCCGCACGGCCATGCACTAGTATCAACCTATTTTTTCAGCCTTGCTACTGTGTGGTCATGTTTGCATGAGTTCAGGGTTGGCTGAAATAAGCCCTTACAATACCAGCACCTCTGGTGAGGAGTTTTGTGTGTTTGGATTCAGGTCTTGGCTGAAATAAGCCCCTAGAATACCGGCACCTTTGGCGAGGAGTTGTTTGTGTGCTATACTGACTGCATGACCACTGTTTTTCTCTGTTTGGTAGCTGTGTTCCTCTGTGAGGTTAACAGGGCACAGGGTTTCCCTAACCAAGCAATTCTGTGAAGTAACAGAGTTTGCTAATCCACCATATGGCGCCGCCAATTGCTAGCAGCAGGTTCCTCTCCTGCATGGTGGACCCCGGGTTGTGAACGCACCTATTATTACATATATTTATACTTGGTGGGTTCCGCTAACCCTAACAGTATCTTTGAACCTTCACTATATTTGAATACAAGTACTGTGTTCTTTTCTTTCAAGGCCTTATTTGTTTTTAGGTAAATAGAAGAATGATGTGCTTTACTAAACAAATCTAGATTGATCTCATCCATTCACAAGATGTTTTCCCAAAAGATTTTGGCTTACTCACTCACATTTTGGCACATTGCAGTCTAGCTTTTTATGTCTATTTTTTTGTCTTGGGGTCCTCCCGGGTCTTCTGCCATAGTGTTTCATTTCATTCAGATGTTGATGGATAGTTTGCACTTACACTGATGCACCCTAAGCCTGCAGGACAGTTTGAATTTCTGTGGAACTTGATTACAGCTGCTTATCCTCCATCCAAACTATTCTGCATTGCAAAATGTTACATTTTTTCTCTGCCGTCCACATCTAGGGAGATTAGCTACAGTGCCATGGGTTGTAAACTTCTTGATTATGTTGGGCACTGTGAACGAAGGAACATCAAGATCTCTGAAGATGGACTTGAAACTTTGAGTTTGTTGATATTTTTCAACAATTCTCAGACAATTCTCTAATCCTCTTTTTGTTCTCCATGCTTAGTGTGGCACATAGAGACACACAATGCAAAGATTGTGTCAACGTATTCCCTTTCTATCTGGTTTCAAGTATGATTTTCATATTGAATGAGCATCACATTCTTTGAACAAAGTTTTTTTACAAAGTTTTTGTCCAGCCTATTTTGGATGTCTTGTGTGAAATCATGTTGGCAATTTGCATTTTTTTTCTTTGTTTTTATGTGTTGTTCCAATACACACAAAGGAAATAAACATGTGTACAATAAAGTGAGTAATAGCAGTAATTTTTTGAAAGAAATATTTCATTTTCCAGAACAATTTTAAGGGTGCTAACACTTATGGGCAGCACGGTCACTCAGTGGTTAGCACTGCAGCCTTGCAGCGCTGGAGTCCTGGGTTCATATCCCATCAAGGATAACATCTGCAAGGAGTTTCTATGTTCTCCTGGTGTTTGCGTGGGTTTCCTCTGGGTACCCCGGTTTCCTCCCACATTCCAAAGACATACTGATAGGGAATTTAGATTGTGAGCCCCATCGGGACAGTGATGATAATGTGTTCAAACTGTAAAGTGCTGCGGAATATGTTAGCGCTATATAAAAATAAAGATTATGATTATTATTAAGACAGTGTGTATACATAAAAAAAATTCCCAATGGAATGGAGTCAACAATTAAACTCAATTACTTTCTCTACACAGTTCAGTTCTCGATATTATATTGTCAATGTGAGGAAAATGTATGTCCGATAATGGAAAAAAAAAACCATAGCTGAGGGATTTTTGCACTTCTGACCATGGTCCCAAAAGCTGCGGGCTAAAAAAACCCTTTCTGTGTGTTTCTGAATGTGTGTGCAGAAGAGCTTTTATGGCTTCTTGCTGCATTCCTGACTTTCAGCTCCCAAATCCCTCATGCCCCTCTTAAAGGAATTTTTACGATCGGGATAGATGCATAGACAGTTGTACCAGCTTAAACTGGTTGGATCTCCCTTGTAAAATATGAGGTCCTTTGTCCTAATATTGCAAGATATTGGGCAAACGATTTAGGCTAGGAAAATAATGAGTACAAATTGCTAAAGTCCATCGGCACATCTATCCATCACTGTAAGCAGGAGCTTCCAAGTCCAACAGGGACAGAGTACGGATTTCTCTGGAACTGAGTGTCCCTATTAGCCTGAATTTAGTATCTATAGAGAGCAAATCTTAATACAAGATGAATGCTGGGTGTGTTATGATTCAGACACGTTCTGGAGCGGAGATACAGGCATTAGACAAACTTGTGTGAAATTTACTAAGACTGAAGAGAGAGGAGGGTCTGGGTAAGCCAGCCCTGTTGGTGATGTCACAGGCTGCGGTTTATAAGTTTCTGCCACTGCCAGGCCCCCAGGAGTGAGTTTTGACCGGAGAAGCCTGACTGCCCGTCCTGATGCATTGGGACATATGGGAACTCCACCCACTAGCCTGGTTGCCTGCAATGTCCTGAGAACATATGAGTGTTACCTTTTCGCATTTAAACCCTTTATTTTATAATTACCTTGTATATTTCAATTGTCTCATTTTGTAACTTCTTTGTAATATTTTTATATAAACACTGCCTTTTTCGGAGTAAAATATATAAATTACTAGTTTCCGTTCTCCTGTTCTAAAATGTACCCTAAGCCTTCTGAAGGGAATTACGCTACTGTTTTGTTGTAGCTTCGGACCTGTTTAATCGAAGCTGGTGGCAGCTTACCTTTGTGCTGGGCCTTTGGGAGTCGCTGTAGCGACCTCGGCATTGATAATTATGATTCCTGCCTGAGTGGGAGTATTTATATCGCCTCGTTGCAGCGTGCCCAATAGCCAGTACATAGCAGGCAGCTTTTCTGGCGACTAATTACCCTAGGTGCAGTACCTAATCTGACCTGAGAGTAAAGGGGGCGCCAGAGAGCTGCAAGTTTCAAGTGGAACTGTAAGCGGGATATACATAAATCCCTGCAGTTCGTGGGATATTGAAGAGCAGTGGGATACCTAAAATAAGCCCCTGCTGTAAACAAAGAGGTCAATAGCCTTGTGTGTTTTTTTTTTCAGCACATTGTAGCAGTGGAGGGATAACTAAGATAAGCCCCCGTGCACATGTGATAGCCGTCTGTTGGCCTAAAGTCACCCCGATCCGTGACGTAGGGGTGACGGTCACGGTGTGAATCGTGACATATTGGTGGCAGCGGTGTGGATTCGTGACAGTCAATATTATTAAAAAATATCTACCCGTCCTGAATCAGGATAAAAAACCTTTTAATATTGTAAAAATTGATGTAAGATTTGTGGCCAAATGTGCATACTTTGTGCACTATATTGTCTCGATGTTACCTTATAGACATTATGGTTAATCAAACAAAAACATGGCTTTCTGTAAAAGGTTTTTCAAACGTGGACAATCACAATCTATACCATGTAAACATACAGCAAAATCCTCATTTTTTAATCATTAAAACATTTTATTAATGACAATACCACTGGAGTCATTTACTGTATTTAATAGAATGCTCACCATGTAAGATCCAATATATAGGATGAACTATAGGGCCTTTAAAAAAAGATTTAGGAGACACATGGTGGATGCAATTAGCCCTACGGCACTTAATGTCTCAGCTGTTTCTAAACATTTCTCTCAAGTTCACAAAGGAGACAATACAGTCCTAGAATGTATGAGCCTAAAGAAAGTTTTTAATCCAGTAAGAGGAGATGATTTAAGATGGAAAGTTCTTTCTGAATTTTTTTATTACATGCTAGAATGCCAAATGGCATGGATGTACGACAGGATCTCATCCTACAGTATTCATTTTGTTATATTTTTATTGCATCTTTAATATAGGTGTTTTATTACCCCCCATTTGCTGTTCAGTGTTTCTGTTTATGTTGAGCACAAGGATGCGCTTAATAATTAGAAACCGTTTGTGATAGGTTCACTTTTACATGTGATCATGACAGTGCAGAGTATTTAAAAACGCCGGTTTGTCCATATGCTATGTACTATGATTAAAGCTCACCTCCCGAAACGCGTCGGTCTGACCAGGTTTCTTCAGTGTACAAGCTATGATGTTTTTTAATTGCAGAAACAAAGCCAAAGTTTTACTTACATTAATTTTATTTTCAACGCTGGCAATTTTTTTCCTTTTTTACCCTTTAATAAAGTGACGACACAATACTTATTTTCTCCACCTTCTCCCACAATTTATTTCTTATTAGGCTTATTGGAGGGGCTGGGTGTGGAGGATTGAGAATGTGGAATAGAAACAATTTTTATAATTGTGTATTCTGTCCTATAATTAAGAAAGCATTAATAAAAAGACAATTTTGTTATCAACCTTTGTTAAAATAGTAAAATATTTGATTACAAATATTTTTTCCAAAAACTGACATTTAAAGGTTACCATTTTATTTTATTAAATCTGTGCAAATTAAACAGATGGCTGGTGTTTGAATAATGTAGAGAATTGAAAAAATGGTCACTACAAACCATCACCTATAAGAAAGATATCTTTGATGTACTTGCTGATGACAGTATCAGATGACCTTACATCTTCCTTTTATATAGCTTCTTTTCAGCTGTTGCCAGGCTGCAGACAGCGTGGGAGACAGACAAAGCATTGAACACACACAGAGAATTGGCTTTCTGTGGGTTTTCTAGTACATCAGGGATATCACCTATTATAGTCCACATATTGTTTACTCCAGATACACGATAGGACACAGATTTTCAAAACTCTACCTTTTTGAGAGCATTCATCTGTCTATGTTCTATCCAGGCTTTTGTATAACTTTTCTTTCACGAACTTTAATGATTACGATTAGATCAGACAATGTATTTACTGCCAGAAAGATCTGCACTTTCTAACCAATTTGAATATTGTACTTTGTAGGACATTTAGCACCATAGAGAACTGTTGAATTTTATTGTTAGCCTATAAATAGGCCTCTTTTGCACTAAAACAGAGCCATGATCTATCTGCCCAAATCCAGTTATCAAAGGGTTTCTTCAAGACTAAAATCCCCTCATGAACTTTAGATGGTTAGGCCGATACGTTTTGCTGGAAGCTTTCTCGTCCAACTCCCCTAAACACAGAAGCACTCAGTGTTCTCTATGACATAGATGCTGTCAGACATTTCTGGCGGTGGCTTACCTCTTAACCCCTTCACGACCTTTGACATATATTTACATCAAAGGTCATGTCCCTGCCTTTGATGTAGATTAGCTTCCACTTTTCCTCGCACATGATGACTGATTTAAGCAGTTATCATGTGCCTTTAACAGCCAATGGTAAAGCGATGCTTCACCCACACCTATTAACCAGTTAAATCCCACTGTCAATCTGTTGTGAATTCCACTCTTTGGCTCCCTCCGGTGGTTGTAAGTGACACTTTTGTGAGTTCTGCTCTTGGGCTCCCTCCGGTGGATTTAAGTGGAACTGCTGCTCCTTGGATTTAGCAGTCAGCAGCTGCTTCCACTGATCGTCTATTCTGGCTCGGCTATTTATCCTGGCTCTGTCCTTCAGCCTGTGCCAGTTGTCAATGGTTCCTGCTTGGATTCACATCTCTGCTTGGATTTCCCTGATATTCTGACCAGTTCAGCAAAGATAAGTCCTTGCTTGTTCTTTTGTTGTCCACATATTGTGGACTTAATCGTTCTGCACATTCTATGTTTTTTCTTGTCCAGCTTGTCACTATGGATTTACTCAGTTAAGCTGGAAGCTCTGGGTAGCAGATTTACCCTCCACACCTTTAGTCAGGTGTGGAGATTTTTGTAAACTCTGTGGTGGATTTTTCTAGTTTTTAATACTGACCGCACAGTATTCTGTCCTGTTCTGTCTATCTAGCTAGATTGGCCTCCTTTGCTTCATCCTGGTTTCATTCTGCGTATGTCATTTCCCTCTCCACTCACAGTCAATATTTGTGGGGGGCTGCCTATCCTTTGGGAATTTTCTCTGAGGCAAGATAGCTTTCCTGTTTCCATCTTTAGGGGTAGTTAGTCCTCCGGCTGTGACGAGGTGTCTAGGGAGTGACAGGAACATCCCACGGCTACTTCTAGTGTTGTGCTAAGCTCAGGAACTGTGGTTAGTACAGGTACCACCTCCTCCAGAGCTCGTCCCATGTTGCTCCTAAACCACCAGTTCATAACACAATCACTGACAAAGAGATTTAAAGGGGCATTCCTATATCCAAGATCCTATCCCAATATGTAGCAGGTGAAATAAATATTAATATTAGCAAATATCTCCAATTAGAAATGTAGTATAGTTATTCTGATTTGCCATGTCCTTTCAATAGCAGGATTTTAGTTATATATGGTCATGACCACTAGCAACTAGCTAACTGTCACTATATTAGTGGTCAAAACCATGCAATGTCTGCACATGAGGAAAGAGAAATCGAAAATCATTAAAACTATGCTAAATTTCTAATTTCTGGAGGTATTTGCTAATATTATGAATACACCTATTACATATTGGGATAGGATAGGATCTTGGGGATGGGAATACCACGCTAACCCACACCGGTCAGAAGCATGTCATTCATCCCACTAATCTGCGCCCCTATAACATGATCGCTAGAGTTGAGCGACTTTCATTTTTTTAAGATCGAGTAGGGTTTTGGGAAACCCAATTTTGTCCAGAGTCGAGTCGAGTGCAGTCGGCCGATTGTCGCTAAAAGTCGGGGATCGACCGAAACACGAAACCCAATGCAAGTCAATGGGGAAGCATAGTCGGCAGAGAGTGGAGGCCAGGAAAACACCTACAGTGCCCATTTTAATGCCAAAAACATCCATTCTTGTTTCTGAAGCTTGTCAATCTTAATTAACTTTATAATAATAGTTGGGCATAGGAAATTGGGGGTCATTTGGCAAAAGTTGTGGGGGGAGTAGGGCTGGCTCAAGTTTTTCGTGGGCCCAGGAAATGCGGACTACGTCACGGCGGTGTTGCAGGGAGAGGTAAGTATTTCAACGTTGCAAGTGCTGTGATCCTGAGCAAGCAGGGGGGGCCCACTCGTTCGCATTGGCACTGGCACAGGGCCCCTCAAAGTACGGCGGTGTGTTTGCATGGCGGGGGCGCCTCCCACCAGCAGCGACACTTTTGCGTACTCTGAGTGGCCCTGTGCCAGTGACGTCGCCAACGAGTATGCCCCCCGCACCTGATGAAGGAACCTGCACTTTCATCTGCACCTTCCTCTTTGTCCCTGTGTAAGGTGGTATAACATGCGGGAAGGGGAACCTTACTTTCAGCAGGGTCAGATTCTGGCTGTGTAGAGTACAAGGGGAATGTAGTGGTCTAGGTCAATGTACCAGCAGACTCATCTAGCAGTGGCTGGGCAATGGGCAGGATGAGGAGGAAACAGATATAGGGCCAAAGAATAAAGTAGGCTAAATGCAGATCAAAATTGGTAACAGGACTAAACAGGCGGCATTGCTTTGTTCAGTGGAGTAGCAAACCCAAGAGCAGCAGACACTGTTTCAAGGGCCTAACCACACTAGTAGGCCAAATGCAGTTTAATATCTGATAGTATAGGCCGAAAGCCAGAATGTGGAAGCTCAGCTTTGTTCAGTTGAGGACAACACCAGGGAGGGGCAGACACCGTTAGTAGGCCGGAACAGCCAATTTTTAAAAAAAACAGCAGTTAATAAGAGGCAGAAGGTAGAAGCTCAGCTTTATTCAGTTGAGGACAACACCAGGCAGGGGCAGACACCTTTAGTAGGCCGGAACAGCCAATTTTTTAAAAAAAAGCAGTTAATAAGAGGCAGAAGGTAGAAGCTCAGCTTTATTCAGTTGCAGCTTCTTGGCAATAATATAAAGAAGACGCGACAGGACAACACTCGGTGGATGCCATATCTGTGTTTTCAATGGAAAAAAACCTTTCAGTTAACTACTTGCAGGAGAAAGTTTTTGTAGCTGGTGGCCAATTTTTTTTTAAAAAAAGCAGTTAATAAGAGGCAGAAGGAAGAAGCTCAGCTTTATTCAGTTGAGGACAACACCAGGCAGGGGCAGACACCTTTAGTAGGCCGGAACAGCCAATTTTTTTTAAAAAAACAGCAGTTAATAAGAAGCAGAAGGTAGAAGCTCAGCTTTATTCAGTTGAGGACAGCACCAGGCAGGGGCAGACACCTTTAGTAGGCCGGAACAGCCAATTTCATTTTTAAAAATCTTAATTTGGAACAGAAGGTTGAAGCACAGCTTTATTCAGTTGAGGACAACACCAGGCAGGGGCAGACACCTTTAGTAGGCCGGAACAGCCAATTTCATTTTTAAAAATCTTAATTTGGAACAGAAGGTTGAAGCACAGCTTTATTCAGTTGAGGACAACACCAGGCAGGGGCAGACACCTTTAGTAGGCCGGAACAGCCAATTTCATTTTTAAAAATCGTAATTTGGAACAGAAGGTTGAAGCACAGCTTTATTCAGTTGAGGACAACACCAGGCAGGGGCAGACACCTTTAGTAGGCCGGAACAGCCAATTTCATTTTTAAAAATCGTAATTTGGAACAGAAGGTTGAAGCACAGCTTTATTCAGTTGAGGACAACACCAGGCAGGGGCAGACACCTTTAGTAGGCCGGAACAGCCAATTTAAAAAAAAAAACAGCAGTTAATAAGAGGCAGAAGGTAGAAGCTCAGCTTTATTCAGTTGAGGACAACACCAGGCAGGGGCAGACACCTTTAGTAGGCCGGAACAGCCAATTTTTTAAAAAACAGCAGTTAATAAGAGGCAGAAGGTAGAAGCTCAGCTTTATTCAGTTGAGGACAACACCAGGCAGGGGCAGACACCTTTAGTAGGCCGGAACAGCCAATTTCATTTTTAAAAATCGTAATTTGGAACAGAAGGTTGAAGCACAGCTTTATTCAGTTGAGGACAACACCAGGCAGGGGCAGACACCTTTAGTAGGCCGGAACAGCCAATTTCATTTTTAAAAATCGTAATTTGGAACAGAAGGTTGAAGCACAGCTTTATTCAGTTGAGGACAACACCAGGCAGGGGCAGACACCTTTAGTAGGCCGGAACAGCCAATTTCATTTTTAAAAATCTTAATTTGGAACAGAAGTTTGAAGCACAGCTTTATTCAGTTGAGGACAACACCAGGCAGGGGCAGACACCTTTAGTAGGCCGGAACAGCCAATTTCATTTTTAAAAATCGTAATTTGGAACAGAAGGTTGAAGCACAGCTTTATTCAGTTGAGGACAACACCAGGCAGGGGCAGACACATTTAGTAGGCCGGAACAGCCAATTTCATTTTTAAAAATCGTAATTTGGAACAGAAGGTTGAAGCACAGCTTTATTCAGTTGAGGACAACACCAGGCAGGGGCAGACACCTTTAGTAGGCCGGAACAGCCAATTTTTTAAAAAAACAGCAGTTAATAAGAGGCAGAAGGTAGAAGCTCAGCTTTATTCAGTTGAGGACAACACCAGACAGGGGCAGACACCTTTAGTAGGCCGGAACAGCCAATTTCATTTTTAAAAATCTTAATTTGGAACAGAAGGTTAAAGCACAGCTTTATTCAGTTGAGGACAACACCAGGCAGCGGCAGACACCTTTAGTAGGCCGGAACAGCCAATTTCATTTTTAAAAATCGTAATTTGGAACAGAAGGTTGAAGCACAGCTTTATTCAGTTGAGGACAACACCAGGCAGGGGCAGACACCTTTAGTAGGCCGGAACAGCCAATTTCATTTTTCAAAATCGTAAT
This sequence comes from Ranitomeya variabilis, assembly GCF_051348905.1. Classification (NCBI taxonomy): domain Eukaryota; kingdom Metazoa; phylum Chordata; class Amphibia; order Anura; family Dendrobatidae; genus Ranitomeya; species Ranitomeya variabilis. Next base: position 399,020,329 of record NC_135237.1, on the reverse strand, counting down.
TTGGAACAGAAGGTTGAAGCACAGCTTTATTCAGTTGAGGACAACACCAGGCAGGGGCAGACACCTTTAGTAGACCAGAACAGCCAATTTCATTTTTAAAAATCGTAATTTGGAACAGAAGGTTGAAGCACAGCTTTATTCAGTTGAGGACAACACCAGGCAGGGGCAGACACCTTTAGTAGGCCGGAACAGCCAATTTCATTTTTAAAAATCGTAATTTGGAACAGAAGGTTGAAGCACAGCTTTATTCAGTTGAGGACAACACCAGGCAGGGGCAGACACCTTTAGTAGGCCGGAACAGCCAATTTCATTTTTAAAAATCGTAATTTGGAACAGAAGGTTGAAGCACAGCTTTATTCAGTTGAGGACAACACCAGGCAGGGGCAGACACCTTTAGTAGGCCGGAACAGCCAATTTCATTTTTAAAAATCGTAATTTGGAAAAGAAGGTTGAAGCACAGCTTTATTCAGTTGAGGACAACACCAGGCAGGGGCAGACACCTTTAGTAGGCCGGAACAGCCAATTTTTTAAAAAAACAGCAGTTAATAAGAGGCAGAAGGTAGAAGCTCAGCTTTATTCAGTTGAGGACAACACCAGGCAGGGGCAGACACCTTTAGTAGGCCGGAACAGCCAATTTTTTTAAAAAACAGCAGTTAATAAGAGGCAGAAGGTAGAAGCTCAGCTTTATTCAGTTGAGGACAACACCAGGCAGGGGCAGACACCTTTGGTAGGCCGGAACAGCCAATTTCATTTTTAAAAATCTTAATTTGGAACAGAAGGTTGAAGCACAGCTTTATTCAGTTGAGGACAACACCAGGCAGGGGCAGACACCTTTAGTAGGCCGGAACAGCCAATTTCATTTTTAAAAATCGTAATTTGGAACAGAAGGTTGAAGCACAGCTTTATTCAGTTGAGGACAACACCAGGCAGGGGCAGACACCTTTAGTAGGCCGGAACAGCCAATTTCATTTTTAAAAATCGTAATTTGGAACAGAAGGTTGAAGCACAGCTTTATTCAGTTGAGGACAACACCAGGCAGGGGCAGACACCTTTAGTAGGCCGGAACAGCCAATTTCATTTTTAAAAATCGTAATTTGGAACAGAAGGTTGAAGCACAGCTTTATTCAGTTGAGGACAACACCAGGCAGGGGCAGACACCTTTAGTAGGCCGGAACAGCCAATTTCATTTTTAAAAATCGTAATTTGGAACAGAAGGTTGAAGCACAGCTTTATTCAGTTGAGGACAACACCAGGCAGGGGCAGACACCTTTAGTAGGCCGGAACAGCCAATTTCATTTTTAAAAATCGTAATTTGGAACAGAAGGTTGAAGCACAGCTTTATTCAGTTGAGGACAACACCAGGCAGGGGCAGACACCTTTAGTAGGCCGGAACAGCCAATTTCATTTTTAAAAATCGTAATTTGGAACAGAAGGTTGAAGCACAGCTTTATTCAATTGAGGACAACACCAGGCAGGGGCAGACACCTTTAGTAGGCCGGAACAGCCAATTTCATTTTTAAAAATCTTAATTTGGAACAGAAGGTTGAAGCACAGCTTTATTCAGTTGAGGACAACACCAGGCAGGGGCAGACACCTTTAGTAGGCCGGAACAGCCAATTTCATTTTAAAAATCGTAATTTGGAACAGAAGGTTGAAGCACAGCTTTATTCAGTTGAGGACAACACCAGGCAGGGGCAGACACCTTTAGTAGGCCGGAACAGCCAATTTCATTTTTAAAAATCGTAATTTGGAACAGAAGGTTGAAGCACAGCTTTATTCAGTTGAGGACAACACCAGGCAGGGGCAGACACCTTTAGTAGGCCGGAACAGCCAATTTCATTTTTAAAAATCGTAATTTGGAACAGAAGGTTGAAGCACAGCTTTATTCAGTTGAGGACAACACCAGGCAGGGGCAGACACCTTTAGTAGGCCGGAACAGCCAATTTCATTTTTAAAAATCGTAATTTGGAACAGAAAGTTGAAGCACAGCTTTATTCAGTTGAGGACAACACCAGGCAGGGGCAGACACCTTTAGTAGGCCGGAACAGCCAATTTCATTTTTAAAAATCGTAATTTGGAACAGAAAGTTGAAGCACAGCTTTATTCAGTTGAGGACAACACCAGGCAGGGGCAGACACCTTTAGTAGGCCGGAACAGCCAATTTTTTAAAAAAACAGCAGTTAATAAGAGGCAGAAGGTAGAAGCTCAGCTTTATTCAGTTGCAGCTTCTTGGCAATAATATAAAGAAGACGCGACAGGACAACACTCGGTGGATGCCATATCTGTGTTTTCAATGGAAAAAAACCTTTCAGTTAACTACTTGCAGGAGAAAGTTTTTGTAGCTGGTGGCCAATTTTTGTACTGTACCAGTTTTTTGTTGTATGTGTTTTTGTTTTTAATGTTAAAATGTCTGCATTTGATATCTCTCCAGTATTTTCTTTTTTATAAGCAAAATACTGCAGTTTTACATCGGTTACATGGATACGCAGGCAGCATTGTTGTCAGCGGGGGAGTATTTAAAGTAGGGACCGCAGACAGGCTATCAAAGGCCTAAAATAACAAACAATAGGCTCATGGCAGTTTTACATCGGTTACATGGATACACAGGCAGACAGCTTGGTGGTCAGTGGAGGAGTATTTAAAGTAGGGACCGCAGACAGGCTATCAAAGGCCTAAAATAACAAACAATAGGCTCATGGCAGTTTTACATCGGTTACATGGATACACAGGCAGGCAGCTTGGTGGTCAGTGGAGGAGTATTTAAAGTAGGGACCGCAGACAGGCTATCAAAGGCCTAAAATAACAAACAATAGGCTCAAGGCAGTTTTACATCGGTTACATGGATACACAGGCAGCTTGGTGGTCAGTGGAGGAGTATTTAAAGTAGGGACCGCAGACAGGCTATCAAAGGCCTAAAATAACAAACAATAGGCTCATGGCAGTTTTACATCGGTTACATGGATACACAGGCAGGCAGCTTGGTGGTCAGTGGAGGAGTATTGCAAGGAGTGTCTGTCCCAGTACTCCCAAAATATGAATAGATGTTAATGTCTCGCAAAACAACCAAAAAAAAAAAAAAAAAGGTGGCATACTTAGGTACAGGGGTGGGCTCATCTGCTGAGTTTCTGACATAGTAATTTGGCAGTAACTATTTAATGGTGCCAATATAGGACACAGACACAGACTACTTTAAGTTGCATCATAGATGTCTACAAATTTGTATTGTCAGTGCCAGACATTGAATGATGTCAGCGAATAGACTAAAGATTGGTGGAGCTGTGCGACATAATTTTGCACGTGGTGGAGCACAGTTTGAGCTGGGGGAGGGGGGAACTCTCTTGAGGCCGGCGGGACCGCCCCAGGGCCCCTCATGTTACAACGGTGTGTCTGACGTTGGGTGCGCACCACCACCGCCAGAGACACTACATTGTACTATGAGGGACCCAGTGGCAGTGCCGTCGACCAAAAGCGGCCACACCCACCTCTTCAGACAAACAGCAGTCTCACGGGTGCTTGTGCCAAGTCGCGATACCACGGCCCCGTGTGGGGAGTTTGGCCATTTAGGGAGGTGTAAACATGTCGTATGCTGGACAATCAGCTGCAGCAAATTATACATTAGAAAAGTAATTCACAGTAGTCCACAGGCAAGAGCTTTTCATAGGAAAGCTAGGTGTCGGCCGGGCAAGGTGGGGCAAAAGATTTCGAAATCCAGTTGTGGTTCATTTTAATGAATGTTAGATCGTCAACATTTTGGGTAGCCAGACGAGTCCTTTTTTCGGTTAATATTGAACCTGCAGCACTGAATACTCTTTCTGATAGGACACTTGCTGCCGGGCAAGCAAGCTCCTGCAATGCATATTCTGCCAATTCTGGCCAGGTGTCTAATTTTGATGCCCAGTAATCAAATGGGAATGACGGTTGAGGGAGAACATCGATAAGGGATGAAAAATAGTTAGTAACCATACTGGACAAATGTTGTCTCCTGTCACTTTCAATTGACGCAGCAGTACCTGTCCTGTCTGCGGTCATAGCAAAATCACTCCACAACCTGGTCAGAAAACCCCTCTGTCCAACGCCACTTCTGATGTTTGCACCCCTAACACTCCTAGTCTGCTGCCCCCTGGAGCTCGTGTGAGAATGATCACGTGCGCTGTGTGCTGGGAATGCCTGAAGCAAACGGTCAACAAGGGTTGATTGTTTGGTTGCTAATATTAATTCCAAGTTCTCATGTGGCATAATATTTTGCAATTTGCCTTTATAGCGTGGATCAAGGATGCAGGCCAACCAGTAATCGTCATCGTTCATCATTTTCGTAATGCGTGTGTCCCTTTTTAGGATACGTAAGGCATAATCCGCCATGTGGGCCAAAGTTCCAGTTGTCAAATCTCCGGTTGTGATTGGTTGAGGGGCAGTTTCAGGCAAATCTACGTCACTTGTGTCCCTCAAAAAACCAGAACCCGGCCTTGCCACGCAACCAATTTCCAGTGCCCCCGGGAAAGCTTCCGCATTAAAAATATACTCATCCCCATCATCCTCCTCGTCCTCCACCTCCTCTTCGCCCGCTACCTCGTCCTGTACACTGCCCTGACCAGACAATGGCTGACTGTCATCAAGGCTTTCCTCTTCCTCTGGTGCAGACGCCTGCTCCTTTATGTGCGTCAAACTTTGCATCAGCAGACGCATTAGGGGGATGCTCATGCTTATTACGGCGTTGTCTGCACTAACCAGCCGTGTGCATTCCTCAAAACACTGAAGGACTTGACACATGTCTTGTATCTTGGACCACTGCACACCTGACAACTCCATGTCTGCCATCCTACTGCCTGCCCGTGTATGTGTATCCTCCCACAAAAACATAACAGCCCGCCTCTGTTGGCACAGTCTCTGAAGCATGTGCAGTGTTGAGTTCCACCTTGTTGCAACGTCTATGATTAGGCGATGCTGGGGAAGGTTCAAAGACCGCTGATAGGTCTGCATACGGCTGGCGTGTACAGGCGAACGTCGGATATGTGAGCAAAGTCCACGCACTTTGAGGAGCAGGTCGGAGAACCCAGGATAAGTTTTCAATAAGCACTGCACCACCAGGTTTAAGGTGTGAGCCAGGCAAGGAATGTGTTTCAGTTGGGAAAGGGAGATGGCAGCCATGAAATTCCTTCCGTTATCACTCACTACCTTGCCTGCCTCAAGATCTACTGTGCCCAGCCACGACTGCGTTTCTTGTTGCAAGAACTCGGACAGAACTTCCGCGGTGTGTCTGTTGTCGCCCAAACACTTCATAGCCAATACAGCCTGCTGACGCTTGCCAGTAGCTGGCCCATAATGGGACAACTGGTGTGCAACAGTGTCATCTGCCGATGGAGTGGTTGGCCGACTGCGGTCTGTGGAAGAGCTGTAGCTTCTGCAGGAGGACGAGGAGGAGGAGGGGGTGCGAACGCCTACAGCCAACTGTTTCCTAGACCGTGGGCTAGGCACAACTGTCCCGAAATTGATGTCCCCTGTGGACCCTGCATCCACCACATTCACCCAGTGTGCCGTGATGGACACATAACGTCCCTGGCCATGCCTACTGGTCCATGCATCTGTAGTCAGGTGCACCTTTGTACTCACAGATTGCCTGAGTGCATGGACGATGCGCTGTTTAACATGCTGGTGCAGAACTGGGATGGCTTTTCTTGAAAAAAAGTGTCGACTGGGTAGCTCGTATCGTGGTTCAGCGTACTCCATCAGGGCTTTGAAAGCTTCGCTTTCAACTAACCGGTAGGGCATCATCTCTAACGAGATTAGTCTAGCTATGTGGGCGTTAAAACCCTGTGTACGCGGATGCGAGGATAAGTACTTCCTTTTTCTAACCAGAGTCTCATGTAGTGTGAGCTGAACTGGAGAGATGGAGATCGTGGAACTTGTGGGTGTGCCGGTGGACATGGCAGACTGAGAGACGGTTGGAGACGGTATTGTTTCCGCTGGTGCCCTAGATGCAATATTTCCTCCTACAAAACTGGTGATTCCCTGACCCTGACTGCTTTTGGCTGTCAAAGAAACCTGCACAGATACTGCCGGTGGTGCGGAAAATGGTGGCCTTACACTGACGGAAGGGATGTTGCGTTGCTGACTAGCTTCATTGGCCGAGGGTGCTACAACCTTAAGGGACGTTTGGTAGTTAGTCCAGGCTTGAAAATGCATGGTGGTTAAGTTTCTATGCATGCAACTAGTATTGAGACTTTTCAGATTCTGACCTCTGCTTAAGCTAGTTAAACATTTTTGACAGATGACTTTGCGCTGATCAATTGGATGTTGTTTAAAAAAATGCCAGACTGCACTCTTCCTAGCATCGGATCCCTTTTCAGGGATTGCAGACTGAGCTTTAACCGGATGGCCACGCTGTCCTCCAACAGGTTTTGGCTTTGACACGCGTTTTGGGCCAGATACGGGCCCGGCAGATGGAACCTGTTGCGATGTTGATGCCTGCTGCGGCCCCTCCTCCACCTCCGCTTCTGAACTACTGCCGCCTGCACCCTGTTTCCCCCAATGGCTGCCAATCGGGGTCAACAACTGGGTCATCTATTACCTCCTCTTCGAGCTCGTGTGCAACTTCGTCTGTGTCACTGTGTCGGTCGGTGGTATAGCGTTCGTGGCGGGGCAACATAGTCTCATCAGGGTCTGATTGCGGATCAGTACCCTGAGAGGGCAATGTTGTGGTCTCAGTCAAAGGAGCAGCATAGTACTCTGGCTGTGGCTGTGCATCAGTGCACTCCATGTCAGAATCTACTTGTAATGGGCATGGCCTTTTAAGTGTTTCACTTTCTAAGCCTGGGACGGTATGTGTAAAGAGCTCCATGGAGTAACCCGTTGTGTCGCCTGCTGCATCCTTCTCTCTTGTTGTTGTTTTTGCTGAGGAGGACAAGGAAGCGACTTGTCCCTGACCGTGAACATCCACAAGCGATGCGCTGCTTTTACATTTACCAGTTTCAGAAGAGGAGGCAAAAGAGCTAGAGGCTGAGTCTGCAATGTAAGCCAAAACTTGCTGTTGCTGCTCCGGCTTTCCTACTCCCAGAAAAGAAAGCTTTCGAGGCCTTGTGTAGCCAGACGACGAAACAGGCTCCACAGCTCCAGACTTAGGTGGAATATTTTTATCCCCACGACCACCTGATGCTCCACTACCACTACCATCATTACCAGCTGACAATGAACGCCCACGGCCACGACCTCTTGCACCAGACTTCCTCATTGTTTGAAAAACTTAACCAAATTAACTTTATTTGTTGCTGTCAAACAACATACACGGTGAGCTATAACTTCAGTATGATTTCAATATCCCTTAACAGGTTGGTGAGACCACAAGGAAAATCAGGCACAATGTTACACACTCTGTTTTCTGTGGCACCAAATCACAGAGATGACACACACGCAGGACTGTCACTCAAGCACAAATGTCAATATTAATCTCCCACCTATTTTTTTTTTTTTTTTCCTCAGGGAGACTTTAGAAACCAAATAAGATAAAATGTTTTTTTCAGGGACAATTTAGAAACCAAATAATAATAATAAAAAAAAAGGCTTTCTATGGCCCACTGAATGAGAGATGGCACACACAGGAGTGGCACACAAGCCCTGACTGAGGCCAATATTTTTCTCCCACTGATTGATGTAGTGTTTTTTTTAAGGTAGATTTTAGAACCCAAATCAAGCAAAAAAATAAATAGGCTTTCTATGGCCCACTGAGTGAGAGATGGCACACACAGGAGTGGCACACAAGCCCTGACTGAGGCCAATATTTTTCTCCCACTGATTGATGTAGTGTTTTTTTGTTAAGGTAGATTTTCGAACCCAAATCAAGGAAAAAAATAAATAGGCTTTCTATGGCCCACTGAGTGAGAGATGGCACACACAGGAGTGGCACACAAGCCCTGACTGAGGCCAATATTTTTCTCCCACTGATTGATGTAGTGTTTTTTTGTTAAGGTAGATTTTCGAACCCAAATCAAGGAAAAAAATAAATAGGCTTTCTATGGCCCACTGAGTGAGAGATGGCACACACAGGAGTGGCACACAAGCCCTGACTGAGGCCAATATTTTTCTCCCACTGATTGATGTAGTGTTTTTTTGTTAAGGTAGATTTTCGAACCCAAATCAAGGAAAAAAATAAATAGGCTTTCTATGGCCCACTGAGTGAGAGATGGCACACACAGGAGTGGCACACAAGCCCTGACTGAGGCCAATATTTTTCTCCCACTGATTGATGGAGTTTTGTTTTTTTAAGGTAGATTTTCGAACCCAAATCAAGGAAAAAAATAAATAGGCTTTCTATGGCCCACTGAGTGAGAGATGGCACACCCAGGAGTCAAGACTGGCACACAAGCTGAAAGGGCAATATTAATCTCCCACTGTTTATTTTTTATTTTTATTTTTTTTCAGGGAGACTTTAGAAACCAAATAATAAAATAAAAAAAATAAATAAATAGGCTTTCTATGGCCCAATGAATGAGAGATGGCACACACAGGAGTGGCACACAAGCCCTGACTGAGGCCAATATTTTTCTCCCACTGATTGATGTAGTGTGTTTTTGTTAAGGTAGATTTTCGAACCCAAATCAAGGAAAAAAATAAATAGGCTTTCTATGGCCCACTGAGTGAGAGATGGCACACACAGGAGTGGCACACAAGCCCTGACTGAGGCCAATATTTTTCTCCCACTGATTGATGTAGTGGTTTTTTTTAAGGTAGATTTTATAACCCAAATCAAGCAAAAAAATAAATAGGCTTTCTATGGCCCACTGAGTGAGAGATGGCACACACAGGAGTGGCACACAAGCCCTGACTGAGGCCAATATTTTTCTCCCACTGATTGATGTAGTGTTTTTTTTAAGGTAGATTTTAGAACCCAAATCAAGCAAAAAAATAAATAGGCTTTCTATGGCCCACTGAGTGAGAGATGGCACACACAGGAGTGGCACACAAGCCCTGACTGAGGCCAATATTTTTCTCCCACTGATTGATGGAGTTTTTTTTTTTTAAGTAGATTTTCGAACCCAAATCAAGGAAAAAAATAAATAGGCTTTCTATGGCCCACAATTTGAGAGAGAGAGGTGGCACACCCAGGAGTCAAGACTGGCACACAAGCTGAAAGGGCAATATTAGTCTCCCACTGTTTTTTTTTATTTTTATTTTTTTCAGGGAGACTTTAGAAACCAAATAATAAAATAAAAAAAATAAATAAATAGGCTTTCTATGGCCCAATGAATGAGAGATGGCACACACAGGAGTGGCACACAAGCCCTGACTGAGGCCAATATTTTTCTCCCACTGATTGATGTAGTGTTTTTTTGTTAAGGTAGATTTTCGAACCCAAATCAAGGAAAAAAATAAATAGGCTTTCTATGGCCCACTGAGTGAGAGATGGCACACACAGGAGTGGCACACAAGCCCTGACTGAGGCCAATATTTTTCTCCCACTGATTGATGTAGTGTTTTTTTTTAAGGTAGATTTTATAACCCAAATCAAGCAAAAAAATAAATAAGCTTTCTATGGCCCACTGAGTGAGAGATGGCACACACAGGAGTGGCACACAAGCCCTGACTGAGGCCAATATTTTTCTCCCACTGATTGATGTAGTGTTTTTTTTTAAGGTAGATTTTAGAACCCAAATCAAGCAAAAAAATAAATAGGCTTTCTATGGCCCACTGAGTGAGAGATGGCACACACAGGAGTGGCACACAAGCCCTGACTGAGGCCAATATTTTTCTCCCACTGATTGATGTAGTGTTTTTTTTTAAGGTAGATTTTAGAACCCAAATCAAGCAAAAAAATAAATAGGCTTTCTATGGCCCACTGAGTGAGAGATGGCACACACAGGAGTGGCACACAATCCCTGACTGAGGCCAATATTTTTCTCCCACTGATTGATGGAGTTTTTTTTTTTAAGGTAGATTTTCGAACCCAAATCAAGGAAAAAAATAAATAGGCTTTCTATGGCCCACTGAGTGAGAGATGGCACACACAGGAGTGGCACACAAGCCCTGACTGAGGCCAATATTTTTCTCCCACTGATTGATGTAGTGTTTTTTTTTTAAGGTAGATTTTAAAACCCAAATCAAGGAAAAAAATAAATAGGCTTTCTATGGCCCACAATTTGAGAGAGAGAGGTGGCACACCCAGGAGTCAAGACTGGCACACAAGCTGAAAGGGCAATATTAATCTCCCACTGTTTTTTTTTTTATTTTTATTTTTTTTCAGGGAGACTTTAGAAACCAAATAATAAAATTAAAAAAATAAATAAATAGGCTTTCTATGGCCCAATGAATGAGAGATGGCACACACAGGAGTGGCACACAAGCCCTGACTGAGGCCAATATTTTTCTCCCACTGATTGATGTAGTGTTTTTTTGTTAAGGTAGATTTTCGAACCCAAATCAAGGAAAAAAATAAATAGGCTTTCTATGGCCCACTGAGTGAGAGATGGCACACACAGGAGTGGCACACAAGCCCTGACTGAGGCCAATATTTTTCTCCCACTGATTGATGTAGTGTTTTTTTTAAGGTAGATTTTATAACCCAAATCAAGCAAAAAAATAAATAGGCTTTCTATGGCCCACTGAGTGAGAGATGGCACACACAGGAGTGGCACACAAGCCCTGACTGAGGCCAATATTTTTCTCCCACTGATTGATGTAGTGTTTTTTTTTAAGGTAGATTTTAGAACCCAAATCAAGCAAAAAAATAAATAGGCTTTCTATGGCCCACTGAGTGAGAGATGGCACACACAGGAGTGGCACACAATCCCTGACTGAGGCCAATATTTTTCTCCCACTGATTGATGGAGTTTTTTTTTTTAAGGTAGATTTTCGAACCCAAATCAAGGAAAAAAATAAATAGGCTTTCTATGGCCCACTGAGTGAGAGATGGCACACACAGGAGTGGCACACAAGCCCTGACTGAGGCCAATATTTTTCTCCCACTGATTGATGTAGTGTTTTTTTTTTAAGGTAGATTTTAAAACCCAAATCAAGGAAAAAAATAAATAGGCTTTCCATGGCCCACTCAGTGAGAGATGGCACACACAGGGATGGCACTCTAGCAGAAATGCCAATCTTAATCTCCCACAAAAAAAACAACAAAAAAAACAGGGACTGTCCTACAATTACTATCTCCCTGCAGTAATCTCAGCCAGGTATGGCAGGCAGCAATAGGAGTGGACTGATGCACAAATTAAATAAAAAGTGTGGACAAACAAAAAAGATAGCTGTGCAGAAAGGAAGGAACAAGAGGATATGTGCTTTGAAAAAAGCAGTTGGTTTCCACAGTGGCGTACACACAGCAATACAGCTATCAGGGAGCCTTCTAGGGCAGCCCAATGAGCTACAGCCCTGAGAGAAAAAAAAAAATGTAGCTTCCACTGTCCCTGCACACCGAAGGTGGTGTTGGACAGTGGAAATCGCTACAGCACAAGCGGTTTGGTGGTTAGTGGACCCTGCCTAACGCTATCCCTGCTTCTGACGAAGCGGCAGCAACCTCTCCCTAAGCTCAGATCAGCAGCAGTGAGATGGCGGTCGGCGGGAACGCCCCTTTATAGCCCCTGTGACGCCGCAGACAGCAAGCCAATCACTGCAATGCCCTTCTCTAAGATGGTGGGGACCAGGACCTATGTCATCACGCTGCCCACACTCTGCGTTCACCTTCATTGGCTGAGAAATGGCGCTTTTCGCGTCATTGAAACGCGACTTTGGCGCGAAAGTCGCGTACCGCATGGCCGATGCAACGCTGGGATCGGCTCGGTTTCATGAGACGTCGACTTTGCCAAAAGTCGGCGACTTTTGAAAATGAACGACCCGTTTCGCTCAACCCTAATGATCGCCGTGTGAACGCGGCTCTTGGCCGACATTCATAGGAGATTGTGATTTCTGCTATACGTAGCAGAGCTGAAGCACTGCTATGTATAGCACAAGATATTGGTTGATCAGCTTCCAGTCTCCTAAAGGGACTATTAAATTAGTAGAAGAGTTCAAATTAAGTTTTTAAAAATATGAAAAAATGCAAAAAAAATACAAGTCCCCTGAAGAAGCCAACGCAAAACGTGCGTTAGGGACATGTGTGCAGCGTCACAGGGCAGCCATGGGTAAGAGCAACAATCCTGTATGATTCCCATGCTGCTGTAGTCAATGCTTACAAGTTTCAACATTAGGCTGTTCTATGGAGTATACTTCTATTACTATTATTGCGTTGACACAGCCGCATGGGTCTCATTGATGTTTTTTCCTGGATAAACTTCATGCACTGCCACTTTACTTATTCTATGGATTTGACTGTTTGGCTCTAACTATGCTCTACCTGTGGTGTTGCACTTCATCATTGTTGCACCTGACTATGGGTTTTCAATAGTTCTGTCATTTGATATGTTTTTTTAATTGTCTTTTAAGTGCCTTTCATGTAATTAGTCTAATAAAAATATTTTTCTTTCATTCTTTTGATAGATTGTCTTACTCCATTTTTTGCATGTATACAATTTGGTGGAGCAATTCTATGGCTATTGCCTTTGGTGGGCCGGTTACATAAGCTTAGGACCATTTGTTATATGATGTGTTCCGCCCTAAAGATTTTGTATTATAAGTTCAAATAACCTCCTCTTTGCCCCATTAAAAATAAAACAATTAAAAATAAAAAAACACATAATTGGTATCTCTGATTTGTAAAAGTATGATCTATCAAAATATCAAATAATTTCATCTCATCGGTTAATGGTGTAACGAGTAGGGTTGAGCGAAACGGATCATTCATTTTCATAAGTCGCCGACTTTTGGCAAAGTCAGTGTCTCATGAAACCGAGCCGATCCCTGTGTGGGGTCGGCCATGCGGTACGCGACTTTCGCGCCAAAGTCGCTTTTCGATGACGCTAAAAGCGCCATTTCTCAGCCAATGAAGGTGGACGCAGAGTGTGGGCAGCGTGATGACATAGTTCTCAGTCCCCACCATCTTAGAGAAGGGCATTGCAGTGATTGGCTTGCTTTCTGCGGCGTCACAGGGGCTATAAAGGGGCGTTCCCGCCGACCGCCATCTTACGCTGCTGCTCTGAGCGTAGGGAGAGGTTGCTGCCGCTTCTTCAGAAGCAGGGATAGTGATAGGCAGGGTACATAAAGCTACAAACCGCTTGTGCTGTAGCGATTTCCACTGTCCAACACCACCTTTTGTTTGCAGGGACAGTGGAAGCTAAATTTTTTTTTCCTCAGCGCTGTCGCTCATTGGGCTGCCCTAGAAGGCTCCCTGATAGCTGCGTTGCTGTGTGTGTACGCCACTGTGCAAACCAACTGCTTTTTTCAAAGCACAAATCCTGTTTTTCCTTCCTTTCTGCACAGCTATCTTGTGTGTTTGTCCACACTTTTGTGTGCAGCAGTCTTTTTTATAGCTGCCTGCCATACTTTTCTGAGATTACTGCAGGGAGATAAATATTGGCAAGTCTGCCTCTGTGCCAGTCCTGTGTGTGGCATCTGTCTCTCATTGTGTGCCACCGAAAAACACTGTGTGTACTTGGCCATTTTTTTTTTTCTAAATTCTCCCTTTTCCAAAAAAAAAATTAGTGGGAGATAAATATTGGCAAGTCTGCCTCCGTGCCAGTCCTGTGTGTGGCATCTGTCTCATTGTGTGCCACCGAAAACCAGTGTGTGATACTTGGCTATTTTTTTTGTTTTTGGGTACATTCTCCCTTTTCAAAAAAAAAAAATAATTAGTGGGAGATAAATATTGGCAAGTCTGCCTCCGTGCCATTGCTGTGGGTGGCATCTCTCTCTCATTGTGTGCCACCGAAAACCACTGTGTAATACTTGGCCATTTTTTTGTTTTTGGGGTACATTCTCCCTTTTAAAAAAAAAAAAAGTGGGAGATAAATATTGGCAACTCTGCCTCCGTGCCAGTCCTGTGTGTGGCATCTGTCTCTCATTGTGTGCCACCGAAAAACACTGTGTGATACTTGGCCTTTTTTTGGGGGGGGGTACATTCTCCCTTTTCAAAAAAAAATAGTTAGTGGGAGATAAATATTGCAAGTCTGCCTCCGTGCCAGTCCTGTGTGTGGCATCTGTCTCTCATTGTGTGCCACCGAAAAACACTGTGTAATACTTGGCCATTTTTTTTTTTTTCTAAATTCTCCCTTTTCAAAAAAAAATAATTAGTGGGAGATAAATATTGGCAAGTCTGCCTCCGTGCCATTGCTGTGGGTGGCATCTCTCTCTCATTGTGTGCCACCGAAAACCACTGTGTAATACTTGGCCATTTTTTTGTTTTTGGGGTACATTCTCCCTTTTAAAAAAAAAAAAAGTGGGAGATAAATATTGGCAACTCTGCCTCCGTGCCAGTCCTGTGTGTGGCATCTGTCTCTCATTGTGTGCCACCAAAAAACACTGTGTGATACATGGCAATTTTTTTTTTTTTTTAAATTCTCCCTTTTCAAAAAAAAGTAATTAGTGGGAGATAAATATTGGCAAGTCTGCCTCCGTGCCAGTCCTGTGTGTGGCATCTGTCTCTCATTGTGTGCCACCGAAAAACACTGTGTGATACTTGGCCTTTTTTTTGGGGGGGGGTACATTCTCCCTTTTCAAAAAAAAATAGTTAGTGGGAGATAAATATTGGCAAGTCTGCCTCCGTGCCAGTCCTGTGTGTGGCATCTGTCTCTCATTGTGTGCCACCGAAAACCAGTGTGTGATACTTGGCCATTTTTTTTGTTTTTGGGGACATTCTCCCTTTTCAAAAAAAAAAAGTTAGTGGGAGATAAATATTGGCAAGTCTGCTTGAGTGCTGCTCCTGTGTGTGCCATCTGTCTCAAATTATTGGGGCACAGAAAGCCTAGTGTGTAACATTGGGCCTGATTTTCCTTTCAGTGTCAGGCACCTATAAAGGTATATTTAAATCCTACAGAAGTTTCAGTTCACCTTATAAGTTGTTTTACAGTAACAAATAGCGTTTCTTTGGTTACGTTTTGCAAACAATGAGGAAGTCTAGTGGAAGAGGTCGTGGCCGTGGGTGGTCATTGTCAGCTGGTAATGATGGTAGTGGTGGTGGAGCATCAGGTGGTCGTGGTAAAAGCAGTACAGCACCTAAGTCTCGAGTTGTTGAGCCAAAAACGTCATCTGCCTACACAAGGCCTCGAACGCTCTCTTTTCTGGGAGTAGGAAAACCACTTTTGAAGCCGGAGCAGGAGGAACAAGTATTGGCTTTCATTGCTCACTCTGCCTCTAGCTCTTTCGCCTCCTCCTCGGAAAGTGCCAAATGTTAGAGCAGTGCATCATCAGTGGATGCTCCCGGTCAGGAACAAGTCGCTTCCTTGTGTCCTTCACCCAGAACAACAGTGAAGGATGCGTCAGTCGACACAACAGGTTACTCCATGGAGCTCTTTACACATACCGTTCCTGGGTTAGACAGTGAAACAGTTAACAGGCCATGCCCATTAGAAGTTGAATCGGACATGGAGTGCACAGATGCACAGCCACAGCCAGATTACTATGCTGTTCCTTTGACTCAGACCAGAACATTGCCCTCGCAGTGTACTGAGGCAGAATCAAACCCAGCGGAGACTATGGTGCCCCGTCACGAATGCTATACCATCGGCTTACACGGTGACACAGATGAAGTTGCGCATGACATAGAAGAGGAGGTCATAGATGACCCAGTTGTTGACCCCGATTGGCAGCCATTGGGGGAACAGGGTGCAGGCGGCAGTAGTTCAGAAGCGGAGGAGGAGGAGGAGCCGCAGCAGGCATCAACATCACAACAGGTTCCATCTACCGGGCCCGTATCTGGCCAAAAACGCGTGGCAAAACCAAAACCTGTTGGAGGACAGCATGGCCATCCGGTTAAAGAAGCTCAGTCTGCAATGCCTGAAAAGTTATCCGATAGTAGAAAGAGTGCAGTCTGGCATTTTTTTAAACAACATCCAAATGATCAGCGCAAAGTCATCTGTCAAAAATGTTCAACTACCTTAAGTAGAGGTCAGAATCTTAAAAGTCTAAATACAAGTTGCATGCATAGACATTTATCCACCATGCATTTGCAAGCCTGGAATAACTACCAAATGTCCCTAAAGGTTGCAGCACCCTCGGCCAATGAAGCTAGTCAGCAACGCTACATCCCATCCCTCTCTGTACCCCACCATTTCCCGCACCACCGGCAGTATCTGTGCAGCTTTCGTCGCCAGGCCAAAGCAGTCAGGGAATCACCAGGTTTGCAGTAGGAAACACTGCATGTAGGGCACCGGCAAGAATACCATCTCCACCCCTCTCTCACTCACCCATGTCCACCGGCACCACCGCTAGTTCCATGATCTCCAGCTCTCCAGTCCAGCTCACCCTACATGAGACTCTTGTTAGGAAAAGGAAGTACTCATCCTCGCATCCGCGTACACAGGGTTTGAACGCCCACATTGCTAGACTAATCTCATTAGAGATGATGCCTGTTGTGAACTCTGTTTTCAGGCTCCCTCTTGTGGTCACAGGTGGTATGGTGTGACTTTTGCTTTGGGCTCCCCCTGGTGGCTTTATTTATTATCCTGCTGGTCTCTGGCTACCAGCTGTCTCGTTATCCTCTGGGAGGTTCCTATATAGCCCTGTTTCACTTCCACTTGTTGCCGGCTGTCGATGTAATCAGTGCTACTCAGATTCCTTCTGACTACCTTGCTTCCAGTCCCTCCAAGACAAGCTAAGTTTTGTTTGCTCATTTTTTGATCATCAGTGTTTATCATGTTTTCTTGTCCAGCTTGCTAAAATGTGATTCCCTCGCTTGCTGGTTGCTCTAGTGGACTGAGTTTCTCCCCTCACACCGTTAGTTGGTGCTTGGGTTCTTGAAATCTCAGGATGGATATTTTGTAAGGGTTTTTTATTGATCGCATAGACCCCTGCTCTATTTTCTGCTTTCTAGTATTAGTGGGCCTCTTTTGCTGAATCTCATTTCTTCCCTATGTATGTGCCTTCCTCTTACTTCACCGTTAATATTTGTTGGGGGCTTCTATATCTTTGGGGATTATTTCTCTGGAGGCAAGCGAGGTCTTTCTTTCTCTTTAGGGGTAGCTAGTTTCTCAGGCTGGCTCGAGACGTCTAGGAATTATTTAGGCACGTTCACCGGCTACCTCTAGTTGTGTTGGATAGGTTCAGATTTGCGATCAGTCCAGTTACCATCTCCCTAGAGCTTGTCCTAAGTTTGATCACTTGCTGGTCTATTTGTGATCCTCAGCCACTAAGGATCATAACAGATGCCCTACCGGTTAGTTGAAAGCGTAGCTTTCAAAGCGCTGGTGGACTACGCTGTACCACGCTACGAGCTACCCAGTCGGCACTTCTTTTCTAGAAAAGCCATCCCAGCCCTCCAACAGCATGTTAAAGACCGCATCGTCCATGCACTCAGGCAGTCTGTGACTACAAAGGTGCACCTGACAACAGATGCATGGACCAGTAGGCATGGCCAGGGACGTTACATGTCCATCACGGCACACTGGGTGAATGTGGTGGATGCAGGGACCACAGGGGACAGCAATATTGGGACAGTTTTGCCTAGTCCACGGTCAAGGAAAGAGTTGGCTGTAGGCGTTCGCCCCCCCTCCTCCTCTTCCTCCTCCTCATGCAGAAGCGAGAGCTCATCCACACACCGCAGTCGCACATCCACTCCATCCGCAGCTGCCACTGTTGCACACCAGGTGTGCCATTATGGGACAGCTAGTGGCAAGCGTCAGCAGGCTGTATTGGCAATGAAGTGTTTGGGCGACAACAGACACACCGCGGAAGTTCTGTCCGAGTTCTTGCAGAATGAAACTCAGTCATGGCTGGGCACTGTACATCTTGAGGCAGGCAAGGTTGTGATGAGTGATAACGGAAGGAATTTCATGGCTGCCATAGCCCTTTCCCAACTGAAACACAATCCTTGCCTGGCTCACACCTTAAACCTGGTGGTGCAGTGCTTCCTGAAAAGTTACCCGGGGTTACCCGACCTGCTCCTCAAAGTGCGTGGACTTTGCTCGCATATCCGCCGTTCGCCCGTACACTCCAGCCGTATGCAGAACTATCAGCGGTCTTTGAACCTTCCCCAGCATCGCCTAATCATCGACATTTCAACAAGGTGGAACTCCACACTGCACATGCTTCAGAGACTGTGCGAACAGAGGCGTGCTGTTATGTTTTTGTGGGAGGATACACATACACGGGCAGGCAGTTGGATGGCAGACATGGAGTTGTCAGGTGTGCAGTGGTCAAAGCTACAAGACCTGTGTCAAGTCCTTTAGTGTTTTGAGGAATGCACACGGCTGGTTAGTGCAGACAATGCCATAATAAGCATGAGTATCCCCCTAATGCGTCTGCTGATGCAAAGTTTGACGCACATAAAGGAGCAGGCGTCTGCAGCCGAGGAAGAGGAAAGCCTTGATGACAGTCAGCCATTGTCTGGTCAGGGCCGTGTAGAGGACGCGGTAGTGGGCGAAGAGGAGGAGGAGGACGAGGAGGATGATGGGGATGAGTTCTTTTTGTATGAGGAAGCTTCTCCTGGGCCAACAGAAATTAGTGGCGTTGCAAGGCCGGGTTCTGTTTTTTTAAGGGAGACAAGTGACGTAGATTTGCCTGTAACAGCCCCTCCAACCAGCACAACCGCAGATTTGACAACTGGAACTTTGGCCCACATGGCGGATTATGCCTTACGTATCCTCAAAAGGGACACACGCATTATTAAAATGATGAGCGATGACGATTATTGGTTGGCCTGCATCCTTGACCCTCGCTATAAAGGCAAATTGCAAAATATTATGCCACATGAGAACCTCGAACAAATATTAGCAACTAAACAAGCTACTCTTGTAGACCGTTTGATTCAGGCATTCCCAGCACACAGCGCCGGTGATGGTTCTCAGTCTCACACAAGCTGCAGGGGGCTACATGGCAGAGGTGTTAGAGGTGCACAGATCAGAAGTGGCGTTGGACAGAGGGGTTTTCTGACCAGGTTGTGGAGTGATTTCGCAATGACCGCAGACAGGACAGGTACTGCAGCATCTATTCAAAGTGACAGGAGACAACATTTGTCCAGTATGGTTACTAACTATTTTTCTTCCCTTATCAATGTTCTCCCTCAACCGTCATTCCCATTTGATTACTGGGCATCAAAATTAGACACCTGGCCTGAATTGGCAGAATATGCGTTGCAGGAGCTTGCTTGCCCAGCAGCTAGTGTGCTATCAGAAAGAGTATTCAGTGCTGCTGGTTCAATATTAACCGAAAAAAGGACTCGTCTGGCTACACAAAATGTGGATGATCTCACCTTCATTAAAATGAACCACTCCTGGATTTCAAATTATTTTGCCCCACCTTTCCCGGCTGACACCTAGCTTTCCTATAAAAAGGTCTTGCTTGTGGACTGGTCTTACTGAGTGTTCCAATCTGTTAATTTGCAGCAGCTGTTTGTCCAGCATACGACATGTTTACACCTCCCCCAATGGGAAAAATCCCCCCACGGGGCCGTTGTCTCGCCACTTGGCGCAAGCACCCGTTACAGTGCTGATTGTCTGAAGAGGTGGGTGTGCCCGCTTTTGGTCGACGGCACTGCCACTGGGTCCCTCATAGTACAATATAGTGTCTCTGGCGGTGGTGGTGCACACCCAACGTCAGACACACCATTGTAACATGAGGGGCCCTGGGGCGGTACCGCTGGCCACAAGAGAGTTCCCCCCCCCAGCTCAAACTGTGCTCTACCACGTGCAAAATTATCTCGCACAGCTCCACCAATGTTTAGTCTATGCACTGACATCATTCAATGCCTGGCACTGACAAACAATACCAATTTGTTTGCATCTATGATGCTAGTTAAAGTAGTCTGGGTCAGTGTCCTATATTGACACCAGTAAATACTAATTTACTGCCAAATTACTTTGTCATAAACTCTGCAGATGAGCCCACCCCTGTACCTAAGCATGCCACCCTTTTTTTACTTATAGTTGTTTTGCGAGACATTAACATCTATTTATTTTTTGGGAGTACTAACTGTGTCAGACACTCCTTGCAATACTCCTCCACTGACCACAATGCTGCCTGTGTATCCATGCAACCGATGTAAAACTGCCATGAGCCTATTGTTTGTTATTTTAGGCCTTTGATAGCCTGTCTGCGGGCCCTACTTGCATTACTCCTCCACTGACCACAATGCTGCCTGTGTATCCATGTAACCGATTTAAAACTGCCATGAGCCTATTGTTTGTTATTTTAGGCCTTTGATAGCCTGTCTGCGGTCCCTACTTGCATTACTCCTCCACTGACCACAATGCTGCCTGTGTATCCATGTAACCGATATAAAACTGCCATGAGCCTATTGTTTGTTATTTTAGGCCTTTGATAGCCTGTCTGCGGTCCCTACTTGCATTACTCCTCCACTGACCACACCAATGCTGCCCGTTTACCCCTGGAACCTATTTTACAGTGCATAGAGCCTATTTTTTTATTTTATTTAATATTAATAAAGCCATGATGGATTACGCTCTACCCAGTTGACAATTCTTTTGCGAGAAAAGCCATCCCACCCCTCCACCAGCATGTAAAAGACCGCATTGTCCATGCACTATGTCAATCTGTGAGTCCAAAGGTACACCTGACAACAGACACATGGACCTGTAGGCATGGCCACGGAAGGTTACGTGTCCTTTGTGGCGCAATGGGTTAATGTATTGGATGCATGGTCCACACAGGGGACAGCCTGGTAAGTCTGTCTGCAGTCCCTAATTCAAGTTGTCCTCAAATGAATAAATCTGAGCTTCAACCTTCTGGCTCTCATTAAGTGCTGTTTTTTTTTTTTTAAATGGTGTTTAGGGCCTACTAACGGTGTCTGCCCCTCCCTGGTGTTTGCCCTCAACTGAATAAAGCTGAGCTTCTACCTTCTGGCTCTCATTAAGTGCTGTGTTTTTAAAAATTGGTGGTTAGGGCCTACTAATGGTGTCTGCCCCTCCATGTTGTTTGTCCTCAACTGAATAAAGCTGAGCTTCAACCTTCTGGCTTTTGGCCTACAGTAGCAGATATTAAACTGCATTTGGCCTACTAGTGTGGTTGGGCCCTTAAAACAGTGTCTGCTGCTCTTGGGTTTGCTACTCCACTGAACAAAGCAATGCCGCCTGTTTAGTCCTGTTACCAATTTTGAACTGCATTTAGCCTACTTTATTCTTTGGCCCTATATCTGTTTCCTCCTCATCCTGCCCATTGCCCAGCCACTGCTAGATGAGTCTGCTGGTACATTGACCTAGACCACTACATTCCCCTTGCACTCTACACAGCCAGAATCTGACCCTGCTGAAAGTAAGGTTCCCCTTCCCACATGTTATACCACCTTACACAGGAACAAAGAGGAAGGTGCAGATGAAAGTGCAGGTTCCTTCATCAGGTGGGGGGGGGGCATACTCGTTGGCGACGTCACGGGCACAGGGCCCCTCAGAGTACGCAAAAGTGTCACTGCCGGTGGGAGGCGCCCCCGCCATGCAAACACACCGCTGTACTTTGAGGGGCCCTGTGCCAGTGCCAATGCGAATGAGTGCCCCCCCCCTGCTTGCTCAGGATCACAGCACTTGCAACGTTGAAATACTTACCTCTCCCTGCTCCACCGCCGTGACGTAGTCCACATTTCCTGGGCCCACTAAAGCCTTGAACCAGCCCTACCCCCCACAACTTTTGCCAAATGACCCCCAATTTCCTATGCCCAACTATTATTATAAAGTTAATTAAGATTGACAAGCTTCAGAAACAAGAATGGATGTTTTTGGCATTAAAATGGGCACTGTAGGTGTTTTCCTGGCCTCCACTCACTGCCGACTATGCTTCCCCATTGACTTGCATTGGGTTTCGTGTTTTGGTCGATCCCCGACTTTTACCGATAATCGGCCGACTGCACTCGACTCGACTCTGGACAAAGTCGGGTTTCACAAAACCCGACTCGATCTTAAAAAAATGAAAGACGTCTCAACCCTAGTAACGAGGGAAAAATCAGATCACCAGAATAGTGGCGAGATGTTCTTTTCCTGAAATTCTGTCCCATTTTTTCTCCACACATGCCTTTGATTATTGTGGCCAAAGAGTTCTATTTTAACCCCTTAAAGAGCAGGGGTAATTTTGGTTTTGCATTTTCATTTTTTCCTCAGCTTCTTCCTAGAGCCATAACTTTTTTATTTTTTGGTCAAAATGGCCATGTGAGGGCTTGTTTTTTGCAGGACAAGTTGTACTTTTGAATGGCACCATTGGTTTTACCATGTCATGTAACAGTAAATAGGAAAAAAATTTAAAGTGTGGTGAAATTGAAAAAAAAGTGCAATCCCACACTTGTTTTTTGTTTGGCTTTTAAACTAGGTTCACTAAATGCTAAAACTGACCTGCCATTATGATTCTCCAGGTCATTGCGAGTTCAAATACACCAAACATGTCTAGGTTCTTTTTCTTCTAAGTGGGGAAAAAAATTACAAAGTTTGTGAAACAACAATGTTGCAGCGACCCCAAAAAAATAATTCTGGCATTTCGGGGTTTTTTTCTCACTACGCTGTTTACCGATTTGATTATTTTTTTTATATATGTGTATAATTGATTTTTTTATTGTTTTATTTTGAATGGGGCAAAAGGGGGGTGATTAGAACTTTTATATTTTTTCGATTATTTAAAAATATTTTTTAACATTTTTTTACTTTTTGCATTATTATTATTATTATTATTATTATTACTACTATTGTACATTTTTATAGCACCATTTATTCCATGGCGCTTTACATGTGAACGGGGCAAATATAGACAAGTACAATAAACAGGAGTAAAACAAGGCACACACAAGTACAGGAGGAAAGAGGACCCTGCCCGCGAGGGCTCACAGTCTACAGGGGATGGGTGAGGATACACTAGGAGAGGGTAGAGCTGGTCATGCGGCGGTTCAGTAGACTGGGGATCACTGCAGGTTGTAGGCTTGTCGGAAGAGGTGGGTCTTCAGGTTCCTTTTGAAGATTTCCTTGGTAGGCGAGAGTCTGATGTGTTGGGGTAGAGAGTTCCAGAGTATAGGGGAAGCACGGGAGAAGTCTTGGATGCGGGTGTGGGAGGAAGAGATGAGAGAGGAGTAGAGCAGGAGATCATGAGATGATTGAAGGTTGCGTGTAGGTAGGTAACGGGAGACCATATCACAGATGTATGGAGGAGTCAGGTTGTGAATGGCTTTGTATGTCATTGTTAGTGTTTTGAACTGTATCCTCTGGGCAATAGGAAGCCAGTGAAGGACCTGGCAGAGAGGAGAGGCTGGGGAGTAACGGGGAGACAGGTGGATTAGTCGGGCAGCAGAGTGTAGGATGGATTGGATTGGTACCAGAGTGCTAGAGGGGAGGCCAGAGAGTAGGAGGTTGCAGTAGTCGAGGCAGGAGATGATAAGGGCATGTACTAGTGTTTTTGTGGTTTCATGGTCAAGGTATGCACGGATCCGGGAAATGTTTTTGAGTTGGAATCGGCAAGAGGAGGCAAGGGCTTGGATATGTGGCTTGAAAGAGAGGGTAGAGTCAAGGATCACCCCGAGGCACCGAGCGTGCGGGAATGGGGAAAGTGAGCAGCCATTGACATTGATGGATAGGTCGGGTGGAGGGGTAGAGTGAGGTGGGGGAAAGATGATGAATTCTGTTTTGTCCATGTTCAGTTTTAGAAAACGAGCAAAAAAGAAGGTTGAAATAGCAGACAGACATTGTGGGATTTTGGCCAGTAAGGAAGTGAGGTCGGGTCCAGATAGGTAGATCTGCGTGTTATCAGCGTAGAGATGATATTGTAAACCGTGGGATTCTAAGAGCTGTCCCAGGCCCAAGGTGTAGATGGAGAAGAGTAGGGGTCCTAGAACTGAGCCTTGGGGAACACCGACAGACAGGGGGAGAGATGAGGAGGTGGTGTGGGAGAGGGAGACACTGAATGTCCGGTCTGTTAGATATGATGAGATCCAGGATAGGGCCAAGTCTGTGATGCCAAGAGATTAGAGAATCTTTAACAGGAGGGAGTGATCCACAGTGTTGAAGGCAGAAGACAGGTCCAGGAGGAGGAGGACAGAATAGTGTCGCTTGCTCTTGGTGGTTAGTAGGTCATTGGTCATTTTAGTCCGGGCAGTTTCAGTTGAGTGATGTGGTTGGAAGCCAGATTGTAACCGGTCAAAGAGGGAGCAGGAGGAGAGGTGGGTGGACAGTTCAAGATGGACATGCTGTTCCAGTAGTTTGGAGGCATAAGGGAGAAGGGATATCGGGCGATAGCTGGACACAGAGGATGGGTCGAGGAAGGGTTTTTTGAGGATAGGTGTGATTGATGCATGTTTGAAGAATGAGGGGAAGACACCATTTGTAAGTGAGAGGTTGAAGAGGTGGGTTAGAGTTGGGATGAAGACTTTTGCGAGGTTAAGGATGAGGTGGGACGGGAGCGGGTCAAGCGTGCAAGTGGTGAGATGTGATCTTGACAGAAAGATGGATAGCTGGTCATCTGTCATGGTGGAGAAGCTGGCTTTGGAACAGGGCTTTCTCAAGAGGAGGGGCTTCGGGGGCTGCGGGCCAAAGCTTTGTCTAATGTTATCGATCTTCTGCTTAAAGAAGGAGGAAAATTCTTCAGCCAAAATGAGAGGGGAGGGAGGAGATGATGGGGGACAGAATAGAGAATTGAAAGTGTTGAAGAGCTGTTTAGGGTTGTGAATCAGGGAGGATATGAGAGAAAAGAAGTAAGGCTAGGTCCACATTGCGTTAGGGCAATCCGTTTAGCGCATACGCTAGCGGACTGCGCTAACGCAATGTCCCAAAAGGGATCGCGTTTGGCGATCCCGCTAGCGCAAAAGCCCGATCTGCGCTAGCGAGGAATGGACCTCGGATGCTGCAAGCAGCGTTCGAGGTCCGTCCGAAAATAACGGGACATCGCTAGCGCATGCCAAAAGTGGCATGCGTCAGCGATGCGTTAGCGACCTGTTAGCACATTGTGGTCAATGGGTGCACTAACGGACCCGTTACATAGCGTTAATTGCGACAATTGTGCCATGTAACGGAGTCCGCTAGCGGACACCCATTAACGCAATGTGAACCTAGCCTAAGTTTGTTTTGCGGCAGTGAGCGTTGACTTGAAGCTGGCGAGGGACTGCTTGTATGCAGTGAAATGCTCAGCAGAATGAGATCTCTCCCATCACCGTTCAGCGATCCTGGAAGCCCATCTCAGTTCTTTGGTCAGGCTGGTTAGCCAGGGCTGCCTGTTGATTCTACGAGTTTTGCTGTGCATGAGCGGGGCAGCCAAATTGAGTGTTGCTGTTATTGTGGTGTTATAAAAAGTGGCAGCAGCATCTGTGTCATGGAAGGAAGCTTTGTCTGTAAGAGGAAGAAGGGACTCAGAGAGTGAGTGTAGATTGAGTTGTTTGAGATTTCTGCAAGGGTGAATGAGTTTGTGGAGTGGAGATTGCGCACTAGGAGGGGAGAAGGAAGAAAATGTCAGTAGGTTGTGGTCAGACAGGGGGAGGGGTGAGTTGGTGAGATTAGTAAGGGAACAGAGGCGGGTGAAGATGAGGTCTAATGCGTGACCATCTTTATGTGTGGCTGCGGATGACCATTGAGTGAGACTCAAGGAGGCAATGAGCGATAGAAGTTTAGAGGCGGCTGAGGTGGAAGTGTCAATGGGGATATTGAAGTCACCCATGATGATAGTGGGGATTTCGGCTGAGAGGAAATAAAGTAGCCAGGTGGCGAAGTGGTCAAGAAAGGTGGAGAAGGCTAGTTCTGGGGGGCAGTAGATGACAGCCATCTGGGGATTGGAGGGGGAGTAGATGCAGATGGAGGGCACCTCGAACAAGGGAAAAGTAGCGGACGGTGGTAGTGAAATTGGGGTAAAGGAGCACGTGTCAGACAGGAGCAAGCCAACCCCTCCACCACATTTGTTGCTGGGGCAAGGGGTGTGAGAGAGGTGGAATCCACCATAGGAAAGCGCGGCTGGAGAGGCTGAGTTAGAGGGGGTGAGCCAGGTTTCAGTGATGCTGAGGAAGGAGAGTTTGTTATTGATAAAGAGGTCATGGATAAATGACAGTTCACTGCAGACAGATCGTGCGTTCCATAGAGCTCCAGGTAGGGGTATTGGGGGAGTGGGGGCTAGATGAATGGGTATGAGGTTACTGTGGTTGCGAAGACATGTAGAGGATCATGGCAGGGGACTAGAAATGAGTGTGGGGATGTGTTGAGGAGGGCCAGGATTTGGGGATATGAGGAGCAGCAGACAGAGCGTTAGAAGGTGTGAGCTGGATAGGACATGATGTGGCCATGTGTGTCTGGAGAAAAAGGATTGTATGTGGAGGAGGTGAGGTGGCTGGGGAGGATGGAGGAAGAAATGACTAGTTCCTTACTGGGTGGAGGGATTACAGGAGATAGGAAGAAATAAAGTAGTGTGGGGGTGAATGTTAAAAGAATCCGAAACATTATAGTAGTTTTCTATTCTTTTACCTTCCAGTCAATTCCAGTCCAATTCTAGTCTAATTCATAGTAAATAAAAATCTGTATGCTTCAATAGTCTACATGGGAGACTAGAAGCTGCACTTGTCCAATCAATTGCTACATAGAGCAGGGCTGCAGTCCTGCTCTATGCAGCAGAAATGCTCACTTGCTATGAGCGCTGACCACTAGGAGGCGCTCATAGTGATCCAGCAATGACAACCACAGGGGTCTTCTCCTGACCCCAGGTGTCATGCCAACCCATCGACGACCCACGGTCATGTGACATGGGCGCCGATGGGAAGAGGGAATGATGCGCTTCCTGTGCGTGCATTTTAAATGCCACTGTCAGAGTTTGACAGCAGCATTTCACATTTTACAGCCGCTGGTGAATCGCGATTTCACCTGCAGCTGTTCCAGGCACATGTCAGCTGATCAAATCAGCTGTCATGTCCCAGAAAAGGTGCGGGCTCATCGCCGGGGCCCACACCAAACAGGGGGAGGCCTCCAATGATGGACTGTGTCCCTCATTGGACATTAAGGGGTTACCCTCACGGGTGCACAGAACGTGTTTCCAAAATGCATCAGGCTTGAATTTTATGGTGAAGACGCAGGAGAGGTTTCTTGTGATGACTCTTCCATGAAGACCATATTTGTACAGGTGACTCTAAACAGTAGAGCAATATACCGCAACTCCCAAGTCTGCTAAATCTTTCAGAAGGTCTTTTGCAGTCAAGCAACTACTAGTCGATAGATACAAAATGAACTGTGATATCATTACTATTATAATTTTTTGGTAAAGCTAATATAGGGATTTATAAAAACCCATTTTCATGATGACTTCCAAAATTATAACTAAGTAAGGCTGGTTTCACACTTGCGTTTTTGTAAGCTGCGTTTTAGCGCTAAAAAACGCAAAAAAACACATGCGTTTTTTTCCCTATACTTAACATTAAAACGCATGCGTTTTTTCGCATGCGTTTTGACGCGTTTTCGGCAACGCATGCGTTTTTTGACGCGTGCGTTCATTTGCAGAAATGCAACCTGTAGTAATTTCTAGCGGGGTTTTTTGGCCGCAAAAAAACGCATGCGTTTTTATAGAAAAACACAAGGAAACACAAAAAAAACAAGAAAACCCTAACCCTAACCATAGGGATCCTAACCCTAACCCTAACCCTAAGGTTAGGATCCCTAGTAACCCTAGGGATCCTAACCCTAACCCTAGCCCTAGGGATCCTAACCCTTAGGGTTAGGGTTAGGATCCTAACCCTTAGGGTTAAGGTTAGGGGTAGGGTTAGGGGTAGGGTTAGGGTTAGGATCCCAAGGGTTATGGTTAGGGTTAGGGGTAGGGTTAGGGGTAGGGTTAGGGTTAGGATCCCAAGGGTTATGGTTAGGGTTAGGGGTAGGGTTAGGGGTAGGGTTAGGATCCCAAGGGTTATGGTTAGGGTTATGGGTTGGGCTAGGGTTAGGGGTAGGGTTAGGGTTAGGGTTAGGGGTAGGGTAAGGGTTAGGATCCCAAGGGTTAGGGTTAGGGTTAGGGTTAGGGGTAGTGTTAGGGTTAGGGGTAGGGTTAGGGTTAGGTGTCATGGTTCCCAATGGCAAGGGAACGTTAAAGAACATAAATAACAGAACAGCTCTTGGGTGATGGAATCTCGAGCTGACCGTGAGCTAAACCTACCACACAACTAACAGTGGCCGGGTGGCGTACCTACGTTTTATCCCTAGACGCCTAGCGCCAGCCGGAGGACTAACTAACCCTAATAGAGGAAAAGACAGACCTGGCTTACCTCTAGGGAAATTCCCCCAAAAAGGAGACAGAAGCCCCCCACATATATTGACGGTGAGTTCAGAGGAAAAGACATACGCAGTATGAAGGTAGGTTCAGCAAAGCGAGGTCCGCTTACTAGATAGCAAGAAGATACAATAGGGAACTTCACGGTCAGCTGAAAACCCTATTAAAATACCATCACGAAATTACTTTAAGACTCATGTGTCAACTCATGACACCGGAGTGGCAATTTCGGCCCACAAGAGCTTCCAGCTACAGAAAAATAACATAACTGTGAACTGGAACAAAAATGCAAAACAAACTTAGGACTAAGAGTCCAACTTAGCTGATAGTAGTCTAGAAGCAGGAACATGCCACAGAAAGGCTCTGGTTACATTGATGGCCGGCACTAGAATAACTGAGCAGCAAGGCTAAATAGGATACTCCCATATCCTGATGGAAACAGGTGAACAGAGAAAGTGAAGCACACAAGTCCAGTACCACCAGTGACCACCGGGGGAGCCCAAAAACCAAATTCACAACAGTTAGGATCCCAAGGGTTATGGTTAGGGTTAGGGGTACTGTTAGGGTTAGGGTTAGGGGTAGGGTTAGGGTTAGGATCCCAAGGGTTATGATTAGGGGTAGGGTTAGGGGTAGGGTTAGGGTTAGGGTTAGGATCCCAAGGGTTATGGTTAGGGTTAGGGTTTGGATCCCCTTATCACCTTGATGGTGGGGGGTGGCTTATCAGTGACCTGGTGACCAGGACATTCTAATAAAAAGCTACCCCTAACCCTAACCTGTTGTGAACTCTGTTAGTAGGCTCCCTCTTGTGGTCACAACTGGTATTGTGTGAGTGTTGTCTTTGGGCTCCTTCTGGTGGTTTGTTTATCTTCCTGCGGGTTGGTGGCTGGATCAGCTGTCTCGTTATCCACCAGGGAGGTTTTCTATTTAGCCCAGCTGCAACTTCACTTGTTGCCGGCTGTCAATGTGTTCAGACCTATTCTGATTTCATCTGACTACATTTGGTCTCAGTCTCTCCAAGACAAGCTAAGTTTTGCTTTTCAGTTTTGTACTCATCTGTTATCAATATTTGTTCTGTGTATGATGAGTTTAATCCAGCTTGCTAACATGTGATTTTCTGCTTGCTGGTAGCTCTGGGGTTCAGACTTGCTCCCCTCACACCGTTAGTTGGTGTGAGGGCTCGCGCATGCTCTGAGTGGATTTTTAGAGGGTTTTTCACTGACCGCATAGACCCCTTTCTATTTTCTGCTATCTAGTATTAGCGGGCCTCCTTTGCTGAATCTGATTCATCTCTGTGTTTGTACTTTCCCCTTAACTCACCGTTATTATCTGTGGGGGGCTTTTCTATACCTTTGGGGACATTTCTCTGAGGCAAGAGAGGTCTTGATTTCTCTTTAGGAGTAGTCAGTTTCTCAGGCCGTGAAGAGACGTCTAGGATTTTAGGCACGTTCCACGGCTACCTATAGTTGTGTGTAGTTAGGATCAGGTATGCGGTCAGTCCAGTTACCACCTTCCCAGAGCTGGTCTATGATTTAGTACTTAGCTGGTCAGATTTCGGATCCTCAGCCACTGGGATCATAACAGTACAGCCGGCCAGTCGTTAATGCATTGAAAAAGCGGGATAAAGAGAAGCCTGGAGGTTTTTTTTTTTTTTTTTCCTCTGCTGCAGTGTGTCTAGCTTGTCTAGCTTCTCTCCTCCCCTTAATCTTTGTGTGGCTTTGAGTTCAGCTGCAGTTGATCATCTTGCTACAAGGGTACAAATTATTCAAGATTTTGTTGTTCACAGTTCTATGTCAGAGCCGAAGATACCAATTCCTGAGTTATTTTCTGGAGATAGATCTAAGTTTCTGAATTTTAAGAACAATTGCAAGCTGTTTCTCTCTTTGAAACCTCGTTCCTCTGGTAATTCCGCTCAGCAAGTTAAAATTGTTATTACCTTCTTGCGTGGCGACCCTCAGGATTGGGCCTTCGCATTGGCGCCAGGAGATCCTGCATTGCTTAATGTGGATGCGTTTTTTCTGGCGCTTGGAATGCTCTATGAGGAACCTAATCTTGAGAGCCAGGCAGAAAATGCTTTGTTGGCTCTCTCTCAGGGTAAAGATGAAGTAGAGGTGTATTGTCAGAAATTTCGGAAGTGGTCGGTGCTTACTCAGTGGAATGAGTGTGCTCTGGCTGCAAATTTCAGAAAAGGTCTTTCTGAAGCCATTAAAGATGTCATGGTGGGGTTCCCCACGCCTGTTAGTCTGAATGATTCCATGACTTTGGCCGTTCAGATTGATCGGCGTTTGCGGGAGCGCAACCCAGCGCACCATTTGGCGGTGTTTTCTGAGCAGAGACCTGAGTCTATGCAATGTGATAGAATTCTGACCAGAAATGAACGGCAAAATTATAGACGTCAAAATGGGTTGTGTTTTTACTGTGGTGACTCTACTCATGTTATCTCAGCATGCTCTAAACGCACAAAAAAGATCGATAAATCTGTCACCATCGGTACTTTACAGTCTAAGTTCATTTTGTCTGTTACCTTGATTTGTTCCCTGTCTTCCTACCCGGTTATGGCTTTTGTGGACTTGGGTGCAGCCCTGAGTCTAATGGATTTGGCATTTGCCAAGCGCTGTGGTTTTGTCTTGGAGCCATTAAAATTCCCTATTCCACTGAGGGGAATTGATTCTACACCATTGGCCAAGAATAAACCTCAGTACTGGACTCAGGTGACCATGTGCATGACTCCTGTGCATCAGGAGGTGATTCGCTTTCTTGTGTTGCATAATTTGCATGATGCTGTAGTTTTGGGTCTGCCATGGTTACAGACTCATAATCCAGTACTGGATTGGAAAACAATGTCTGTGTTAAGTTGGGGTTGCCAGGGTATTCATGATGATGCTCCTTTGGTGTCAATTGCTTCTTCCACGCCTTCTGAAGTCCCTGCTTTTTTGTCAGACTACCAGGATGTATTTGATGAGCCCAAACTCAGTTCCCTACCTCCTCATATTGATTGTGATTGTGCTATAAATTTGATTCCTGGTAGTAAATTCCCTAAGGGACGACTTTTTAATTTGTCTGTGCCAGAACATGCTGCTATGCGGAGTTATATAAAGGAGTCTCTTGAGAAGGGACTTATTCGCCCGTCCTCTTCTCCTCTTGGTGCAGGGTTCTTTTTTGTGGCTAAGAAGGATGGTTCGTTGAGACCTTGTATTGATTATCGCCTTCTAAATAAAATCACGGTCAAATTCCAGTATCCCTTGCCTTTGTTGTCTGATTTGTTTGCCCGGATTAGGGGTTCTTGTTGGTTCACCAAGATAGATCTTCGTAGTGCGTATAACCTTGTGCGTATCAAGCAGGGCGATGAATGGAAAACAGCATTTAATACGCCCGAAGGCCATTTTGAGTACTTGGTGATGCCTTTTGGACTCTCTAATGCTCCTTCGGTGTTTCAATCATTCATGCATGACATCTTCCGTCAATATCTGGATAAGTTCATGATTGTGTATCTGGATGATATTTTGGTCTTTTCTGATGATTGGGAGTCCCATGTGGAGCATGTCAGGATGGTATTTCAGGTCCTGCGGGCTAATGCATTATTTGTGAAGGGCTGAAAATGTCTTTTTGGAGTCCAGAAGGTTTCTTTTTTGGGTTTCATTTTTTCTCCTTCTGCTATTGAGATGGACCCAGATAAGGTCAAGGCTATTCATGACTGGACTCAGCCTACATCTGTCAAGAGTCTTCAGAAGTTCTTGGGTTTTGCTAATTTTTACCGTCACTTCATCGCCAATTTTTCTGGTGTTGTTAAGCCTTTGACGGATTTGACCAAGAAGGGTTCTGATGTGACTAATTGGTCTCCTGCGGCTGTGGAGGCCTTTCAGGAGCTGAAGCGCCGGTTTTCTTCTCCAGTCTTGTGTCAGCCAGATGTCTCTCTTCCTTTCCAGGTCGAGGTGGATGCTTCGGAGATTGGAGCAGGAGCTGTTTTGTCGCAGAGAAGCTCTCATGGCTCTGTGATGAGGCCATGTGCTTTCTTTTCAAGAAAGTTTTCGCCTGCCGAGCGGAATTATGAAGTCGGTAATCGGGAG
The DNA here is from genome assembly GCF_051348905.1 of Ranitomeya variabilis. Lineage (NCBI taxonomy): Eukaryota > Metazoa > Chordata > Amphibia > Anura > Dendrobatidae > Ranitomeya > Ranitomeya variabilis. The sequence continues at coordinate 398,988,047 of NC_135237.1, read as the reverse complement.
TTGTTGGCAATGAAGTGGGCATTTGAGGAATGGAGACATTGGCTCGAGGGAGCTAAGCATCGTGTGGTGGTCTTGACTGATCACAAGAATCTGATTTATCTTGAGTCTGCCAAGCGGCTGAATCCTAGACAGGCTCGTTGGTCGTTGTTTTTCTCTCGCTTCAACTTTGTGGTCTCGTACCTGCCTGGTTCGAAGAATGTGAAGGCTGATGCTCTTTCTTGGAGTTTTGTGCCTGACTCCCCTGGAGATTCTGAGCCAGCTGGTATTCTCAAAGAGGGGGTGATTGTGTCTGCTATTTCCCCAGATTTACGACGTGTGCTGCTGGAATTTCAGGCAGATAGACCTGACCGTTGCCCACCAGAGAGACTGTTTGTCCCAGATAGATGGACCGGTAGAGTTATCTCTGAGGTTCATTCCTCAGTGTTGGCAGGTCATCCTGGAATTTTTGGTAACAGAGAGTTGGTGGCCAGGTCCTTTTGGTGGCCTTCTTTGTCGCGGGATGTGCGTTCCTTTGTGCAGTCCTGTGGGGTTTGTGCTCGGGCTAAGCCTTGCTGTTCTCGTGCCAGTGGGTTGCTTTTGCCCTTGCCTGTTCCTAAGAGGCCTTGGACGCACATTTCCATGGATTTTATTTCAGACCTTCCTGTCTCTCAGAGAATGACTGTCATCTGGGTTGTTTGTGACCGTTTCTCTAAAATGGTCCATTTGGTGCCCTTGCCTAAGTTGCCTTCATCTTCTGATTTGGTTCCGCTGTTTTTTCCAGAATGTGGTTCGTTTGCACGGGATTCCTGAAAACATTGTGTCTGACAGAGGATCCCAGTTTGTGTCCAGGTTTTGGCGGACCTTTTGTGCCAAGATGGGCATTGATTTGTCTTTTTCGTCAGCCTTCCATCCTCAGACGAATGGCCAAACTGAGCTAACTAATCAGACCTTGGAGACCTATTTGAGATGTTTTGTTTCTGCTGATCAGGATGATTGGGTGACCTTTTTGCCATTGGCCGAGTTTGCCCTTAACAATCGGGCTAGTTCTGCTACTTTGGTTTCGCCTTTCTTTTGTAATTCTGGTTTTCATCCTCGTTTTTCCTCGGGTCAGGTGGAGTCTTCTGACTGCCCTGGGGTGGATCCTGTGGTGGATAGGTTACAGCGGATTTGGAACCATGTGGTGGACAACTTGAAGTTGTCACAAGAGAAGGCTCAGCGCTTTGCCAACCGCCGTCGCTGTGTGGGTCCCCGACTTTGTGTTGGGGATTTGGTGTGGTTGTCTTCCCGTTTTGCCCCGATGAAGGTTTCTTCTCCTAAGTTCAAGCCTCGGTTCATTGGTCCTTATAAGATTTTGGAAGTTATTAACCCTGTGTCATTTTGTTTGGACCTCCCAGTATCATTTGCCATTCATAATGTGTTCCATAGGTCATTGTTGCGGAGGTATGTGGTGCCTGTGGTTCCTTCGGTTGAGCCTCCTGCCCCGGTGCTGGTTGAGGGAGAATTGGAATACGTGGTGGAGAAGATCTTGGATTCTCGTATTTCAAGACGGAGGCTTCAGTATTTGGTTAAGTGGAATGGCTATGGTCAGGAAGATAATTCCTGGGTTGTCGCCTCTGATGTTCATGCGGCCGATCTGGTTCGTGCCTTCCATGTAGCTCATCCTGATCGTCCTGGGGGTTTTGATGAAGGTTCGGTGACCCCTCCTCAAGGGGGGGTACTGTTGTGAACTCTGTTAGTAGGCTCCCTCTTGTGGTCACAACTGGTATTGTGTGAGTGTTGTCTTTGGGCTCCCTCTGGTGGTTTGTTTATCTTCCTGCGGGTTGGTGGCTGGATCAGCTGTCTCGTTATCCACCAGGGAGGTTTTCTATTTAGCCCAGCTGCAACTTCATTTGTTGCCGGCTGTCAATGTGTTCAGACCTATTCTGATTTCATCTGACTACATTTGGTCTCAGTCTCTCCAAGACAAGCTAAGTTTTGCTTTTCAGTTTTGTACTCATCTGTTATCAATATTTGTTCTGTGTATGATGAGTTTAATCCAGCTTGCTAACATGTGATTTTCTGCTTGCTGGTAGCTCTGGGGTTCAGACTTGCTCCCCTCACACCGTTAGTTGGTGTGAGGGCTCGCGCATGCTCTGAGTGGATTTTTAGATGGTTTTTCACTGACCGCATAGACCCCTTTCTATTTTCTGCTATCTAGTATTAGCGGGCCTCCTTTGCTGAATCTGATTCATCTCTGTGTTTGTACTTTCCCCTTAACTCACCGTTATTATCTGTGGGGGGCTTTTCTATATCTTTGGGGTCATTTCTCTGAGGCAAGAGAGGTCTTGATTTCTCTTTAGGAGTAGTCAGTTTCTCAGGCCGTGAAGAGACGTCTAGGATTTTAGGCACGTTCCACGGCTACCTATAGTTGTGTGTGGTTAGGATCAGGTATGCGGTCAGTCCAGTTACCACCTTCCCAGAGCTGGTCTATGATTTAGTACTTAGCTGGTCAGATTTCAGATCCTCAGCCACTGGGATCATAACACTAACCCTAGGGATCCTAACCCTAAACCTAACCCTAGCTAATTCTATTAATAGTGTGTTTTCTAGTTGATTTTGATGATTGGCAGCTGTCACACACTTCTCAGCATGCGTTTCAAAAACGCAAACGCTGGAAAAAACGCATGTAAACGCGGGAAAACGCCACGTTTTGCTGCGATTTTTTTTGCCGCGTTTACATGCGTTTTTTCACCACATGCGTTTTTTTTAAAAATGCTGCAGATCAAAACGCAAGTGTGAAACCAGCCTATGAGTCCCATTAGTGAGCAATCATTGTGAATAATTGGAAATGACATGTTCAATTTCAATCCTTCAAATTCTTTGGAAGACTTCATTAGAGGTCACACCAGACTCATGACTATCCATTCAAATGGGACATTAATAATTGGAAACGCAATAATGGACTGCATAAGTGGGCCACCAGGGAAGTCAACTGGCATACGGGGGAGGACCAAGAATAATACAGTATTTCCCTAAAACAAACCAATCACTAGAAGTTCTATAGGATTCACTCTTAAGTCTTATCTACTGCCATGTGATCACCCAACAGATGGGAATTGGGCATATCCAAAACCATGCATCTCTTGGGCCCAGACACGAGTAGTTGTTCAATTATCTCATTCCTCATTTTTTAGGCATGTAACAATAACAATTATGGCATGTAACAATTCTCTCACTACTCTTATTCCATAGGAAATGGCAATGTAGTCTGTACTTAAGCCATGGTCTATAACTTGGTATTACAGTGGATACACTTCACCCCATATGTTCCCCATACACAAGCAGATAGGGTAGAGTGGATGCATAGGCAGATTATAATGAGGGCAATCTGGGCTACAGCCTAGGGCCTGAGGCTCTGTGGTCTCATGGCCAGACTGTCATCATTATAATGTTTTGTGATACACACATATCCCAGCAGGGAGCTTTTCTGGTGATCTGCTGCCAATGATACAGAATAGAATAGCAGTGCAGCTCTTGGGGATATCCCATCACCTCTACTGTGATGTGCTAGCACGATAACGTCATCAGCTGGCGCTGGTACACTTCACCATGTAGTCACTGGTCACAAGTATAAGTGTAGCCTCAGGGACCAGAGCAGAGCGGTGGGGAAACGGGAGCGAGGCGAGAATGTGCTTCTTTATTTTAATATGGGATGTGTGCATATACAGGGTGGGCCATTTATATGGATACACCTGGGTGGGCCATTTATAAAGTTGCATCCAAAATGGCTGACTACAAAATGGCCACAATGGTCACCCCCCATCTTGAAAAGTTTTCCCCCTCCCATATACTAATGTGCCACAAACAGGAAGTTGATATCACCAACCATTCACATTTTATTTAGGTGTATCCTTATGCATGGCCCTCCCAGGTGTATCCAGATACATGGCCCACCGTGTATGTGGGCTATATGAGGGCTTGTACTGTATATAGGTTATTATGTTGGGTCTCCTCTTGCATATAGGGAGTTGTGTGGGGCTCATACTGTATATTGGGAGCTATGTGGGGCTTATACTGTTTGTAGCGAGCTTTGTATGGGCTCATACTGTATATAGGAGCCTATGTAATTGCTTATATTTTATAAAATGATCTATGTGGAGTTCAAACCATACATAGTGAGTTATATGGGGCACTTTCTGTATCTAGGTAGCTATGTAGGGGCTCATACTGTATCTAGGTAGCTATGAATTACTCATACTGTATCTAGGGAGCCTTGTGTGGGCTCATACTGTATATTTGCAGCTATCTGAGGGCTCATATTGTATATAGGGGCTGTGTGTAGACTCATAATATATGTAGCCAGCTGTGTGTTGGCTCATACTGTATGTATGGGGTGTGAGGGATCCCCTGGGCTGAACTGTCTCATCCTGGCTGACCTATTATATACCCTGGACTGTGCTTCCTGTGCCTGGAGGAGGTGCTCCTTCATGATAGGCATCACATTGGCCATCCTCTCTTGCATCTGGGCAATATGTTCCACCGCGCTTCTACAGGATGTGTTCTCAGGTTCTCAGGACTCTTTTGCCACATCCAGGAGTCCTCGAGGGTGTCAGCCATAGAGTAATTCAAACGGGAGAAGTCTGTGGAAGCATGGGGAACATTCCTGATGGAGAATATCAGACAGGGAAGCAGACAGTCCCAGTCTCGGACATCCTTCTCCACTGCTTAGCTCAACATCGCCTTCAAGGTTTTATTGAACCTCTCCATCAGTCCGTCTGTCTGGTATTGGTACACTGAGGTTCTGAGTTGTAAAATCTGCAGTGTGTTGCACAGCTCCTTCATGACCTTTGACCTGAAGGCTATCACTTGTTACTTCAGAATTTCCTTCAGCAGATCTGTTCGAGAGAAGATATGAAGCAGTCCCAGAGAGATAGACTTTGCTGAGTAGTTTCTTAATTGTACTGCCTCTGGGTACCGGGTAGCATAATCAAGGCCACCAATATACTGTATATTGATGCCCTCTTGCAGACTTCACCAGGGGCCCTAATAAATCCATCACCGTACGCTCAGTGTCCATGAGTACAGCAGAAGTGCCACATAAGAGGTACCGTATACGGGACTGACACTTGCGACCTGACGTTGCCAGCGAATATTTGCCCAGACACTTGCAATCTGACTTCAGCAGTGTATATTTGTAGAGCCACGTTGGGCTCGTATAGGACTGTGGCCCATACACTTGTCAGCAGTATATGGACTAGGCTCAGAGGAATGTACCAGGAGACTGACCGCTGCCGCCTGAAGACGGGGCATTGTTGAAGTGTGCTGTGTTGTGAACTCTATTTTTGGGCTCCCTCTAGTGGTCACAAGCGGTACTGTGTAGTGTTGTCTTTCTGCAGGTTGGCTGCATCAGCTGGTTCGTTATCCTTGGTTGGTTTCCTATTTAGCTCACCTGGATACTCAGTTCCTTGCCTGCTATCAATGTATTCAGTGCTCTTCAGATTCCTTGTGACTTCCTTGCTCCCAGTCTCTCCAAGACAAGCTAAGTTTTTGTTTGTTCATTTTTTGATTATCAGCATTCATCATGTTTCTTGTCCAGCTTGCTAAAATGTGATTTCCTCGCTTGCTGGTTGCTCTAGGGGACTGAGTTTCTCCCCCCACACCGTTAGTTGGTGCGGGGGTTCTTGAAATCTCAGGGTGGATATTTTGTAAGGGTTTTTTACTGACCGCACAGACCCCTTTTCTATTTTCTGCTATCTAGTATTAGTGGGCCTCATTTGCTGAATCTGCTTTCACCCCTGTGTATGTGCCTTCCTCTTACCTCACCGTTATTATTTGTTGGGGGCTTCTATATCTTTGGGGATTATTTCTCTGGAGGCAAGAGAGGTCTTTCTTTCTCTCTAGGGGTAGTTAGTTCCTCAGGCTGGCTCGAGACGTCTAGGATTTTTAGGCACATTCACCGGCTACCTCTAGTGTGTTTGGATAGGTTCAGATTTGCGGTCAGTCCAGTTTGCCACCTCCCTAGAGCTTGTCCTATGTTTAGTTTCTTAGCTGGAGTAATTTGTGATCCTCAACCACTAAGGATCATAACAGTGCTGCTTTACCAAGGCACCCTCGACCCCTTGATACCTCTTGAGCAGTCCAACCAGTTCATTGGCATTCCTGGGATCACCCTGGGCAACCCAATTCTATATTGAAGGGACTGCATGAACCAGTCCATCACCACTCGCTCTACCATCTGTGCAAGGGTAGATGACTCTGGCTGTAACCATTTTTGGACTAGGTGCAGCAGGTTAAATATTTGGGAGAAAGGGTGTTTCTCCCTGGGATATGCTCAGCGGTAAACCCGCTGTGCCCTGACACTCATCATTACCCCCAAGCATGCCAACATTTCAGTTTTTAGCTTGCCATATTCCTTGGCGTCTTGCAAAGCCGAATCATAGTAGGCCTTCTGGGGCTCACCAGTCAAGTATGGTGCTTATTGATCTGGCGGAAGCTTTTCCCTCTCAAACACCCTTTCAAAGATGGTCAAAAAGGCCTCTATGTCATCACTCGGGGTCATTTTGTGCAGGGCTCTCCTTACCGCCTTCTGCATGGAAAAATTGTACACTGACCTTGGCGTCGGACCTGTCGTCGTGCTACGGACCATCTCTGTGAGCAAATCAATCTGCTGCTGCTGTTGTCGGTGCTGGTCCTGTTGCTGATGCTGTTGGAGCTGGATCTGCTGCATAAGTAGCTTACTCGTCTCCTGTTGCTGCTGTAACTGTTGTTGCTGCTGCTACTGCTGTGCTTGCACCAGTTGTTTCAGGAGATCCTCCATGCTGTCTGATGATGTTTTCTGGCTTATGGCCATGTTCACACCGGACATGCAGTCTCTCTGTAGCAGTCACATGTGCTCGCTGGGAATGCTGCCTACACTTCTAATACCAATTTTAAGGGATCAGCTCTGCAGTAGATATTGGTTCACTCATGGGACTTAGTGCATTGGTTCAAAAGAAAAGTCCATAATTCATAAAATCATTATTAAAAGAAGTTCATAAACCATCAGAATTACCTAAATAAAGCAGCCTCTTCTGGGTAAACAAAGGTATAATAGAACAAAACAGAAAATAACAAGTCCATATACCACACAGGCTCAACCATTTAAATGAGAGACTTTTCTTCTCAGACTCCAGCAGGGTCTGAGCAGCATATGCAAGCCCTCCTCTTCTTGCAGAACACACAGACTAAGTGAGACAGCCCCAGCTGCCTTAAATCAGCCAATTCAAGACCTGGATGGGAGGTAAGTGAGCAGCCGATTCCCCCCCCAGCTCTTTCATCTGCTCGTAAAACCCAGACCCATAATCTGTGACCATTAAAACACCTCTCTGCACTAAGTAAGCTGAAGCCTGCTTCTCTGGATCCTACATCACCAAGGCTTGGCATCTCGGATACACATCCACGACCTGTCCAGCTGCCATCTTACTTGAGGTTATGTGTTGGCTCGTACTGTATATAGGGAGGTTAGGGGGGCTCATATTGTAGGTAGAGTGTGATGTGGGGACCCAAATTGCATCAGCCTATTGGTTTTTCCTCCTCAACAATTATGGATTCTCATGTGGCCTTTAGGAAAAGTAATCTCTGACCCCTGCTGTATTTTGTATAGCGCTATGTTATGTATAGTGCTGTGCATAATTGACAAATTTGAGCAGCTATCATTTTCTATCTACAGAGGTCTACCAGAGCACCTGTGTGTTATTCACATGACCTATCAAAGGGTATCATGTGACAAGTCACCAGGTACCTGGGGGCCTACGCCTTCTAAAGTGCCCAGCGCCTTGACTACTCTTAATCTGCCCCTAGGTGGATGTCACATGGGTTACCAAACTCCTTGAATCCAGGAGTTCTGTCACTTGAAAACAGTTAATAGTCATCTAGCATTCCTGAAGTCCCCTGCCAAGATGAGGAACAGCACTGCAGGTAGGATGTGCAAAAAAGGAGCAGCTGCAGTCTATACTGCAATTAATTGGTGCTGTGGCCATAGGACAGCAGGCAGCTATACAGTAAGGGGTGTGACACCTCCAGCAGACAACAACAGGAGCTTGACTCCATGACATAAGCTCCGACCCATCAGTGTTCTACAAGTCTCCTTGGGAAATCTAACATTGCACTGTCTTTGGAGGCAAGTGGATAAACTCATTCCATCATGTGTGCAGGACAGCAGATCTCAGGCTGCAGCCATTTTTGCACCAGGTGTAACAGATCAAATGTCTGGGACCAGGGAGGCTTGTTCCCTTTTGTAGTGCCAGAGGTGCACACATTGCAACTTGACGGCCAGGGTTCTGCCAAAATGTGCTATATTCTCCTCCTTCAGCTTGCTGTACTCATTTGTATCCTGCAGGATAAGGTTGTAGTACTATTACTGTGGTTCCCCAGTAAGGTATGGATCTAGGACCTCTACCCATTTCTCTGGGGGCATTTTCTTACTATCTGCCACCTTTTGAAAGACAATACGGGAAGCCTCAATGTCGTCTTCCAGAGTCGTTTTTTTGCAAGGCCTTCTGTACTGTTCGTCTCATTTCTCTACCATTATTTTGTCAGGTGGGAGGTCCCGTCTCCTGACCCAGACAGTTGGCCTCCTCCAAATGGCTACAGGTAATTATGTGAATTGTAGTTAGTATTATCTGTTAACTGTTGAGATTTTTCACTATGGTGTGATCCATGCGGCATTATGGTAAGAGACTTATAGAAAATGTTGTGTCTATTATACTGTGCATTACAGATTTTCTCTGGTTGCTTGTTCATATGGGTAGGCATATATCATTAATTGCTCATTAAATTTATATTTAATTATATGTATTTCCTACCCATAAATATGGACTTGTAAAGAGCCACTACTGTGTTTTGTTGTTTTTGTATCTCTGTGAACGTTATCTACTGATTTTATTCTAAAGTCTTTTAGCTGTTTTTTTGAATATATTCTGGGGATTTCAATAAGTTTTGATTTATTTATAGATACTTGGATAGCAATATTTCTTTTGACCCTGTAGGTCATATGCACTTTTTATTGAAGGGATCAGTGATTTACTACCTTGAGGAATTATATTTTCTTTACATGTTTGTAATGATGTAGTTGACTTCACCAAGGACATTCAGTCTTTTACCTGTGCTCTTTGGGACTGCCTGCGCTCAAACATCAATTTCAAGGTTTCAGCTCAGCAGTAGGCACCAGTCTTGGTGCAAGTCAAAGTCAATTTTATTGCATTTGTACGCACTCCAACTGAAATAGCTTTCTCAACACAATAAGGTATAACACAAACAGTCCAAAACAAAATGAAGTAAATACACTCTCTGTGTCACACAGTAGAAACTCTAGCAGTTTTAAATGTTTTCCCCAGCAAACACAATTCACCTCCAACACAGCTCACCTTGTAAGCTGACTCAACTTCCTTTTAACAGGCCTGGGCTGGAATATGGGAGTGACCATTCCCACCCAGGCTCTCTGATCATTCCTAAATCCTTCAGCTGGAACTAGTCAAACTACGGTAACTACTCAATATCTTAGTGTTACTGATACAGACTTCCCGGGATTCACATCACCGAGGCCAGACACCTCATCCAAATATACATACTCTAGTCTCCACTCTCCACCAATTGTTCTGATGCCTTCTAACACCACTCAAAATATAAAAAAATGACTATGAAGGTTTGGTATCACCATAATAGTACTAATAAGAACTATAATGTTTCCAGGTCATTTTTTACCAGAAACTGAATGCCGAAAATATATATTTTTTCACAATCTCACCCCACTTGTATTTTTGTTTTATTTTTTAGCATGTTCTATGGTAAAGTGAATGATCGTTTTCCAAATTATAACTCAGCCCATAAATTCAGCCCTGATATGGTTATGTTCACAAGACAAAAGTTATGGCTCTTGGAAGAAAGGAATTAAAGTGCTAAAGTGCAAAAAATAGTACAGTAACAGTATAATACAATCAGGAAGAGGTTATAGAAAGAGTGAAAGTAAATATCAAAGTAAAATTACATTCCAATTTTCAGGGAATCCTAATTCTTAATATACCAAGAAAAGTAATCTTGTGGGGGCACATGACAGGGGAATATATGGCATACATCAAAGGTTGATAATAAATGTTAAAACTCCAATGAAAACAGAAAATTGTCTCTGCTGGAGAGCATAATGTAGATTTTGCCGAGGAGGGATTAGGTTTTTCAATATGTTTTACAAAACATGTTGGAAGCAAACATTAAGATGATAATAAAACAAAATGCATGATGATATTACCGAATAAAGACATTGCTCAATTAACAAGGAAAGTCAATTGTCTTGATTTCAAACTGATATATAGTAAAAAAATTTTAATGATAAATAATTAAAACAGATAACATCTTTAGATACAGCTTTTTTGCAAAGTACATGAAAACATAATTCTCATCATACCACGTTATTCCATCATGTTTTATCCATAGCATCCAAGTAATAACATTCATATCCACCACTGTTTTATTAGGGAATTTAAGAACCCACTTATCTAGAACGATGGGAGTCGCAATAGACTAAGTGATTACTTATCCATAGAATTATATTACAATGGGAATTACCGCATTCTATGCTTTGTTATTTCAACAGAAACATACTCATCACCTAATTTCAACTGTATAAACCTGGCGAGCAGCCACTATACACACAAAAATGGAGAGAATATATCACAAACTGTCATGCGGGGGGTGAGCATAGTTCTCTTTTACCTACTCCTGCCATTATCGGATGCTGACTGCCACCCGCTGCTGTGTGAAACCACTATGGTCGGAAAGGAAAGTGAGAACTCAGCCACTGCATTCACTGACACCATGTCTGCTCTCTGACCCTGAAGTGTCAGTGTGTGCAGGGCTGTGGATTTAGATAAGGCAGTGCTCCAAAATGAATGCTGTCAGTCACCACTAGAAATTATGCGTAGGATTGTAATTGAGGGTGCGGGATGGTACATCAAGTACTTGGCCATGGAAAAGGTGCACTGACGCCCCTTAAATAGTAATATGTAAGCAAACTATTTTTCTATAAAAATACATTTTCCCAAAATGAAAACTATCATGATAAATTTTGGGGGGGTCTAAGTGTCTTATGTGAAGGTCTAAGTAATTCAATTTCATCTTCAAATATGGCAGACTCCCTTTACATAATTCACCAATGCACTTTCATATATAACAAAAGCCAGATCTGTGTTACGATGGACAAAGGGTGACCAACAGAGATGAGCAAATTATTTGAAATTTGAATTGTGATTGTGAAGTGATTTTAACTGATTCACCTCAAATTGAAGGTTTTGCAAAGTCTTAATTGCTTAGAAAATGAGTGCATAACACTCTGAGGTCTCCCAGGACTCTATCCAACCGTTCATGCTTTTTCATGCAACAGTATTATGGTCAAACTGACCTCATCAGATAAAATGATAGTAACTGGTAGCAACCAACAATCTTTTTCACCCATTTGAAACTAATAACCTTTTTTTTTTTATTCCATCATCATAGCCTTATGAGGGCTTGTATCTTGTGGAATGAGTTGTAGTTTTGGATGAAGTAGGTTATTTTACCACTTAATGTACTGGAAAACAGGAAAAAAAATGGGGAAAAAACATAATTCTGCAACTGGCTTTTAGATTCTGCTTTCATTGTGTTGTAAAAATAAGTTGGAGATAATACTTTACAGGTCAATATGTTTACGGTGATAATAGTCACGTATAGCTTGTTTATTATTTTTTTCCTTTATTTTTAATCCCTTTACCCCCGAAGGTGGTTTAAGCGTTAATGGCCAGGCCAATTTTTACAATTCTAACCACTGTCATTTTATGAAGTAATAACTCTGGAATGCTTCAATGGATCCTGGTGATTCTGAGATTGTTTTTAATGACATATGGCATAACATTTCTTTGGTATGACTTGCATTTATTTGTGAAGAAATGTAAATTTGGCAAAAATGTGGAAAATTTTGCACTTTTCCAACTTTGAATTTTCATGCCCTTAAATCACAGAGATATATCAGGGAAAATAATTATAGGGAACCTGTCACCCCCAAAATCGAAGGTGAGCTAAGCCCACCAGCATCAGGGGCTTATCTACAGCATTCTGGAATGCTCTAGATAAGCCCCCGATGTATCCTGAAAGATGAGAAAAATAGGTTAGATTATACTCTCCCAGGGGTGGTCCCGGTCCGATGGACGTCGCGATCCGGGGCCTCCCATCTTCTTATGACGACGTCCTTCTTCTATTCACACTGCGGTTCAGGTGCTGGGCCTCTCTGGCCCTTTCCCGGCGCCTGCGAACTGCAGTACTTTGCCCTGCCCTAAACAGGGCAGAAAAAGTACGCCTGTGCCAGAGCCGAAGCGTGAATACAAGAAGAGCACGTCATCGTAAGATGATGGGAGGCCCCGGACCGGCCCATCGGACCAGAACCGGACCAGGACCGCCCCTGGGTGAGTATAATCTAACCTCTTTTGCTCATCTTTCAAGATACATCAGGGGCTTATCTACAGCATTACAGAATGCTGTAGTGCTGTAGATAATTCCTTGATGCTGGTGGGCTTAGCTCACCTTTGAATTTGGGGTGACAGGTTCCCTTTAATAAGTAACATTTCTCAAGTCTACTTTACATCAGCACAATTTTAGAGCAAACTTTTTTTGTCAGGAAGTTATAAGGACTAAAAGTTGACCAGTGATTATTCATTTTTCCAATAAAATTTACAAAACCACCTTTTAGGGACCACATCATATTTGAAGTCACTTTGAGGGGTCTATATGATAGAAGATACTCAAAAGTGACACCATTCTAAAGACTGCACCCCTCAAGATGCTCAAAACCACATTCAAGAAGTTTGTTAACTCTTAAGGTGCTTCACAGGATTTTTTGGAATGTGGAAAACAATTTACATTTAAAAAAATGTTCACAAAAAAATTCCTTTAGATTCATTTTTTTTTCATTTTGACAAAGGTAACAGGAAAAAATGTACCATGAAATTTGTTGTGTAATTTCTCCTGAGCATGCCAATACCCCATATGACGGAGAAAACCACTGTTTGGGCTTGGAAGGGAAGGAGCGTCATTTGACTTTTTGAATGTAAAATTTCCTGAAATCATTAGTGGATGGCATGTACCATTTGGAGAGCTCCTGATGTGCCTAAACAGTAAAATCACCCACAAGTGACCCATTTTGTAAACTTGAACCCTTAAAGAATGTATTTAGATGTGTGATGAGCACCTTGAACCACCAGGTGCTTCACAGAAGCTTATAACGCAAAATAGTGAAAATAATAAAATCACATTTTCCCCACAAAAATGTTATTTTAGCCCCAAATTTTGCATTTTATTAAGAGTAACAAGAGAATTTGCACCATGCAATTTTTTGTGCAATTTCTCCTCAGTACACTGATACCCATTATGTGGGGCAGTACTACTTTTGAGGCACAATGCAGGCTCAGAAGGGAAGAGGCACCATATTGAAGTTCAGATTTTGCTAGAATGGTTTGAGGGTGCCATGTCACATTGGCAGAGCCCCTGAGGTGCCAGAACAAGAGAAACCCCCTATATCTGAACTCATTTTACAAACTAAACTCCAAAATGAATTCATATAATGGTGCAGTGATCATATTGACACCACATGTGCCTCACAGAATTTTATACCATTGATTGGTTAAGAAAGAATAAATTACATTTTGTACCACTAATATGTTGTTTTAGCCCCAAGTGTTTAATTTTTCCAAGAGCTAAAAGGAATTTTTTTAAAAACAAACTGAGGTCCATTTTTTCCTGAGTGCGCCAATTCCATACATGTAATCGGAAAATATTTTTCAGGCTCAGTGCAAAGCTCGGAAGGCTAGGGGCCCCAGATTTTACTGTTATGGTTTGTAGGTGCCATAGGTGCCATGAACCACTGGGAGAGCCCATGAGGTGTCATAACAGCAGAGCTCACCAATTTACAAACTGCACCTTTCAATGAATTCAACTGGGGATGCAGTGATCATATTGACACCACGGGTGTGTCACAGAATTTTATACCATTAGGCAGTGAAGAAAAGATAACTACCACCAAAATTTTGTTTTAGCCCCAGATTTTACATTTTATAATAATACCCCATATGTACAGTATGTGGCTGTGCAAAACTACTTAGCCATACGGAGAGACTCAGGAGGAATGGAGCGCTATTGGCCTCCTGGAACACAGATTTTCCTAGAACAGTTTGAGGACTCCATATACAGAGCCCCTAATTGCTAGAAGAGCAGAAGCCCCCCTCAAATGACCCCATTTTGGAAATTATACCCCTTTGGGAATTTATCTACAGGTGTAGTGACGATTTCCACTCCATGGGTAATAATTTCCAGAAACAAGCAGCAATGAATGCTGCTGAGTGATAATTGCAAACTAGCATTGTAGTGACCAGTGTGTTGCAGTCACTAGTGTGTTATGCCCAGCCCGTGCTTCTGGAGATATGCACCCATAAGTAAGGTGGGCTCCCATCGCTTCAGAAATGCCAAACACGTGGACACTATATGTGGTTTAGGTACACAATGGGGCTCAGAAGTGAGGGGGCATTTGGATTTGGGAGTGAAAAATGTGCTGAATTTCTTTTGGAGGTTTATAGAGTCATTTCGCTTTTCCAAAGCCTCTGTACTACCAGTAACATGGAAGCCCCCTATATTTCCGTTTACAGATGACAGATCTAAGTGAGGTCTTGCTTGTTTTGTGGTTTGAGTCGAAGCTTTTATTAGGAGCATTTTGCATAACGTTAGGGATCACTGTTATTTGGCGCTCTACGCTGAGCAATTACGTTGTGGTTTCCATCTAAATCTCTGAGTGACGTGAGTCAGATTAAACCTCCGAGGGATCCATTAACTATAATGATGCAGCAAAGTTACTCTTCACTCCATCTGGCCTCTGTACAGCGGTGTCCATATTTTCAGAAATGCACAAAACTGTGGCTGACTCACTTTTATGCAATACTAAAAGACGGACACCGCCGGATCACAGGTTAGATGGCATCCAGAGTACCTCTGCTGCCTCATTATAGGGAATCTTCTGCCAGAGGTTCTGTCTGAATCACATATTTCAGAGATTTACAGGGAAATCCAGGTGTAAGCACTCAGCGCAAAGCGCAGGATAAATGTGCGCAAAACCTTACTGCAATCTTTGGGAGGCAGAAAGAACAAATCAACAGCATGTAAAGAATTGGTTTTATTTATCTATGCCGTTTTTCCTGCAGTATAAGTCATTAGATGACTTTATTCTTCAGGCCAGTGCGATTACAGCGGTTCCATATTTATATCGAGTTTTTATGTTTGACAGCTGCCACACACTAAAAGATGCTTTCATTGCAAAAACTAGCTTTGCATTACCATATTTAGACAACTAGAATTTTTCCATATTTCAGCCAACAGAGTCATGTGACAGCTTCTTTTTTATGGGACAAGTTGATGTTTTTATTGGTAACATTTTCAGGCACATGTATTTTTTGTTTGCTTTCTATTCCGATTTTTGGAAGGTAGAATGAACAAAAACTAGCAATTCATGATTTTTTTTCTACTGTTTTGCATGTAGTAAAATTGATAAGTCAGCTATATTCTTCGGATCAGCAAGATTACAACGATACCCCATTTATGTCATTTTTCTATGTTTTGGTGCTTTTACACAATAGAAACTAATTTTATAGAAGAAATAATTATTTTTGCATCACTTTATTCTGAAAGCTATAACTTTCTTACTCTGCTGCTATGGCAGCTTGTTTTTTGCGGATTTATCTGCATTCAATGGAAGGCAGCGCTTTGGGCGCAGTGAACATATGCTGCATCCAAAATGCTGCTAGTTCTGGATTGTGGGTACATACCCTAAAAAATAAGATGTACGTATTTAAAAACTTGTGATTACCATTTTTAAACAATGGAGTCTAAGCAGATAACTTGCAGTGAAATTTTAACAATGATCTAAGTTTTTAATAAAAATGAATGACAGATTGTTAAAGCCCCTTCACTGTTATTAGCATTGCTAAATGGTATTATGATCTTGTTCAATGAATTTGAACTTTAGTAATATGAACATAATCATAAGCTACAATTTTCATTAACTTGAAAACCACAAAAAGAGGAAAAAAATCCTCAAATATTCAAGACAAAAACCAAAAACAGGCAGAGATGCTTACCTGTCTAAATGGGCCTCAATAGAATTGCACTACCAGGGTGCAGTGGACCCAAGTAAAATGGCAACTGCACAGGTGCAATACCAAATGAAACAGCCAGCCTTCAATCAGGGAATGGCCGTGTGGTATACCAATGCAAAAAAATATACTCTGTATGTGGCAATGTTCACACAAGGAATCAGAGCATCTGGTTCTCAGCCTATTAATGACGCGCTATGGCGGGCTGCCTAGTGCTAACTTATTTCAGGGTGCAGTTGGGCCCAAATGGTTCTGTAAACTGTGGCCTCTGTTCACACAGGATGCATCATAGTTAGCATTGGGCAGCCGGCAATCCGGCGAGTTTTGAAAAAAAACGATCCGTTTTTTTCTGCTGGATCCTTTTTTCTCATAGAGTAGTATTAGCGCCGGATTGCGCCTGATGGCCACACGTTTCATCTGTTTTTTGCGTCAAAAAAGCTGTTTCTGCCAGATGGAAAACACATACAGAGGAACGGTTTTTCTATCCGGCGAAAAACGCATGAAACTGAGATGTGAAATGATGAATCCGGCCTCCGAATCCATTTTTTCATGCATGTTTCCATTCAAATCATGCACATTTTCCATTTATTTATTTATTTCCAAAAACTGCATCAAAACCGCGCAAAAACCGCACCAAAAACTGCATCAAAACTGCACCAAAAACTGCATCAAAACTGAATAAAAAACTGGTGCAGGTTTTGATGTGGTTTTTGGTGCGGCATTGGTGCAGTTTTTGGTGCTGTTTTTGATGCAGGTTTAGAGAGTAAGGCTGCTGTCACACTAGCAGTATTTGGTCAGTATTTTACATCAGTATTTGTAAGTCAAAGCCAGGAGTGGAACAACTAGAGGAAAAGTATAATAGAAACATATGCACCACTTCTGCATTTATCACCCACTCATGGTTTTCACTTACAAATACTGATGTAAAATACTGACCAATTACTGCTAGTGTGACAGCAGCCTTACTCTCTAAAACTGCATCATAACTGCACCAAAACTGCATTCGATGAAGGATCGCTTCAATAAGGACATGAGAGAGGAGATTCGGGTTTAAAGTGGTGCTGCTCAAAAAGTCAGAAAATATAAGTACCATTATCGGCTTTTTTTCTTAGGCCTGCGCTTGCTCAGTGAACGGGAGTATGTTTTGTGCTGTCTTACTATTACTTAAACTTTTTATTTTTTTTACTAATGTTTTTCATTTATTTTCCACACAGAACCTGGTGCAGCACCACAGAACATAGATCATCCTCTGTTGAAGCGGCCCCTCATCGACCAGCCAATGAACAGACACAATCCCAAACATCCACCAGTGATGGAGCAACCAGGTAGGCTTCACAGGCTGGGGAACAGGAAGCCGGTCCATCTTGTTTTCCCTTCTCCCAGCCCTCTGCCACCACTTTACTTGGGTCTGCTCACCAGTGGCAAAGGGCCTGGGAGAGGTCAGTCATTCCCAAATACTGTATATTCACTTAAGCTCGGTCTTAAAGGCTGGGATGAAGACGGTAGTAGAAAGACTGGATAGTGGGTTCACTCACGTGAACACACTTTTCCAGGACATCCACAAATGCCTTGACTGCCCGGAAGCTGACCTTAATAGACCGGCGCAACATTATTTTTCCTCTATAGAACGGGGCGTGATGGAAAATCTTAGTCCTGATCTCCGGCTCTATGTGATGAAGGTCGGTCAGGCTGCTTACACCGAGGCTATCCTGATATCAGCAGCAGGCACAAGCTTCATTCCCTACAGGGCAACAAGCTCCAGGACAGCATCAGTGGCAGAATCCACCAGCACCTTTCCCAACATCTCAAGGACATGGATACCAGTCATCTCATCAAGTGACCTATCCACCACCACCACTGGACATTAGGAATGTTCCAACATTACCCAGCTACACCATGCAGCCGAGTGCAGCAGCCCAGAATTCCACTCCCACCACGCAGCAACAGGAAGCAAAAGGCAGAGGAAGCAGCAAAACAGAGTCCAGGAGATGAAAACCTCCTAAAAAACATTAACCAACCCCTCCACCCACACCTCCGAATGTGTCTTTTTTTCAAGTCTGTCCACACCTTCCCTTGGTTCTTTCCCATCCAATGTGTCAATCCCTTCCAACTTGTTTTCCACTCCTAATGTGTCCTTTTCCACCAATGTGTCTTCTGCCAATGTTTCTAACATAGTAACATAGTTATTAAGGTTGAAGGAAGACTTTAAGTCCATTTAGTTCAACCCATAGCCTAACCTAACATGCCCTAACATGTTGATCCAGCGGAAGGCAAAAAAAACCCATGTGGCAAAGAGTAAGTTCCACACTGGGGAAAAAAATTCCTTCCCGACTCCACATACGGCAATCAGACTAGTTCCCTGGATCAACACCCTAACAATGAATCTAGTATATATACCCTGTAACGTTATACTTTTCAAGAAAGACATCCAGTCCCCTCTTAAATTTAAGTAATGAATCACTCATTACAACATCATATGGCAGAGAGTTCCATAGTCTCACTACTCTTACAGTAAAGAATCCACATCTGTTATTATGCTTAAACCTTCTTTCCTCCAGACATAGAGGATGCCCCCTTGTCCCTGTCTCAGGTCTATGGTTAAAAAGATCATCAGAAAGGTCTTTGTACTGTCCCCTCATATATTTATACATTATCATAAGATCACCCCTTAGCCTTCATTTTTCCCAAACTAAATAGCCCCAAGTGTAATAACCTCTCTTGGTATTGCAGACCCCCCAGACCTCTAATAACCTTGGTCGCTCTTCTCTGCACCCACTCCAGTTCAGCTATTTCTTTCTTATACACCGGAGACCAGAACTGTGCACAGTATTCTAAGTGTGGTCGAACTAGTGACTTGTATAGGGGTAATATTATGTTCTCCTCATGAGCATCTATGCCTCTTTTAATGCATCCCATTATTTTATTTGCCTTTGTAGCAGCTGCCTGACACTGGCCACTAAATGTGAGTTTGTCATCCACCCTTACTCCCAGGTCTTTTTCATTGACGGTTTTGCCCAGAGTTTTAGAATTAAGCACATAGTTATACTTCTTATTACTTCTACCCAAGTGCATGACCTT
Source organism: Ranitomeya variabilis (assembly GCF_051348905.1). Lineage (NCBI taxonomy): Eukaryota > Metazoa > Chordata > Amphibia > Anura > Dendrobatidae > Ranitomeya > Ranitomeya variabilis. The sequence continues at coordinate 398,968,815 of NC_135237.1, read as the reverse complement.
ACATTTATCCCCATCAAAGCTCCTTTGCCATTTATCAGCCCAAGCTTCTAGTTTACATAAATCATCCTGTAATATAAAATTGCCCTCCTCTGTATTGATTACCCTGCAGAGTTTAGTGTCATCTGCAAATATTAAAATTCCACTCTGTATGCCCCCTACAAGATCATTAATAAATATGTTAAAAAGAAGAGGGCCCAATAATGACCCCTGTGGTACCCCACTGCTAACCGCGACCCAGTCCGAGTGTGCTCCATTAATAACCACCCTTTGTTTCCTATCCCTGAGCCAGCTCTTAACCCACTTACACATATTTTCCCCTATCCCCATTATTCTCATTTTATGTATCAACCTTTTGTGTGGCACCGTATCAAAAGCTTTTGAAAAGTCCAGATACACTATGTCCACTGGGTTCCCTCGGTCCAGTCCAGAACTTACCTCTTCATAGAAATTGATCAGATTAGTCTGACATGAACGGTCCCTAGTAAACCCGTGCTGATACTGGGTCATGAGGTTATTCCTATTCAGATACTCCAGCATAGGATCCCTTAGAATGCCCTCCAGGATTTTACCCACAGTAGAGGTTAAGCTTACTAGCCTATAATTTCTGAGTTCAGTTTTTGTCCCCTTTTTGAATATTGGCACCACATTTGCTATACGCCAGTCCTGCGGTACAGACCCTGTTATTATGGACTCTTTAAAGATTAAACATAATGGTCTATCAATGACTGTACTTAATTCCTGAAGTACTGGGGGTGTATCCCATCTGGGCCTGGAGATTTGTCAATTTTAGTGATTTTTAGATGCCGACATACTTCCTGCTGGGTTAAGCAGGTGACACTTAATGGGGAATTTTTGTTATCACTGATCATATTGTCTGCCATGGAATTTTCTTGTGTAAATACTGATGAAAAAAGTAACTTAGCATATTGGCTTTTTCCTCATCCTCATCCACTATTTCACCCAGACTATTTTTCAGGGGGCCAACACTATCATTTTTAAGTTTCTTACTATTTACATAGTTAAAGAATATTTTGGGATTATTTTTACTCTCTCTGGCAATGAGTCTCTCTGTCTCAATCTGTGCTGCCATGATTTGCTTTTTACAGAATTTATTTAATTTTCTGAATTTATTTAATGCCTCGTTACCATACTATAGTATATACTGTGCACAGGTCCTATCCAGGATGCTAATAAACGTCTCCCATTTTCTTTGTGTATTTTTATGTCTCAGGATATCGTCCCAGTTAATTGCACTAAGATCATCTCATCTCCATTGCCCTCCTGAAGTTTAGTGTCCTTGTAACCCCTCTACTACACATCTTATTAAAGGATACATGAAAACTTATTATTTTATGAACACTATTCCCCAAGTGACCCCCAACCCTTATATTTGATATGCTGTCTGGCCTGTTGGTTAATATTAGGTCTAGCAGTGCCCCCCTTCTTGTTGGGTTCTGAACCAATTGTGAAAGGTAATTGTCTCTCATAGTTGTCAAAAACCGATTACCTTTGCTGGAACTGCAGATTTCCGTTCCCAAATCTATTTCAGGGTAGTTGAAGTCCCCCATAATAATGACTTCTCCTTGAGTCCCAGCTTCATCTATTTGCTTTATGAGGATATTCTCCTTTGCTTCCATTATTTTTGGAGACTTATAACAAACCCCTATCAGTAATTTATTATTTTTTTCCCCTCCCCTTATCTCCACCCACAGGGACTCTACATTTTCATTAGATTCACCTATATTATCATGAAGGATGGGTTTTAAGGATGATTTTACATATAGACACACCCCTCCCCCTCGCTTATTCGTTCAGTCATTTCTGAACAGACTATAACCCTGCAAGTTAGCCCAGTCATGGCTCTCATCCAGCCACATTTCAGATATCCCCACCATGTCATAATTATGCTCCAACACCATTAATTCTAATTCGTCCATGTTGTTAGCAAGGCTTCTAGCATTAGTATACATACATTTTATGCATCTCTATGCACCTCTATTCTTTCTTAAATTATTAATTGATCTAACCCCGCCTCCCATGCCACCACCACCCCCAACTTCCTTATTTGTGCCCAGGTATCTATTTGCACTATCTTCCCCTCCCCTCCCCTCCTATAAAATGAATACCCTCCCCCCATTCCCTAGTTTAAACACTCCTCCAACCTTCTAGCCATTTTCTCCCCCAGCGCAGCTGCACCTTCCCCATTGAGGTGCAGCCTGTCCGTAGCATAGAACCTGTAGCCAACTGAGAAGTTGGCCCAGTTCTGCAGGAACCCAAACCCCTCCTTCCTACACCAATTCTTGAGCCACTTATTAACCTCCCTAATCTACCATTGCCTCTCTGGCATGGCACGTGGTACAGGCAATATTTCGGAAAATACCACGTTGGAGGACCTTGCTTTCAGCTTGCAGCCTAATTCCCTGATGTTTTTAAGGATCTTCCACCTACCTCTAACTTTGTCATTTGTGCCAATGTGCACTATGACCGCTGGGTCCTCACCAGCCCCTCCCAGTAATCTGTCCACCCTATCAGCGATGTGTCGGACTCGAGCCCAGGTAGGCAGCACACCGTTCGACGATCCCTGTCTTTGTGACAGATTGCCCTATCTGTTCCCCTAATAATTGAGTCCCCCAGTACCAGCACTTGTCTGGCCTGCCCTGCTCACCTATTTCCCTCCTTACTGTAGCAGTCACTCCTCCGGCTTTCAGAGGACATGCCTGGCTGCAGCAGTGCTACCCCTGTACTGGCACCCCCCTCATCTGCCAACTTAGCAAACTTATTGGGGCGTGCCAGATCAGGACTAGCCTCCCTGGCACTCTTACCTTTACCCCGCTTCCTAACTGTCACCCAACTTGCTGCTTCACTGTCCTGCAACTCCATCCTACCATCCCCCGCCTCATCTATCCCATTGAGCATCTGCTCAGTGAGCAGAAGACTCCTTTCCATATTGTCAATGGATCTCAGTGTTGCCAGCTGCACATTTAGATTCAGAATCTGGGTTTTCAAATGCACAACGTGCTCACATCTCGCACAGCAGTATGCACCCTCGACCGGCTGCTCAAGGATTGCATACATGTGGCAAGATGTACACTGGATGGCATTAACAATAGTGGAGCACATTTTCCAATGGGGATAGCACCAGACAGAAACGTTAAATAAAAAATAAATGCAAAGTATTAATAAAACACAGACAGCAGTTCAGTAATTCCTCCCTTGGAAACTCCCTGAATCCAAAGTCACTGAATCACAAGTCACACACTTACCCCCGTTTACACTTACGCTCAGGTCACACTCAGCTCGTTCACACTCGCTAAGCTGAAGATTTAAAGAATATTTTTTTTCCTCTTTCCCCTCAGTAGCAATACACCTTGCTGTTCAATGCACTTCCTCCAAAAAGTGACCCACTCCTCCACTTCCCCAACCACTCCTAGCCTACCATCTCAGCCCGACACCCCCATTTCCGCCATGTAACTCCGTCCCGCAGACCCAGAAAGTAAATCACCATTTTCTTTTTTATTTCAAATTGTTTTAACTTTTGTTAGTAAAAAGTATTTTGTTTCACAATAACTGTCTCACTGTGTTTTCTATATCTCTTCATTTAAACATGTGTGTATTGTTGAGTGAAATATTTATCTCTTTATTTAACCCCTTCGTGCCATGCGCCGTACTAGTACGGCGCTGCCGGCACTGCATTAGTGCCAGCCGCAGTACTAGTACGGGGCCCCGATCACCGCGGTCTCGCGCTGAGTGACGTGGTGATCGGGTGCGGGTGTCAGCTGTATATGACAGCTGACACCCCGCAGCAATGCCCATGATCGGCGCTATCGCCGATCGCGGGCATTTAACCCCTCTGATGCTGCTGTCAATAGTGACAGCGGCATAGAGGGGGATCGCGCAGGGACGGGGGCTCCCTGCACTCTCCCACCGGAGCAACGCGATGAGATCGCGCTGCTCCGGTGACTTGGAAGGAGTCCCCGGATCCAAGATGGCCGCGGGACTCCTTCTGGGTCATGAGATGACCCTGCTTGCCGGCGTCTGCTGAGAATTCCTCATAGCAGGCGCCGGCAAGCCTCTGCAAAGTGCCTGTCAGATCGGTGATCTGACAGAGTGCTGTGCACACTATCAGATCACCGATCTGTGATGTCCCCCCCTGGGACAAAGTAACAAAGTAAAAAAAAAAAATGTCCACATGTGTAAAAAAAAATAAAAAAAAAATTCCTAAATAAAGAAAAAAAAAAAAAATATTCCCATAAATACATTTCTTTATCTAAATAAAAAAAAAAATCACACAATAAAAGTACACATATTTAGTATCGCCGCGTCCGTAATGACCCCACCTATAAAACTATATCACTATTTAACCCCTTCAGTGAACACCGTAAAAAAAAAAAAAAAAAAAAAAAAAAAGAGGCAAAAAACAACGCTTTATTCTCATACCGCCAAACAAAAAGTGGAATAACACGCGATCAAAAAGACGGATATAAATAACCATGGTACCGCTGAAAACGTCATCTTGTCCTGCAAAAAAAAAGCCGCCATACAGCATCATCAGCAGAAAAATACAAAAGTTATAGCTCTCAGAATAAAGCGATGCAAAAACAATTATTTTTTATATAAAATAGTTTTTATTGTGTAAAAGCGGCAAAACATAAAAAAATTACATAAATGAGGTATCGCTGTAATCGTACTGACCCGAAGAATAAAACTGCTTTATCCTTTTTACCAAACGCGGAACGGTATAAACACCCCCCCTAAAAGAATTTCAGGAATTGCTGGTTTTTGTTCATTCCGCCTCCCAAAAATCGGAATAAAAAGCGATGAAAAAATGTCATGTGCGCGAAAATGGTACCAATAAAAACGTCAACTTGTCCCGCAAAAAACAAGATCTCACATGACTGTGGACCAAAATATGGAAAAATTATAGCTTTCAAAATGTGGTGATGCAAAAACTATTTTTTGCAATAAAAAGCGTCTTTTAGTGTGTGATGGCTGCCAACCATAAAAATCCGCCCAAAAAAATGCTATAAAAGTCAATCAAATCCCCCTTCATCACCCGCTTAGTTAGGGAAAAATAATAAAATTTTAAAAAATATATTTATTTCCATTTTCCCGTTAGGCTACTTTCACACTAGCGTCGGTACGGGGCCATCGCGCTGCGTCGGCCCGACGTACCGACGCATACTGTGCAAGCGCCGCACAACAGGGGCAGAGGATGCTGTTTTTTCACGCATCCGCTGCCCCATTGTGAGGTGCGGGGAGGTGGGGGTGGAGTTCCAGCCGCGCATGCGCGGTCGGAAATGGTGGACCGTCAGCACAAAAAAAGTTACATGTAACGTTTTTTGCTGCCGGCGGTCCGCCACAACACGACGCAACCGTCACACGACGGTTGCGACGTGTGTCAATATGTCGCTAATGTTAGTCTATGGGGAAAAAACGCATCCTGCAGATTACTTTGCAGGATGCGTTTTTTCGCCAAAACAATGCATTGCGACGTATGCAAAAAAACGCTAGTGTGAAAGTAGCGCTAGGGTTAGGACTAGGGTTAGGGCTAGGGTTAGGGTTGGGGTTAGGGCTAGGGTTAGGGCTGGGGTTAGGGCTAGGTTTAGGGCTGGGGTTAGGGTTGGGGTTAGGGTTTCAGTTAGTATTGGGGAGTTTCCACTCTTTAGGCACATCAGGGGCTCTCCAAACGCGACATGGCGTCCGATCTCAATTCCAGCCAATTCTGCTTTGAAAAACTAAAACAGTGCTCCTTCCCTTCCGAGTTCTCCTGTGCGCCCAAACAGTGGTTCCCCCCAACATATGGGGTATCAGCGTTCTCAGGACAAGTTGGACAACAACTTTTGGGGTCCAATTTGTCCTGTTACCCTTGGGAAAATAAAAACGTGGGGGCTAAAATATAATTTTCGTGGAAAAAAAACATTTTTTATTTTCGCGGCTCTGCGTTATAAACTGTAGTGAAACACTTGTTGGTTCAAAGTTCTCACAACACATCTAGATAAGTTCCGTGGGGGGTCTAGTTTCCAATATGGGGTCACTTGTGGGGGGTTTCTACTGTTTAGGTACATCAGGGGCTCTGCAAATGCAACATGACACCTGCAGACCAATCCATCTAAGTCTGCAATTCAAACGGCGCTCCTTCCCTTCCGAGCTCTGCCGTGCGCCCAAACAGTGGTTCCCCCCATATATGGGGTATCAGCGTACTCAGGACAAATTGGACAACAACTTTTGGGCTGAAAATCTCGGCTTATACTCGAGTATATACGGTATATTATGAGATATAACTCTCTAATTTAAGGGCATAAAAATTAAAAGTTTGAAAATTGCTAAATTGCTAAATTTTCATAATTTTCGACAAATTTTTGTTTTTTTCACAAATAAATGCAAGTCATATCGAAGAAGTTTTACCACTATCATGAAGTACAATATGTCACGAGAAAACAGTCTCAGAATCAGCAGGATCCGTTGAAGCGTTTTAGAGTTATGGCCTCATAAAGTGACAGTGGTCAGAATTGTAAAAATTGGCCCTGTCACTTAGGTGAAAACAGGCTTCGGGGTGAAGGGGTTAAACATGTGTATTGTTAAGTGAAGTATTAACGGGTGTTACAGTTAAGGTGTTTCTTATTAAAGCTACATTCAAGGTGTTAATATTACAGTCTGAAAACAGTACAGGTACATAACTTTACAGGTATATTTGACTTATTTACAGCTTAAACCATTTCATCTTGCCATGACATGTCCAATATCAGAGACAAAGTAGGCAGCCAATTTATCCCTCTTTTGGGCAACTTCCACTGTAGTACTCAGAGAATGAGCATGATAACCTGGCAATGTGGTATTAACAGGTTCCTCAAGTTCAAAGTGGGGTTCCTGTTTTGCCAGGATGGAATTATGCAGTGCAACACATGCTTTCACAACCTCAACAATTGTCTGTATTTTAAGATTGATTGGTGTTCCCAAAATGTGCCATTTAGCTGCCAGCAAACCAAAGGCACACTCCACAGTTCCTCTTGCCTGTGTCAGTCTGTAGTTGAAAATCCTTTAGGTGTGATTCAAGTCCCGACTCGAGTATGGTTTTATGAGGTTGGTACACATTTGAAATGCCTCATCCACAACAACAACAAATGGCATTGGCGGTCCTTCAGTGTTCGGAAGAGGTTGTGGCGGTGGAAAATTAAAATTATTAGCATACAAACGTCCCATTTCAGAGTTTTTGAAAGTCTGAGAGTAATTTCCTTGTCTCAATTAGCCACCGTCAGCGGCGACAAATCGACACTCAGTATCTGCAATCGCCATGAGAGCAATGGAAAAGTATTTTTTATAATTGAAGTACTCAGATACACTTCCAGCAGGTTTTAGAATCTGAATGTGTTTGCCATCCACAGCCCTCACACAGTTTGGAAAATTACAAATTTCCCTAAATTTTTGTGTATTTTTCAGCCAGAGTTCAGTTGTGGGTTTGAGTAGGAATTCTGCATGCAGAACGTCACACAATGCATGGCAGGTGTCTCCAACAATCCCAGATAGAGTGGACAGTCCAATCCTAAATTGAAAATGTAGAGATCTTAGGCCGGCGTCACACTGGCGAGTTTTACGGACGTAAGAGCGCAGAAACTACGTCCGTAAAACTCGCATAACATACGGCACAATTATTCTCAATGGGGCTGCTCCTATTAGCCGTATATTACGGTTCAGTATTATACGGCTTTCTACGGCCGTACAAAATCGCAGCATGCTGCGTTTGTCAGCGTACTGCGCAAAAAAATCGCCAATGAAAGTCTATGGGGGCGAGAAAAATACGGATTCCACACGGACCAGCAGTGTGACTTGCGAGAAATACGCAGCGCTGTTAGTGAAAAGTCGGTAATTCAATTGCCGGCTTTTCATTTCTCCTGCACAAACCCGACAGGATATGAGACATGGTTTACATACAGTAAACCATCTCATATCCCCATTTTTTTTGCATATTCCACACTACTAATGTTAGTAGTGTGTATGTGCAAAATTTCAGCGCTGTAGCTGCTAAAATAAAGGGTTAAATGGCGGAAAAAATTGGCGTGGGCTCCCGCGCAATTTTCTCCGCCAGAGCGGTAAAGCCAGTGACTGAGGGCAGATATTAATAGCCAGGAGAGGGTCCATGGTTATTGGCCCCCCCGTGGCTAAAAACATCTGCTCCCAGCCACCCCAGAAAAGGCACATCTGGAAGATGTGCCTATTCTGGCACTTGGCCACTCTCTTCCCACTCCCTGTAGCGGTGGGATATGGGGTAATGAAGGGTTAATGCCACCTTGCTATTGGAAGGTGACATTAAGCCAGATTAATAATGGAGAGGCGTCAATTATGACACCTATCCATTATTAATCCAATTGTTGGAAAGGGTTAAAAAACACACACACACATGATTAAAAAGGATTTTAATGAAATAAACACAGCGGTTGTTGTAATAATTTATTGTTCTCTCAAATCCATTTGCAGTCCCTCGCTTGGCAACATAATAAACGCACAATATACATACCTTCTGATGTCAGATCAGGTCCCACGAAGTAATCCATCTGAAGGGGTTAACTAATATTACAAGCAGGAGCCCTGCTATAATGCAGCTGTGCTCCGTGCTTGTAATTCCCCTGCGAATGAATGAAATGTAGGTCATTGACCTACATTTCATTCATTCGCGGTGATGCGCCCCCTGGTGGATGTCCTCATATGACCTGGAGCGTGGGAAAAAGTTCCCAGGCTGCAGTTCATGAGAACATCCACCAGAGGGCGCCTCACCGCGAATGAATGAAATGTAGGTCAATGACCTACATTTCATTCATTCGCAGGGGAATTACAAGCACGGAGCACAGCTGCATTATAGCAGGGCTCCTGCTTGTAATATTAGTTAACCCCTTCAGATGGATTACTTCGTGGGACCTGATCTGACATCAGAAGGTATGTATAGTGTGCGTTTATTATGTTGCCAAGCGAGGGACTGCAAATGGATTTGAGAGAACAATAAATTATTACAACAACCGCTGTGTTTATTTCATTAAAATCCTTTTTAATCATGTGTGTGTGTGTTTTTTAACCCTTTCCAACAATTGGATTAATAATGGATAGGTGTCATAATTGACGCCTCTCCATCATTAATCTGGCTTAATGTCACCTTCCAATAGCAAGGTGGCATTAACCCTTCATTACCCCATATCCCACCGCTACAGGGAGTGGGAAGAGAGTGGCCAAGTGCCAGAATAGGCGCATCTTCCAGATGTGCCTTTTCTGGGGTGGCTGGGGGCAGATGTTTTTAGCCACGGGGAGGCCAATAACCATGGACCCTCTCCTGGCTATTAATATCTGCCCTCAGTCACTGGCTTTACCGCTCTGGCGGAGAAAATTGCGCGGGAGCCCACGCCAATTTTTTCCGCCATTTAACCCTTTATTTTAGCAGCTACAGCGCTGAAATTTTGCACATACACACTACTAACATTAGTAGTGTGGAATATGCAAAAAAAAAGGGGATATGAGATGGTTTACTGTATGTAAACCATGTCTCATATCCTGTCGGGTTTGTGCAGGAGAAATGAAAAGCCGGCAATTGAATTAGCGGCTGGTCAAAGATATCGCGCTGAATGAAATCTAAATACAGAATATATATATATGTGTCTCAATGACATATATATATATATATATACTGTATATATGTTTTAATGAACATTTGAGCACATAAATCCATTAGATGTCGGTTTTGCAAGCCTGCGCGAAAATCTCGCAGTACGGATGCCATACGGATTACATACGGAGGATGCCATGCGCAAAATACGCTGACACACCCTGCCTACGGATCACTATTTTGGGAACATTTCACCGTATTTCGGCCGTATTACGGCCGTAAAATACGGACCGTATTGTCTTACGCCGAGTGTGACGCCGGCCTTAAGGTCTCTTCGGTAGCCAGGAATCTGTGGAAAAGAAAATGGGAAAAAAAATCAGTATATGGCTTTCATAACAATAATACTAAAGACAGGTATTTAGTTTTCAAAATTACGTACCTTAGGATCACCAACAGATGATCCTCAGCAGGAATTGCTCTACGTAGTTGCATGTCCTGCCTGGTGATGATCCTCACACACGTTGCAGCAATTCATCGAAGCTCTATTCAGACATCCTTGTATAGTCAAAAAACTTTTGCGGGTTTTCACGAAGCTCGGTGCACAATGAGTGGTAGGCTCCATGGCTCTCTTGAACTTCAACAATGGGGTGTTGCCAATAGCGACGACGATGTCTTCTCGATCTTTCTCTTCTCATTTCTTCCTTAAAGCCACAGCAAAAGCAACAGCCACTGTCAATGATAAATCGAGATTCAGATTGAAGCTCTCCACACTAAGATCCATCTTGCAGCAGGATACAGCAATAAAAGAAAAGGATTTCATCTGTGCAGGGTCTATATATAGAAATCCCATGAGCCACGCCCATTGGGAAATACCATATGCATGCTCATAAACAAGGCAAACACATGCAAAAACGCATACAAATGCATGGACGTGCAGCGTTGTTTTGCCGTCATGCGTAAGATCATGCGGATTAGAAATGCTGCATTAACATGCGTTTCCATGCGTTTTTTCATGTGTTTGCGCATGCAGATGATATTCTGCGCAAATAAACACTAATGTGAACCTAGCCTAAGTGATATATTGTCTGAATCTCTGTCCCCATGTCATGTTGCTCTCAGATGGGGTACAAAAAACATAATGATTGGTGACAGATTCCCTTTATAGTCTATATTACATGAGGGGATACAAACTGCAACTATCCATTGCTCCCTTTTTTGGCTGATTATTGACATTTACACAGACCAATAGTATGGGACCTGCATTCCCCAGTTAGATGTTTTCTTTGAACAGGAGCTCAAAAATTGTCAAATAGATAAACATGAGACATGCAGAGAGGAGAAAGAAAAGGCAATACAGCGATATTACCCAAACAGTTTGGAATTTCTGAATGACCTTTAATGACTGCAGATTAGTAAACTGTTCTTTTTTGGTTAAAATCAATGTAATTATGAGGCTGGTGGTAGTATAAATGGATAAATGGATATTTCAACTAAAATTGTAAGTAAAAGGTGCATGTGTTATGAAAAATTAATTAAGATGAAGTAAATTATGACATTCTGCATATCTTATGTGAAACATACTGTAGTACTGTGATTGAAGCCAATGTCTACATCAATGTAAAACATGAACGCTACTAGGTGTTTACCATGAATAATGTAGGTCTAATTCTGACATGTTGGGTATTTGACGACTCAGTTTATTATGCAGAGGTGTAATTAAGCTAATCAGCATGTGGGGTTAGTGATTCATTTCATGAAATGTAGTTATAAAGGTATTCCAGTAACTGATGCTATGGTTGCAGCACCCCTGGGTCCTGGTCGTCGCAGTAGTATTGCATTCCTCTCAGGGAGAGTAAGGCTAGGTTCACATTGCGCTAGGGCAATCCGTTAAGCGCATAGCGCTAGCGGATTGCGCTAACGCAATGTTTGTTTAGGGTCCGCGTTTGGCGTCCCCGCTAGCGCAGATCCCCGATCTGCACTAGCGAGGGACGGACCTCGGACGCACCTCGGACGCTGCAAGCAGCGTCCGAGGTCCGTCACAAAAGAACGGCACATCGCTTGCGCGTGCCGAAAATGGCATGCGCTAGCGATGCACTACAGCCAAAAATCACATTGCTGTCAATGGGTGCGCTAACGGACCAGTTGCTGTTCTTCTTTGTTCTTTTGCAGTTCACTTTTTGTGGACTTATTCGTTCTGCACTTTCTATGTTTTTCTGTCCAGCTTGTCAGTATGGATTTATTCAGTTAAGCTGGAAGCTCTGGAAAGCAGATTTACCCTCCACACCTTAAGTCAGGTGTGGAGATTTTTGTAAACTCTGTGGTGGATTTTCTAGTTTTTAATACTGACCGCACAGTATTCTGTCCTGTTCTGTCTATCTAGCTAGACTGGCCTCCTTTGCTACATCCTGGTTTCATTCTGTGTATGTCATTTCCCTCTCCACTCACAGTCAATATTTGTGGGGGGCTGTCTGTCCTTTGGGAATTTTCTCTGAGGCAAGATAGCTTTCCTGTTTCTATCTTTAGGGGTAGTTAGTCCTCCGGCTGTGACGAGGTGTCTAGGGAGTGACAGGAACATCCCACGGCTACTTCTAGTGTTGTGTTAAGCTCAGGAATTGCGGTCAGTACAGGAACCACCTCCTCCAGAGCACGTCCCATGTTGCTCCTAAACCACCAGGTCATAACACATTGCACAGTGTTAATTGCGACATTTTCACCGTGCAATGCAGTCCGTTAGCGTAAACCCATTAACGCAATGTGAACCTAGCCTTATACAGCGTTTGGAGGCAAAGAAGGATAACTGCATCCAGGTATCACAAACATGCAACACATTTCACACTCCAGGCCACCAGGGGGAGCTTCTGCTCCTATTTATTAGTTCACTCCCCACATAGGTAAAACTGGTCAACTGTAGAGAAAGTTAGTTAGTTGCTGGCTGAACTCAGCTCAGTTAGTTGGTCCCTGACAGGGGTGGGATCCTGTCAGTGAACGAAGGAGAAAGGACACAGAGATGTGCATGCCCTCAGAGCTGCAGCTCCCAGAAAGAGACACACAGAAGGCAGAACTGTATTGCAGGAAGCGTGAAGGGAGTCGCAGCAAAGGAGAGGATACCAGAAGGGGACCAGCCCTACACAGGCTGCCTCCTTCTGAGGCGCAGACCCAGTAGCCGGAACACCGAGGGAGTAAGGACCTTTATGCTTTGCTCCAGAGATCAGCAGGACAGCTAATTGCAAGTTACCTGTCCCCCCTACACCCAGGAGACACGGTGGCAACCCATGGAGGCCGGGGCATGCTAGAGTCAATATAAACAGCCTCAAGCCACCAGTCATACCGGTTTGTCCTATCCTATATGGGGGACAGAGGGAAAGATATTACATCTGTCAGACCCTTATGTGAAGCCATAGGCAGTAAGGGACTACACCACTGCAGCGCAAAGGAAGGCTACTGATTTCCACCTGGACAAGGGGACTTTTGACTTGCCTCCAAACCGGCTGGACTCTACCTGCCCTGTGATTTGGTGCCCTGGACTGTGGATGCTGAAGTCTTTAGTAAAGGTAAAGAGACTGCAACCTTGTGTCCTCTTTCTTCTCTGCGCCTCTCACCCTCCACCATCTACACATCGGGAAGCCCTGGGAACATACGTCACCTGTATGTCCCCAGGGCAGTGTTGGTCACCCTGATCGAATACCACAGGTGGCGTCACGAACACAAACTTTATCCCTTTAAAGACCTTATCCTTTTACACAGACGTCCCAGGGCCAAGTCTCGTGTTAGCCACCGTGACATAATAATAATAATAATAATCTTTATTTTTATATAGCGCTAACATATTCCGCAGCGCTTTACAGTTTTGCACACATTATCATCACTGTCCCCGTTGGAGCTCACAATCTAAATTCCCTATCAGTATGTCTTTGGAATGTGGGAGGAAACCGGAGTACCCAGAGGAAACCCACGCAAACACGGGGAGAACATACAAACTCTTTGCAGATGTTGTCCTTGGTGGGGTTTGAACCCAGGACTCCAGCGCTGCAAGGCTGCTGTGCTAACCACTGCGCCCTGTGAACCCCCTGTGAACCGCAGGACCCGGTACCGAGTACCCCACGGCCCCATGGGTGCGATCCAACTTTGGCGTCACGAACAGGATCTACTAAAGCCTGAGAATTGGGTCATGTGCGCCTAAAGACAGTGTATTGCAAAAGACCGCCAAAAATGCTGCCATTACAGCCCCACGAGGAGCACTGGAGAAGGGAGTGTCATTGTGGGCATGAACTAACTGAGAAAATAATGGCCGCCCACTCTAAGTACTACTGTACAATGCGGACATGTCCATCAGCAACAGAGATCCGCCTCCTGATCCTGAATAGCAGAACAAAGAGAAAGAAGCAGCTCCGGCCCTGAAGGAGAGAGCGGGAAAGAGATGACTGTGGATGCTGAAGTCTTCAGTAAAGGTAAAGAGACTGCAACCTTGTGTCCTTGTTCTTCTCTGCGCCTCTCACCATCCACCATCTACACATTGGGAAGCCCTGGGGAAATACTTCACCTGTGGGAAGGTATGCCATCTAGCTGCCATAACATCACCCCAGAGGACCCCTTAAAGCACAGGTGGCGTCACGAACACAAACTTTATCCCTTTAAAGACCTTTCCCTTTTATACGGACGTCCCAGGGCCACGGACCGGGTCAGCCACCGTGATATCCCTTGTGAACCGCAGGAGCCAGTACCGAGTATCCCACGGCCCCATGGGGGCGATCCATGGTGAAGGTAAATAAAGTTAACAGACATTTCTTCATGATAAACTTATTCTATACTGAAAGGCATAAATCAAAAATCTGAAATAAAATTAATTTTTCAGTTCCTCTTCCTAATAGAAGTAAGCCATCTGCTCAATGTATTCTATACTGTTTTTTTCCATGAACTTTTTCACCTTTGCGATATTGATTTCTCTTGATTTTCAATAACAGATACAGCCACACATACTGAACATGGGAGAAGTAGATCCCTTTGCTGCACATATTGTTTAATAGCAGTATATGAAAAAAACCTCCATAAAGTTTATTTCTGGATAATGGCTGAGACTTGACTGTGATGTGGCCTAAAAAATAAGTGTTAAAAAGGATAGTTGATATGTAAAGATAGGGTAAAATAAAGTAGTACGTGGCTAGCGTGCACCCTTGGTGCAGTTGTAATGCGGGCGGCTACAAACTGACAATCTCAATGGCTGTCAAACAGATTGCAGGGTAATGAGTTTAATTGTTTACTTATTGCAAAGGATTATCCCGACATCAGTGTTCTCAAGCATAAAACTCGCCCCTATTAGGGTATGTGCACACACTGCGGATTACTCTGCGGATTTTTCCAGACTGATTTTGGAAAATCTGCAGATAAACCGCACTGCGGATTTTCTGTGCAATTTCCGTGGATTTACCGCAATTATTTTGCGAGTTTCGTGTGGATTCCACCTGCGGATTCCTATAATGGAGCAGGTGTAAACCGCTTCAGAATCTGTACAAAGAATTGACATGCTGCAAAATAAACAGCGCTATGTTCCGCTCGTTTTTTTCCGCAGCATGTGCACTACGGATTTTGTTTTCCAAAGGTTTTACATGGTATTGTAAACTCATGGAAAACCGCTGCGAATCTGCAGCAAAATCCGCAACATGTGCACATAGTCTTAGGTATCTGCACCCTTAGGGTATGTGCACACGTTGCGGATTTTGATGCGGATCTGCAGCAGTTTTCCATGAGTTTACAGTACCATGTAAACCTATGGAAAACAAAATCCGCAGTGCACATGCTGCGGAAAAAAACGTGCGGAAACGTAGCGTTGTTTATTCCGCAGCATGTAAAGTCTTCCTGCGGATTCCGCAGCGGTTTACACCTGCTCCATAATAGGAATCCACAGGTGGAATCCGCACAAAATCCATAAAAAAATGCAGTAAATCAGCGGTAATTCCACAGGAAATCTGCAGTGTGGTTTACCTGCAGATTTATCAAAATCAGTCCGGAAAAATCCGCAGAGTAATCTGCAGCGTGTGCACATACCCTTATAGTCTATGGCGTTGCTCACATGTATGTGTAGTTTTGTGGACCGGATGGTTCACACAAAATCAAGGAGACATGTCCAATTGTGATCTGAGTTCTTGAACAAAGTCTCAAATGCAAGTTTCTGGGTCCGTGAAAAAAATTAACAACACTCAGATGCCATCCAAATGTTGTCTGTTCTGTATTAGACTGTTTGTTGTGAGAAGCTGGAGAAACCCTCATTACTATATATTTTATTTTTCATGCAAGAAAATCTGGTGAAGCTCTGATTGTAAAAACTGAATTAACCAAACTCTGATGAAAATAGGACCAAATACATTGATGAAAATGGAACTTTTTTTTGCATAAGATAAAAATCACTAATGTCTGAATGAGCCCTTACTGCTCTCTATAGACAATCAAATCATCTTGGGAACTTTGCCTCAGGCTACAGATGACTGTATTGTCTCATTAAAAGGACGATTATGCAACTCACACTCTGATCAAACTCTGATCAGAATATGAGCACAGTGTGCTCTGATTCTCTAGGATGAGGAGAAGATGGAGAAAAAAAATATCCATCTTCTCCATTCTGTCAGTCTGCGGAAATAGAATTGACACAAGTCAATGAGTTAGATCAACCTAAGCCATGCAGTGATTTTATCCACAGACAGCCACAAAAAAAAAAGCAAGAGACAAAAATAAGTATCTTTCAATTTTAAACTACATGGTGTGAACATTTTGCTGAATTTGGAGGAAAACACGACAGTGCAAAAAGAAAGATACAACTAAGACAAATGTCTCAAAAACAACCGTAAATGATGAATTAGGGTCATTGTGTACATTCAGCTTATGTTGTAAATGTCCTCCGACTTCTATTGCATTTTAGAGTGTAGGTTTTCTTTAAAAATGACTTTAAGTATGTTGCTGTAAAGCCTAAAAATAAATATAAAACATTTACATCTTACTTTAAGCTTGAAGCCTTGTTTGATAAGGAAAATATTCTGCCGGAGAGAGTTGGAATAAAAACTCTGTGGGTTTCTACAGAGCGTCTGGTTGTGTAGTGTGGACTGCTGCCTCAGCTGCTAGAAGGCAATTAAGGAGGCAATTGACTGCTGTGCAGAACATGCCATTTTTTTTTATTTCAACTCCCTTTGGCAATGATGTGATGTTGTAGTCTAAAAAACTCAAAGTGAGTGAAAGATATAATGAATTTATATATATATATATATATATATATATATATATATATATATAATAATAGATACAGTAAATATTATGGACTATATGACAAAAAGATCTGCGGCTTTCCAATATTAAAAATCCCACATGAAATGGCCACACCAACTACCATAATAATTCAAAATAAAATTTATAACGCACAATATATAAAAACAATTATAAAAAGTGGAAAAAGATCACTCCAATCTAGATCATCATAGTGGATAAGTGGTCCTTATTTACAATTCCATATAATGATATACACACAATTTTACACAATGCAAATAGTCTCACAGGTTCATTAATTCAGCTAACACCCATATAAATATGGTGCATAATGCAAGATAAATTAATAATGAAAGCATGTGAAATTCATATTGAAATAGCCAATGCACTCAAACTATAATGTACCCTATTAAACATAAAGAGCTATTAGGACATAACTCCTTACTGTGTCAAATAAATAAATGAGTCTGAAATAGCATTCAGCCTGATGGTACAACTTCTATCTAACTGATCTG
Source organism: Ranitomeya variabilis (assembly GCF_051348905.1). Taxonomy (NCBI): domain Eukaryota; kingdom Metazoa; phylum Chordata; class Amphibia; order Anura; family Dendrobatidae; genus Ranitomeya; species Ranitomeya variabilis. The sequence continues at coordinate 398,951,466 of NC_135237.1, read as the reverse complement.
TTTTTGACCTCCTTATTAATAACAAAACATAAGAATTGTGTAACATAAGGTTGCTTAACCCCTTTCTGCCAGATGACAGGATAGTACGTCAGCTGGCAGTATCCCCCGCTTTGAGGTGGGCTTCGGCGGTGAGCCCACCTCAAAGCCGTGACATATCAGCTGTTTTCAACAATCGTGATCCGCCCGTGCCCATTAACTAGTTAAATGCCCCAATCAAACTCTGACAGCGGCATTTAACAAACGAAGTCACGTGATCGGGGGTCATCGGTGCGTTGCCATCACAACCAGAGGTCTCCTGAAGACTTCTATGGTTGTTGATGACGGATTGCTATGAGCACCACCCTGTGGACGGCGCTCATAGCAATGCTGTAATTCTACTGCATAGAGGTGATCTGTGCATCATTTCTATGTAGCAGAGGTGATCGGGTTGTGGCAGCTTCTAGTCTCCTATGGAGACTATTGAAGCATGCCAAAATGAAAAAAAAATGTGTTTAAAAATATAAAAAAAAATAAAAGTTAAAATCACCCCCCTTTCGCCCCAATCAAAATAAAACAATAAAAAATTTTTGAATTAAACTTACACATATTTGGTATCATCGCATTCAGAATCACTCGATCGATCAATAAAAAAGGATTAACCTGATCCCTAAATGGCGTAGTGAGAAAAAAAATCAAAACACCAAAATTACATTTTCTTGGTCGCCACAACATTGCATTAAAATGCAACGACGGGCGATCAAAAGAACGTATCTGCACAACTGTAGTATAGCTAAAAATGTCAGTTCAGCACACAAAAAATAAGCCCTCACCTGACCCCTGATCATGAAAAATGGACGCTACCGGTATCGAAAAATTGCACAATTTTTTTTTTAGCAAACTTTGGAATTTTCTTTTACCACTTAGCTAAAAGAGAACCTAGACATGTTTGGTGTCTATGAACTTGTAATGACCTGGAGAATCATAATGGCAGGTTATTTTTAGCATTTAGTGAACCTAGCAAAAACGCCAAACAAAAAACAAGTGTGGGATTGCACTTTTTTGCAATTTCATCGCACTTGGGATTTTTTTCCTGTTTTCTGTTACCCGACATGGTAAAACTAATGGAATCGTTCAAAAGTACTACTTATCCTGCAAAAAATAAGCTCTCACATGGCCATATTGACAGAAAAATAAAAAAGTTAAATGAAATGAAAACAAAAAACGCTCTGGGGGTTAAGGGGTTAATGACAAACCGGAAATACTTGTCTTGCTGGAGGACACACCAGTTCTCCAATTATTAATGCAGCAAAAAATGCTAACACAAATGCTGCCCTGAACCAACATGTTTCAAAATTGTCTGTACATATTATATCTAATACTAGCTAGAGCTCCTGAAATAGATCAATTGAAAGTGGACGTCTATCATCAGGTTTTGCAAGACATCTCCTAGAGCCCATTAATAACTGTTTTATCATAAATAAAATACTCAGCAGGTTTTCATCTGCTAGCTTCAACAAAAAGGAAATACCTGCTAGAGATTTTAATAGCGCTGAATAAGATAAGCCTCTCCCCTGTTACTGCAATGCCACTTCAACTCTACAATTTGAAAAATCCCAATTTTTTTTTTTACAGAAATTAACCCATCATGCAGGTGACTAGTCAGCCCACATTCTTACAGATCTATAGATCTCTTTATGAAAAACAGAATCACTCCCAAATCAAATCCAAAGATGAGGCGGGCAAGGTGTTCCCTCTTGGTTTGCATCTTGCATCAATTTGAGGAACTTCGACCACTGGTGGCAAAAAAGGGCATCAGTTAATATGTTATTTTTACAATCAATAAAACATGCTTTCAACCAGATATTTTGCTTCAAGCAACATAAAACTAAGTGCCTTAGAATTTTAACAGACCACTTGCACTTAGTTGACAAGGTGTTAATAGCAAAAGCCACAACCTGATTGTCAGAATACAGTATAATTCTCATATTTCTCAGATTAGCGCCCCATACCACTTGATAGGCACTAATACTTGGAATAATTGTAAAACTACTGTAGTTTGTATCGCCTTGTTCAACACCCAAGATGTTTGTCAAGACTCTCCCGATGAATAGCCATCAACTAATGCAGTGGTCCCTAGCCTTTCTGATCTTGAGAGCCACATTAAGCTTAGAGAGAGGGTCGCGAGCCACATCCAGCACTGAGAGAGGGTCGCGAGCCACATCCAGCTCCCACTCTCTTCATAGTGGCAACTAGTGTTGAGCGATACCGTCCGATACTTGAAAGTATCGGTATCGGAAAGTATCGGCCGATACCGGCAAAGTATCGGATCCAATCCGATACCGATACCCGATACCAATACAAGTCAATGGGACTCAAGTATCGGACGGTATTCCTGATGGTTCTCAGGGTCTGAAGGAGAGGAAACTCTCCTTCAGGCCCTGGGATCCATATTAATGTGTAAAAGAAAGAATTAAAATAAAAAATATTGCTATACTCACCTCTCCGACGCAGCCTGCACCTTACCGAGGGAAGCGGCAGCGTTCTTTGTTTAAAATTCGCGCTTTTCTTTCCTTACGTGAAGTCCCGGCTTGTGATTGGTCGCATGCCGCCCATGTGGCGGCGACGCAGCCAATCACAGCAAGCCGTGACGTAATTTCAGGTCATTCAGTATTTTAAAATTACGCTCCGGCTTTGTGATTGGTTGCGTCGCAGTCACATGGGCGACGCAACCAATCACAGCAAGCCGTGACGTAATTTCAGGTCCTTAAGGATTTTAAAATTACGTCCCGGCTTTGTGATTGGTTGCGTCGCAGTCACATGGGCGCCGCAACCAATCACAAGCCGTGACGTCACGGGAGGCTGGACACGCGCGCATTTTAAAATGGGCGCGTGTCCAGCCTCCCGTGACGTCCCGGCTTGTGATTGGTTGCGGCGCGGTCAACCAATCACAAGCCGGGAGGCTGGACACGCGCGCATTTTAAAATGGGCGCGTGTCCAGCCTCCCGTGACGTCCCGGCTTGTGATTGGTTGCGGCGCGGTCAACCAATCACAAGCCGGGAGGCTGGACACGCGCGCATTTTAAAACGCATTTTAAAATGCGCGCGTGTCCAGCCTCCCGGCTTGTGATTGGTTGACCGCGCCGCAACCAATCACAAGCCGGGACGTCACGGGAGGCTGGACACGCGCCCATTTTAAAATGCGCGCGTGTCCAGCCTCCCGGCTTGTGATTGGTTGACCGCGCCGCAACCAATCACAAGCCGGGACGTCACGGGAGGCTGGACACGCGCCCATTTTAAAATGCGCGCGTGTCCAGCCTCCCGTGACGTCACGGCTTGTGATTGGTTGCGGCGCCCATGTGACTGCGACGCAACCAATCACAAAGCCGGGACGTAATTTTAAAATCCTTAAGGACCTGAAATTACGTCACGGCTTGCTGTGATTGGTTGCGTCGCCCATGTGACTGCGACGCAACTAATCACAAAGCCGGAGCGTAATTTTAAAATACTGAATGACCTGAAATTACGTCACGGCTTGCTGTGATTGGCTGCGTCGCCGCCACATGGGCGGCATGCGACCAATCACAAGCCGGGACTTCACGTAAGGAAAGAAAAGCGCGAATTTTAAACAAAGAACGCTGCCGCTTCCCTCGGTAAGGTGCAGGCTGCGTCGGAGAGGTGAGTATAGCAATATTTTTTATTTTAATTCTCTCTTTTACACATTTTTACATTAATGTTGTTTCGATACCGATACCCGATACCACAAAAGTATCGGATCTCGGTATCGGAATTCCGATACCCGCAAGTATCGGCCGATACCCGATACTTGCGGTATCGGAATGCTCAACACTAGTGGCAACCAAAGCCCCCATTACAGGTATAATGATAACCAAAGCTTTTCCACAGAAATCACTCCAGAGCCGTACACTGAGATCCAGGGGTTCCCACAATACCCCCATTCAGTATTCTCTCAACACACTATCACATCCAGCTTTGAGCACCTCCTCTAACAGGTAGTACAAACCTCCAGCGTACCATACCTAAAACATCTCGAAACCCCTAAGACCAGTAAATGTGCATCCAGATCTGCAATTCTGTGCAGGGCTAATAACAAAAATTCACTATTTTGAGACGTGGTCTTGATACCTGTTTGCTAGACCTAGACCTAATGCATCAAGCTGGCAGACAGTCGCGAGCCACAATTCATGGGCCTGCGAGCCACATGTGGCTCCCGAGCTACAAGTTGGGGAGCCCTGAACTAATGTAAGGTATCCGAAGCTTCCTGCAGCATCTGTGAATAATAAAAGATCAGAATTAAAATTAAGTTGCCAACAGGTATGACTGTTAAAATTAGCTAAAAACTCTTGCCACATACTCAGGTTCTCTTTTACCTCCCTGATTAATCTCATAAGCACCACTGGAGAATAAACTCCTATTGTAGCATCATAAAGGTAACTAGAAAAAACACTACCCATTGAGATTAATCTCAGTGCGAAATTTATAAAACCAAGCAAGAATTGCAGTTCATTCAACATAGCTTTATCACTTGCTAAAAAAGTTTACTAACACTGAATTAAGTTTCACCAATTTTTCTGTCGGAAGTCTACATTCCATTTTAGCTGAATCGATAACTATACCCAGGAATTCTAAACTGCATCATGGATAAACATATTTTACCATAGCTAGGGGAAACCTTAATAAATTTGACTGCTCCATAAATGTATCTAGCAGGCCCATACAGACATTAGAATCTGCAGGACCTGTACATAAGAAGTCGTCCAGGTAATATAGCACCACCCTGTTCCTGAACTCAAATTGCTAAACCCATTGTAGGAAGGATGAAAAAGATTTGAAAACAGTAGCATGACAAAGAGAAGCCCATTAGAAGGCATTTATCAAAATATACATTTTTATCAAAATGAAACTCTAGAGGATGGAAGTTTAGCATGTTGACTGGCAGCAGCCTAAAGGCAGATTTTATATCCAATTTTGAAAGTAAAGAAATCCTACCATATGATTTAAGCAAATCTAATGCCAAATCAAAAGAGGCATATTTAACCCCTTCATGACCCAGCCTATTTTGGCCTTAATGACCTTGCCGTTTTTTGCAATTCTGACCAGTGTCCCTTTATGAGGTAATAACTCAGGAACGCTTCAACGGATCCTAGCGATTCTGAGATTGTTTTTTCGTGACATATTGGGCTTCATGTTAGTGGTAAATTTAGGTCGATAATTTCTGAGTTTATTTGTGAAAAAAACAGAAATTTGGCGAAAATTTTGAAAATTTCGCAATTTTCACATTTTGAATTTTTATTCTGTTAAACCAGAGAGTTATGTGACACAAAATAGTTAATAAATAACGTTTCCCACATGTCTACTTTACATCAGCACAATTTTGGAAACAATTTTTTTTTTTTGCTAGGAAGTTATAAGGGTTAAAATTTGACCACTGATTTCTCATTTTTACAACAAAATTTACAAAACTATTTTTTTTAGGGACCACCTCACATTTGAAGTCATTTTGAGGGTTCTATATGGCTGAAAATACCCAAAAGTGACACCATTCTAAAAACTGCACCCCTCAAGGTGCTCAAAACCACATTCAAGAAGTTTATTAACCCTTCAGGTGTTTCACAGCAGCAGAAGCAACATGGAAGTAAAAAATGAACATTTAACTTTTTAGTCACAAAAATGATCTTTTAGCAACAATTTTTTTATTTTCCCAAGGGTAAAAGGAGAAACTGGACCACGAATGTTGTTGTCCAATTTGTCCTGAGTACGCTGATACCTCATATGTGGGGGTAAACCACTGTTTGGACGCACGGCAGGGCTCGGAAGGGAAGGAGCGCCATTTGACTTTTTGAATGAAAAATTGGCTCCAATCTTTAGCGGACACCATGTCGCGTTTGGAGAGCCCCCGTGTGCCTAAACATTGGAGCTCCCCCACAAGTGACCCCATTTTGGAAACTAGACCCCCCAAGGAACTTATCTAGAAGCATAGTGAGCACTTTAAACCCCCAGGTGCTTCACAAATTGATCCGCAAAAATGAAAAAGTACTTTTTTTTCACAAAAAAATTATTTTAGCCTCAATTTTTTCATTTTCACATGGGCAACAGGATAAAATGGATCCTAAATTTTGTTGGGAAATTTCTCCTGAGTACACCAATACCTCACATGTGGGGGGTAAACCACTGTTTGGGCACATGGTAAGGCTCGGAAGGGAAGGAGCGCCATTTGACTTTTTGAATGAAAAATTATCTCCATCGTTAGCGGACACCATGTCGCGTTTGGAAAGCCCCTGTGTGCCTAAACATTGGAGCTCATCCACAAGTGACCCCATTTTGGAAACTAGACCCCCCAAGGAACTCATCTAGAGGCATAGTGAGCACTTTAAACCCCCAGGTGCTTCACAAATTGATCCGCAAAAATGAAAAAGTACTTTTTTTTCACACAAAATTTCTTTTAGCCTCAATTCTTTCATTTTCACATGGGCAACAGGATAAAATGGATCCTAAAATTTGTTGGGCAATTTCTCCTGACTATGCCGATACCTCATATGTGGGGGTAAACCACTGTTTGGGTGCACGGCAAGGCTCGGAAGGGGAGGCGTGCCATTTGACTTTTTGAATGGAAAATTAGCTCCAATCGTTAGCGGACACCATGTCGCGTTTGGAGAGCCCCTGTGTGCCTAAACATTGGAGCTCCCCTACAAGTGACCCCATTTTGGAAACTAGACCCCCCAAGGAACTTATCTAGATGCATAGTGAGCACTTATAACCCCCAGGTGCTTCACAGAAGTTTATAACGCAGAGCCGTGAAAATAAAAAATAATTTTTCTTTCCTCAAAAATGATTTTTAGCCCAGAATTTTTTATTTTCCCAAGGGTAATAGGAGAAATTGGACCCCAAATGTTGTTGTCCAGTTTGTCCTGAGTACGATGATACCTCATATGTGGGGGTAAACCACTGTTTGGGCGCACGGCAGGGCTTGGAAGGGAAGGCACGCCATTTGGCTTTTTGAATGGAAAATTAGCTCCAATCATTAGCGGACACCATGTCGTGTTTGGAGAGCCCCTGTGTGCCTAAACATTGGAGCTCCCGCACAAGTGACCCCATTTTGGAAACTAGACCTCCCAAGGAACTAATCTAGATGTGTGGTGAGCACTTTGAACCCCCAAGTGCTTCATAGAGGTTTATAACGCAGAGCCATGATAATAAAAAGTAATTTTTCTTTTCTCAAAAATGATTTTTTAGCCCACAATTTTTTATTTTCCCAAGGGTAACAGGAGAATTTGGACCCCAAAAGTTGTTGTCCAGTTTCTCCTGAGTACGCTGATACCCCATATGTGGGGGTAAACCACTGTTTTGGCACACGTCGGGGTTCGGAAGGGAAGTAGTGATGTTTTGAAATGCAGACTTTGATGGAATGCTCTGCGGGCATCAGGTTGCGTTTGCAGAGCCCCTGATGTGCCTAAACAGTAGGAACTCCCCACAAGTGACTCCATTTTGGAAACTAGACCCCCAAGGGAACTTATCTAGATGTGTGGTGAGCACTTTGAACCCCCAAGTGCTTCACAGAAGTTTATAACGCAGAGCCGTGAAAATGATAAATGTGTTTCCTTTCCTCAAAAATATTTTTTTAGCCCAGAATTTTTTATTTTTGCAAGAGTAACAGGAGAAATTGGACCCCAAAAGTTGTTGTCCAGTTTCTCCTGAGTACGCGGATACCCCATATGTGGGGGTAAACCACTGTTTTGGCACACGTCGGGGTTTGGAAGGGAAGTAGTGACGTTTTGAAATGCAGACTTTGATGGAATGCTCTGCGGGCATCAGGTTGCGTTTGCAGAGCCCATGATGTGCCTAAACAGTAGGAACTCCCCACAAGTGACTCCATTTTGGAAACTAGACCCCGAAGGGAACTTATCTAGATGTGTGGTGAGCACTTTGAACCCCCAAGTGCTTCACAGAAGTTTATAACGCAGAGCCGTGAAAATAATAAATGTGTTTCCTTTCCTCAAAAATATTTTTTTAGCCCAGAATTTTTTATTTTTGCAAGAGTAACAGGAGAAATTGGACCCCAAAAGTTGTTGTCCAGTTTCTCCTGAGTACGCTGATACCCCATATGTGGGGGTAAACCACTGTTTGGGCACATGCCGGGGCTCGGAAGGGAAGTAGTGACGTTTTGGAATGCAGACTTTGATGGAATGGTCTGTGGGCATCATGTTACGTTTGCAGAGCCCCTGATATGCCTAAACAGTAGAAACACCCCACAAGTGACCCCATTTTGGAAACTAGACCCCCGAAGGAACTTATCTAGATGTGTGGTGAGCACTTTCAACCCCCAAGTGCTTCACAGAAGTTTATAACGCAGAGCCATGAAAATAAAAAATAATTGTTCTTTCCTCAAAAATTATGTTTTAGCAAGTAATCTTTTATTTTTGCAAGGGTAACAGGAGAAATTGGACCCCAACAGTTGTTGCCCAGTTTATCCTGAGTACGCTGGTACCCCAAATGTGGGGGTAAACCACTGTTTGGGCGCACGTCGGGGCTTGGAAGGGAGGGAGCACCATTTGACTTTTTGAACGCAAGATTGGCTGGAATCAATGGTGGCGCCATGTTGCGTTTGGAGACCCCTGATGTGCCTAAACAGTGGAAACCCCTCAATTCTAACTTCAACACTAACCCCAACACACCCCTAATCCTAATCCCAACTGTAGCCATAACCCTAATCACAACCCTAACCCCAACACACCCCTAACCACAACCCTAACCGCAACACACCCGTAACCCTAATTCCAACCCTAATCCTAACCCTAATCCCAACCGTAACCCTAATCCCAACCCTAACCACAACTGTAACCCCAACACACCCCTAACCCTATCCGTAACCCTAACCACAAGCCTAATCTTAACCTTATTTCAAACCCTAGCCCTAATTCCAACCCTAACTCTAATTCCAACCCTAACCCTAAGGCTATGTGCCCACGTTGCGGATTCATGTGAGATTTTTCCGCACGATTTTTGAAAAATCTGCAGGTAAAAGGCACTGCATTTTACCTGCGGATTTACAGCAGATTTCCAGTGTTTTTTTGTGCGGATTTCACCTGCGGATTCCTATTGAGGAACAGGTGTAAAACGCTGCGGAATCCGCACAAAGAATTGACATGCTGCGGAAAATACAACGCAGCGTTTCTGCACGGAATTTTCCGTACCATGGGCACAGCGGATTTGGTTTTCCATAGGTGTACATGGTACTGTAAACCTGATGGAAAACTGCTTCGAATTCGCAGCGGCCAATCCGCTGCGGATCCGCGGCCAATCCGCTGCGGATCCGCGACCAATCCGCTGCGGATCCGCGACCAATCCGCTGCGGATCCGCGGCCAATCCACTGCGGATCCGCGGCCAATCCGCTGCGGATCCGCGGCCAATCCGCTGCGGATCCGCGACCAATCCGCTGCGGATCCGCGGCCAATCCCCCCTGGGCTGAAGTACCACTCCCCCTGTCTCTGCAGATCGGGTGAAAATGTAGTTAACCCTTTCACCCGATCTGCAGGGACGCGATCTTTCCATGACGCCACATAGGCGTCACAGGTCGGATTGGCACCGACTTTCATGACGGCTACGTGGCGTCAAAGGTCGGGAAGGGGTTAACAAATGCATTTGTTTTATCCACCTCAGCATTTAATGATGCTCTGTTAGGGTATGAAAGGGAATGTATTAATGTGAACGAGCCCATGTCTTTTTTTTTAGGAATACCACCTAATGGTGGTATCCTAAAGTTAACAAATAGAGGGGTGCTAAGAGCCTGCAATTCTTCCCAACTCTAAATCTTTATTAAATTTTTCCTCAACAACTTTAATGTATGTATGGTACCCCTGAAGGTCCAGTCGCCACAGAAGTATTGCACCTCATCCAGAGGTGTGGTATCCCACTCTCAGGTAAGGAGAGGGCACTACTCAGGACTCTAACACCAGCATCCAACACCTCACCACTCCAGTCAGGGCACCTAGGCGTACCCTATGGAAAGATGGAGTCTTTCCCAGTCTGGAGTGGGTTACTAGGTAGAGGGTGTGGGTAGAGACAGCAGAGATGTCGTAGAAAGAAGAGGGAGGAAGGAGTTAGAGAATCAGACAGTTGGAGCTGGGGACTCGAGGAGTGAAGAGCTCATCCCAGTACCAGAAGACAGAGAGAGAAGTTGCAGAGAGTGAGAGAGGAAGAAGGGGCCCTAGGGCCACTGGTAGTGAGAAGTCCACCTGTGGGGCCCGCATCCACACTGACTACTGTTGGGTGGAGGGACCAGGTTGCAGTGGGGGAACCGGCCCCTAAGACTAGTGAAGAACTACCAGGCTCAGCTAGCAAGCTGGAGGCTGTGGTAACTGCACGTGCCACAGCCATATCTATACACATTTGCTGAAAAGGCAGCCATATAGGAGCAAGGGGACTCAGAGGAGGTCACCCGACAAGGTCCGTGGCTGCTGGCTTGGGACACTGTGCATGAAAGTGCAGGGAAGGAGAGGTGAAAATCAACACAGTGAGACGGCCAGGAAAGAAGCATAAGAGAGGAGTCCTGGAAAAGTGTACCCCAAATCCTCTGGGGGTTGGCTGGACCACAGACCTGGAGGACACAGCACATGGCTGGAGACAGTAATGTGCAGAACTGTGAGTAAAGCATTGAAAACTTCACCCAGCTGTGTCCTCTGAATTATTTCTGTATCACTTGCCCTGCACTACAACTACCACAACCACCATCATCCCAATTAACATGTATATCTATCCTGGGGACTAGCTCTGCCCGTGGAGAGCTGAAATATCTTTGCTGCTTCACCAACTGCCCCAGTGGATCTGAACTGCAGCGTCGGCCATATTGACCGAGCATGGTGTCATGAACAATTCCCCAAATCCCCTATAAACTTTAATCCCCTTTCATTACTTTCGTTTTTATTGGACACCAGGGCCACAGAACGGGTCACCGCTGCTGTTACTTCCCCTTTAAGAACTGTGCTGACCTGGTACCGAGTACCCCACGACCCTATGGGGCACTCCATATGCTTCAACTGAAATTAAATTCCTGACTCAACAGCAGCCTTTAATTTTGAATGGAGGCACAACAAAACCATTAAAAAAAACCCTTTGTAATAAGCTCAGAGCTCTCTGGGCCTGGGACGTGTTTGAGCCACAGAATAATTTTTCCAGTCTCACTGGCATCCAGGCTTTTGAAAAGCTGCTCCTTAGTACTAGGTTGCTGTTGGCTGACCTGGACATTTTTCTTAAAGCACTTTGACATAGGGTGCGATCCCCCACAGACTGAGCATTTGTGGCAAAAAAAACAATTGCTTAACCACTTACATGTAGATTCAAGGAACGTGAAACATATGCTTTTTTGCTCCCTTGCCCATTAGGTTACCTTGAGAATGTATACCCCTGAAGAAGTATTACATTTAGCCATTAGCCTACTTCTTTTATGACCCTATTTTAGGGCTGGGTGGTACTGTTAATTGTTGCCTGAAGGATTCATCATAATTATACCAGGCAATACTCTCAAAACTACAGTATGCCTCAAGTATAATGTCGACGTGTTGGAAAAGACCAGTATATGGGGCGTGGCCTGGGAGTGCATAAAAATGGCTGCTCTCTGTTGACTCTCTGCAGAACCTGAGCCTGGTATGTCTTTTTAAAGGAAACTCAGAAGACCTGGAACGTTTTGAACCATCTTGGGCTTCCCTAGAAGCTATAATGCCTCAAAGCAAGAGGAAAGAATGTTGGCCGGGATGTCTCCTAGCAATGCCACTGAATCTCTCCAGTCATGCATCTTTCGTATCTCCTCCCAAGTCAACAGCACCTAAGAAGAGCAAACCAGAGCTCCATTCCTTCTCTAGGACCCCTCATCGAGACCCAAAAGGACCACAACCCGTGGTCAGAAGAAAAGAACCCCTACCTGCAAGGAAAGAACAAGCGTCGCATGCTGACACTGAAAGATCCACGGTCATGAGTAAATCCCCTTTACCACTGCACAGCTCAGCAAGGCTCTTTAATGACGCAGATCGCTGTGCTGATAAAAAAGCAGGCAGCTCCGTTGTCAGTCAAAAGCAGGACTACCATCAAACTCTAAGGGAGTCCCTGCACTTAGGTAATTCACCCAGAGCTCTCCCTGCTAGATCACAGCAGAGGTGCTTCGGAACAGCCCTGACGCCAGAGGAAATCCCTGCAAATCAGCGAGACAGCTCTACTAGGGGCATGGAGGACCATTCCAGCAGCAAAGCATATAATCCTCCCACCACACATATGCGGGACTCCTCAATGGGGCATAGTGAGTCCCTGCATGAGGGAAATACTTTCCAGTCTGACATTGCAGGATCACGTCATTCAAACTGCGTCACAATTGTGGCTCCAGCCTTCGATGCCGGAGCACAATCAGAAGCAGAATTTCTTAAAACCTCCTGAATTGTCCCTAAACCTGGGGAATTCCCCTCAATTTGTATCTGACAAGTTTCTGCAGCCACACTACTTATCAGTCACGACTCCAGAATACCAACCCACTATCAAGCCTGATAAATCTGGGGATATTGTAGAGCATGGTGTTAATAATAAAGCTGGTAAACTTTTCACTATCACTACACAGGGAGGCATACTGGGGTCTGAAGAACCCCTTAATATTGGTAAACCAAAGGCACATACTCTTTGTTCTATAGATAATACAAGCTACAATGCAGCTCCAGCTCCATTATATGATTCTAATACATGGTATTCTAGGAGCACGTTTCCAGACAGTAATATAAACTTGCCTGCCTTTAAGACAGAACATTCCCCATGTACAGATATGGATACAACTTCTTTGTCAGGGGGATTCTCTTTCCATAGCAGGGCTCTGCTCTGCCAGGCCTGTGGACACAGACGCTGGTGAAATATCCAGTACTCAGGCTCATTTAAACACACAGTAGGTCTTCTCCCTCCCAACACACTGACCATGTGCCAAACAACAGCCTCCATTATATTAGGGGTAACCACACCCAGAGGTGAGGTATGTGGGTAGCCAGACCCACCCATCTCGCATAGCTACCTGCAACCCAATCCCAGTTGCACCAAACAAACCTCTTAGTGTTTATGTGCACTAAAAAAGATACTCCGGGTTACATCACAGAGCGCAGCCATCTCTGTGACACATACCTCCCATTGTGTAGCCACAATACACCCCTTGCAAACAAAAACCAAGACTGGACAGTGCAAATTCATCTCTTGCATATACCACTCCTCCTATAGTTACAGCTGTAAACATAAATAATGATATCCATCAACCTCCCCCCAGTGGGAAATACAGATAGTCTTGCAGCATCTGTAAAATATTTGTCAGATCTTCTGACATATTCTATCCAGCAAGTACCGTAAGTATGAATATCGACAACAAATTTGCGGCTATTTGTACCCAATTAGAAACAATGAATATTTGTACCCAATTAGAAACAATGAATAAAAAAATTACAGACGCAGACAAAAAAAGTTGAGTCTATAGCCACCAAACAGAATACACTGGTGACAGATCATTGCCTGTTAAAACATGAGGTTAAAGTACTAAAGGCAAAACTCACAGACTTGGAGGATCGTAACAGAAGATGTAACCTCAAGTTTAGAGTTGTTCCAGAAAATGTTTCCCCTGCAGATCTTTCTCCATATATCCAAGATCTAATTCATAAGGCTCTACCAACTTCCTCTAACATAGATCCAACCATAGATAGGGCTCACAGGTTGCAAAAAGCTACTTTTCTACCAAAAGAGGTCCCAAGGGAAGTGATTGCTAAACTTCATTTCTTTCAAGCAAAAGACAGACCATTAGATTATCTTAGGAAGCACAAGAATTTGCTTCTTCCATATGAATGCATCAAAGTGTTTCCGTGTAACACCATTGTTCTCAACAGCGGTCTTGGAGTTAGGCCGGAGACACACTGCTGCGAGATACGGCCGAGTCTCGCTGGTTAAAAATAAGCTGTGGCACCTGCACTCCGGAGCGGAGCGTGCAGCTGCATAGCAATACATGGAGCTGCACGCTCCGCTCCGGAGTGCAGGTGCCACAGCTTATTTTTAACCAGCGAGACTCGGCCTTATCTCGCAGCAGTGTGTCTCCGGCCTTAGAGATGCTTCCAGGGTTCTTCACCCATGCTGTTCTCCTTCCATTCAGCACTTTTACCATCCATTTGAACATTTTAACTGCCCCCAGACCTTTTTGTAGGGTCTGCTAGAGAAAAAAACACAATTTTCCCATTGATTTCCATTTTACACGTTACTCGAAACAAGCATGCGAGTACTAGGAATTTCTTTGTTCGATCATTTTTGTTCAAGCTCATCCCTAGTATCAACCACTGAGGACTCTCAAACCTTAATATTTTTCTGGGTTATACGCTAACCAGGTCACATCAATCTTACTAATGGTGATTACTGTGCAGGAAGAGGAGAGCAGAGTTGAGTATCATTACAAAGACTGCTCTACATAAATCACGAGCTTCAGAGAATAATGCACTGGTACCTGGAATTGATGCAAACAGCAGAAAATGTGACAAGTGCTGATCACTCACTATAGCTCTTATCTCATAGCATGATAGTATATTTCAGCATGATGCCTTGTATTTTATTCATTAAAATCCCTGGTGTTTGCATATGGGTCTAGTAGGCGTTTCTACTCAGTGATAGCGACCTCTGCATGCTCAGTCATACAGGGAAGACCATAAATCATCATATAGGAGCACTAGTGTCTTTGGCACTCCAGAATATATTGAGTTTAGATTTAAATCAGTAATATATGTCTCTCCAGTTATTACTATTGACATTCCCTTATAAAATGTCAGCAAACAGGGGAGTACTCGACAATGTGAAGACAAACAAAAATAGAACAATTCAAACTGTCATATGAATGAAGGTAATCTATACTTTGTGTAACCCAGAAGAATTCTCTTCAGGAGATGAAAATGGAATACATTTAGCAGAAACATGACAGGGGAATACGGTACATTACTTTAAAAGAATACAGCAGTCACAAAGCCAGAATATATCTTATATAATCCACTTTTTTATTCTATCCCATTTCACTGTTGTCTGTGCTTTTTAAATGTGAAGTTTAACCCCTTCATGACCTTGGGATTTTTCGTTTTTCCGTGTTCGTTTTTCACTCCCCTCCTTCCCAGAGCCATAACTTTTTTATTTTTCCATCAATTTGGCCATGTGAGGGCTTATTTCTTGTAGGACGAGTTGTACTTTTGAACGACATCAAGTCAAGTGCGGTGAAATTGCAAAAAAAGTGCAATCCCACACTTGTTTTTTGCTTTGCTTTTTTGCTAGGTTCACTAAATGCTAAAACTGACCTGCCTTTATGATTCTCCAGGTCACTACGAGTTCATAGACACCTAACATGACTAGGTTATTTTTTACCTAAGTGGTAAAAAAAAATTCCAAACTTTGCTAAAAAAAAAAAAAAAAATTGCACAATTTTCCGATACTCGTAGCGTCTCCATTTTTCATGATCTGGGGTCGGTTGAGGGCTTATTTTTTGCGTGCCGAGCTGGCGTTTTTAATGGTTCCAATTCGGTGCAGATACGTTCTTTTGATCGCCCGTTATTGCATTTTAATGCAATGTCGCAGCGACAAAAAAAAACTTAATTCTGGCGTTTCGTTTTTTTTCTCGTTACGCTGTTTAGCGATCAGGTTAATGCTTTTTTTTATTGATAGATCGGGCGATTCTGAACGCGGCAATACCAAATATGTGTAGATTTGATTTTCTTTTAATTGATTTATTTTGATTGGGGCAAAAGGGGGGTGATTTAAACTTTTATATTTTTTTTATTTTTTTCACATTTTTTTAACTTTTTTTTTAACTTTTGCCATGCTTCAATAGCCTCCATGGGAGGCTAGACGCAGGCACAGCACGATCGCCTCTGCTACATAGCAGCGATCTTATGTTCGCTGCTATGTAGCAGAAATGGAGGTGTGCTGTGAGCGCCGACCACAGGGTGGCGCTCACAGCTACCATGCATCAGTAACCATAGAGGTCTCCAGGACCTCTATGGTTACAATGGAGAAGCATCGCCGACCTCCGATCATGTGACGGGGGTCGGCGATGCGCTCATATCCGGCCGCCCGGCCGGATGCGGTAGTTAAATGCCGCTGTCTGCGTTTGACAGCGGCATTTAACTAGTTAATAGCGGCGGGTGAATTGCGATTTCACCCACCGCTATTGCGGGCACATGTCAGCTGTTCAAAACAGCTGACATGTCCCGGCTTTGATGCGGGCTCACCGCGGAGCCCTGCATCAAAGCAGGGGAACTGACCTCGGACATACTATCCCGTCCGAGGTCAGTAAGGGGTTAAAGGAAATGTGTCATAACAATGGTTTTGATTATCTAAATCAAGCTTTAATTTTAACTCCTTCCTGCCAAGGCAAATTTTTGTGCTTACGCTCTTTATTAGTGATGAGCGAGCACTAAAATGCTTGGGTGCTCGTTGCTTGGGTCGAGCAGATTGGTATACTCGGGTACTCGGCCAGAACAACGAGCCCAATGTAAGTATATGGGTGACCCAAGTATTTTTACCGCGATCCACCCAAGGGGTCCTTTTAAGGTCTAAAAATGTCTGAAAATGATGGAAACAATGCTCAAATGACACAGGGACATCATGGGTATCGCCCCTGGAAGCATTCCTGACTCCTAGTTCACAGCTGTAAACATTTTTTTCCGAGATTCATGCCATTTTTCCCTGTGCAACAAAAAACACACTAAAACGAAACCAAAACGGATTTTGCTGGGAAATATGTTAAGGTACATCCTTTGCAGGTTAATGACTTGCCTGTAAGGCCAAATAATTGACCCCAGACCGAAAATTTCCTCCCCACTTAGGCTTAGTGCAGTGTTTTTAAAGCGTTTTTCAACTTTAACATTGCTTTCAACCACTACAAATGCATTCACTGGGAAATGTCATTGCAAAATTTAACAACCCTGGCTGGCCATGTGGTGTGTGACACATAAGCAGACCCATCTTGTTTAATTTATGAAGGAGGGACTCTTAAAGTCACAGAGCCTATTTTTACTGGTGCATCAGGCGGCATTAATCTTCCTAAAGGGCCACTATTAAACAGTGGGTCACCTAAACTGTTGCAGCTTATGCTGTGAGTGGATGGGCTGCCAAGAATTACGATGCACCACAATACCCCTTTCATGAGATGTTCAGGAGGGCCTCCTGAAAAAATGTTGCATTGAATGCAAGGCCTGCCCTGCTACTAATTCATATGCACCCCAAAAAGCCTTTGAACCCACATACTGGATGGGCCCATGCAAATCCACTTCACAATATGCATTTTGTACTCCCGTACTCCTTTGTTTCACAAATTGGCAGAAAGGCCAGCCTTGCTGCATAGTCAGTCATCCACCATCCCACACGGGTCTGTTGTGCTGTGCACATTGCGGTAAGCCTTGCTATAGTTGGTTTCCATTTGATGTTACATGTGGGGTTGCATTTGCAGCAGCGTACGAGCCTGCATTACATGTATTAGAGCCACCTTGGCTATCTGCTTTACCTTATATGCTACCTCCACTGTATCATATTACTTCATAGCACTGCTCACCTGCTATAGAGGCGTGTTTATTAAATGCCTCCAGTACTTAGTATTTCTTTATATGTGCACATCACCCTATACTGCCTATCCTGAATATTACTGATGCTCTATTTTGTATGTTTTTAATTGTCGTTAAATAAAATTTATACCCTGTTATTCTTAAATTTGAGTAAACTCTTTTTTCTCCTTATTTTGAAATATTGATGGAGTTCGAATTAATGTATATACGGTGGACTGCTACTTAGCATTTCCTCCGTACAATAGTCATAATGTATTTGGGTCCTTTTATTTGCATAGTCAGTCATATGCATCCCATTACGCCTTGAAACCCACATACTGGATGGGACCATGAAAATCCACTTCACAATACGCATTTTACACTCCTGTACTCCTTTGTTTTACACATTGGCAGCAAGGCCATCCCTGCTGCATAGTCATATGCACCCCATTACACCTTGGAACCCACATACTGGATGGGCCCATGAAAATCCACTTTTAGTTTTTAATGGTATGATGGTTCCCTCTTTGCTGAATTATTTACAGGAGAATTTGGCAATTTTATTTGCCATGTTTTTAACACTAAGGTTCAGATACGGCTTTAAATAAGGCTAATACTTTATCAAATTTATATGAAGTGTAATGTGTCCAATGAGAGCAACCAGGCAACACAAAAAGGAGCTTTTCAAGTGAGCTCTTTAAGGTACACAAATGTTTTGAAGTCTTTGCCAATGGTGGGGTGCCTTTTTAAAAACATACTATTGCCATCACAGCCCCTTGCTCAAAATTCTGTAGCCTATAACAGTACAGAACACGTTCACCCAGGTCATGTCATCGGAGATAAGGAAGAGACAGAGTTAAGAAGTAAGCCCAATGTAGGGGTGTGGGTCTCTGAGACTTTTAATGGAGGGCATGAGCTGACAAACAATTACCCAATGTGGGGTCCTTTTTTCATAATTAAAATAGTACCATCACAGCCCCCTTGCCCAAAATTCACTGTACAGAGCACATTCACCCTGGTCATCTAGTAGGGACCTGGCAAACAATTCCCCAAATGGGGGTCCATTTTTTAATAAATAAACTAGTGCCATCACAACCCCTTGCCCAAAATTCAGTGGCATATAACAGTACAGAGCACATTAACCCTGGTAATCTAGTGGCAGTTAAAGGAGACATTGCAGAAGACAGAGTTAAGAGGTAGGCCCAATGTAATGTAATGCCCAATTCCCCAAAGTGGGGTCCTTTTTTTAATAAATAAAATAGTGCCATCACAGCCACCTTGCCCAAAATTTACCGGCCTATAACATTACAGAGCACGTTGACCCTGGTAATCTAGTGGTTCTAGATGATGAGGATGAGGATAAGGAGGAGGATAAGAACAAACAGACCAAATCTGGAAGCGTATACCCATGTGTGGTTGTGAAGGTGTATGAGAATACACCTCCCCAAAACAGAGAATGTATTTGAGGTTATGTTACGCTGTTTTCAGTTGGTGGTGTACAGAAGTCTTTCCCAATCCAGCCCTTGTTCATTTTTATAAGAGTCAGCCTGTCAGCATTTTCAGTAGACAGGCGGATGCGCTTATATGTTATAATTCCACCAGCGGCACTAAAAACCCGCTCTGACAGAATGCTATCAGCAGTCAGGCCAGGATCTCCAAAGCGTAGAGAGCTAGTTCATGTCACGTGTCCAGCTTGGATACCCAATAATTAAAAGGCACAGAGGAACGGAGGACGTTTGTACGATCTGCAAGGTACTCCCTCACTGTCTTCCCAAACATTGCATTTCTTGTGACAGCACCCCTTGCTTCTGTGCCGGCACGATGGGAGGGTCTGAGAAATCTGTCCCAGAACTTTGCCATTGTTCCCCTGCCTGAGCTGGTTTGTACTTCTGTCTCTCTTGCTTGGACTCCTTGGTTGTACAACAAACTCTGACGTCTGCTGCCAGCATTCTCACATGGGAATTTTCTGAGTACTTCTGCTACAAGGGCCCTCTGGTACTGCAACATTTTAGTACACCTCTCTGCCTCGGGCAGAAGAGATTGAAATTTCTCCTTGTAGCGTGGGTCTAGAAGTGTCACCAATCAGTAATGAGTGTCACCCAAAATTTTTATAATGTGAGGGTCACGTGAAACGCAGCACAACATAAAGTCAGCCATGCGTGCCAGACTGCCAACAGGCAAGACTTCCGTGTCCTCACCAACAGGATGGCTGACTATGCTGTCCTCCTCCTCATCCTCATCCACCTCCTCCCTGTCCTCAGGCCATCCACGCTGAACAGATGGTATGACAGCTGTGCTTGTAGTACCGTCTATAGCGCATGAAGGTAGCTCCTGTTCTTCCTCCTCCTCCTCATTGCCAACCAATCCACATTGAGAAGGCACGAGGCTGGGCTGAGTGTAATCCACTGTATGGTTCCTTGCTCCATGTCTTCGTGCTCTGCCTGCAATGCATCATCTTTAATTGTGAGCAGAGAGGTTTTCAGAATGCTGAGAAGTGGGATGGTGATGCTAATTATGGCGACATCGCCGCTCACCATCTTGGTGCAGTTCTGACATCCATGTCCACTCCTGAGGTCTTATGTGTGGAGTCTGAACTGAATATCGATGGCCTTGTTGATGTTGGTAGTCAACAACTGCCCTCTTCTGCTCACAAATCCTTTCCAACATATACAGTGTAGAGTTCCAGCGAGTGGGGACATCACACACCAGTCGGTGAGCTGGAAGCTGCATATGCTGCTGAAGCATGGCAAGGGTGCCTGAAGCTGTAGCTGACTTTCTAAAAGGGGCAGACAGACGTCGTACTTTCACTAGCAGATCCGGCAGCTCCGGGTAGCTTTTCAGAAAACGTTGAACCATGAGGTTAAGCACATGGGCCAAGCAAGCTAGGTGTGTGAGCTCACCTTGCCTCAGAGGTGCCACCAGGTTACAGCCATTGTCACACACAACCATGCCTGGCTGTAGGTTCAGCGGTGTCATCCAAATATCTGACTGCTCTTTCAACGCTGTCCACAACTCTTCTGCATTGTGCGGTTTATCACCTATGCAGATTAGCTTCAGCACAGCCTGTTGCCGCTTGGCTGAGGCAGTGCTGCAGTGCTTCCAGCTTCTGACTGATGTGTTGATTTCAGAGATGGAAGATGAAGAGGAGGAGGAGGTGCAGGAGCTGTAGACTGTGGGGGCAACCCTGATTGACATAGGGCCAGCAATCCTCAACATAGGGAGGATGTGTTGCATCTCAAGGTCCAACTGGGTCCCGACTTCCACTATGCTAACCCAGTGTGCCGTCAGTGAGATGTACCATCCCTGCCCACAAGCACTTGTCCACATGTCCGTAGTTAGATGCACTTTCCTGTAACAGCATTGCTGAGGGCATGGGTAATGTTGTGGGACACATGCTGGTGTAATGATGGTATGGCACACCGGGAGAAATAGTGGCGACTGGGGACCTAGTACCTTGGGAAGGCGGCCGCCATCAGGTTGGGGAAACTTTCCATCTCAACTAGCCTAAAGGGCAACATTTCGAGCGCAAGCAGAAGAGAAATGTTAGAATTTAGGACTGTGGCCTGTGGGGCGTTGGCTGTGTATTTCTGCTTGCGTTCCAAAGACTGGGGTATAGACAACTGAAGGCTGTGCTGGGACAAGGATGTGGATGGGCTTTATTATGGTGCTGTTTGACTGTGGGCAACAACAGGAGCAGGGCTAGAGGCATCTTCACATTCACGGTGTACTGGGGATTGGCTTCTATGCAAAACAGTGGAAGAAGCAGTGGTGTGACCTGCAGACAGTGGTCCGGTCCTGGAACCTGGGGTTCCTCCCACAAAGTTGGGTGTTTTGCTGGCATGTGCCTGATCATGCTGGTGGTAGTCAGGCTGGTTTTTTGCTACCCCTTCTGAGGCGAGCATGACAGTTGCTGCAAATGGCCTATTTGGGGTTACTGGCAGAGTCTTTAAAAAATAACCAGACTCAGGAAGATCTAACAGTTAGAATGGCAAATTCCCTCATGTTGGTGTTATGGGAAATGGATGCATGCCTTCTGTCTGTGGCCACCACTACATTGCTTCTTCCTGCCTGTTGGGGTGATATGCCTCCTTCCCCATGTGTGCTGCTGCCCTCGCTCTGCATGTCCTCCTGCCAGGTTGGGTCAGTCACATAGTCATCCACCATCTCATCTTCCACATCTGCACCCTGCTCCTCCTCCTGACTTTCTGCAATTGTGTCTCATCATCGTCCACCTCTTCTGACACTTTCCCACCATCGCCTTTGTGTGACCGGGGCTGGTCAAAGCTTTGGGCAGCTCTACATCCGATCTCAGCTGTCACCACTTTAAGTTGACCGGCCGAGAGTCCAGAATCTTGAAATGGAAAACTGAACAGCTCTTCAGAGTGTCCAAGTGTGGGATCAGTTGTCTTAGGGCACTCGGCATGGTGACAGGAAGGAGGATCAGGGTGAGGAATTTCCGGGCCACACTCACGACTACTCAGACTTGACCATGTGGAAGACATGGTGGTGGTGGTGGCTAAGTGACTGGAAGAATTGTCTGCTAATACTGCTATCCAACCAACAACCATTTCACACTGCTCTGGCTTCAATAGTGGTGTGCTGCAGTCCCCTAGAAACTGGGACAGGAAGGTCGAGCGAGAAGATGTGGTTCTTTGTTGTGGCCCACTTTCACCTTGGCCACGACGTCCTCTGCATGCACCATCAGCATCACGTTCACTTCCCCGTCCCTTGCCTTGCCCATTTTAAATGGACTACTGCACTATTTCAAAAGCTCAACACAAATGTATTTATTATAAGTGAAATAATATCTGATCAGTATGCTGCAAATCTATGATTTTTCAAACACAAACACCAGGCAGGCCTCAGCCTGACATAACAGACTGTATTCTATTTTTTGGGGCTTTTTTCTGGATTTAATTTATGCAAAATAGTTCTGTATATAAGTAGAGTAACAGACAGCAAAAACAGTGGCAAAATGGCCTACAATGCCCAAACTTTGAGCACGCAGATTTATGAGGCCTGTCACGGAAATACCACATTGCCAAATATGTGGCCTGTATTTTCTGAATGCAAAATAGTTCTGTATATAAATAGAGTAACAGACAGGAAAAAAAGTGATAAACCGGCCTACAATGCCCAAACTTGGATCACCCAGATATATGAGGCCTGTCACAGAAATACCACACTGCCAAATATGTGGCCTGTTTTTTTTTTAAATGCAAAATAGTGCTGTATATAATTAGAGTAACAGACAGCAAAAACAGTGGCAAAATGGCCTAAAATACAAAAATTTTGAGCACGCAGAAATAGGAGGCCTGTCACGGAAATATCACACTGCCAAATATGTGGCCTGTATTTTCTGAATACAAAATAGTGCTGTATATAAGTAGAGTAACAGACAGCAAAAAAAAGTGGTAAACTGGCCTACAATGCCCAAACTTTGATCACGCAGATATATGAGGCCTGTCACAGAAATACCACAATTTCAAATATGTGGCCTGTATTTTTTTAAATGCAAAGTAGTGCTGTATATAATTAGAGTAACAGACAAGAAAAAAGCGGTAAACCGATCTACAATCACCAAACTTGGAGCATGCAGATATATGAGGCCTGTCACGGAAATACCATACTGCCAAATATGTGGGCTGTTTTTTTTTTTTAAATGCAAAATAGTGCTGTATATAATTAGAGTAACAGACAGCAAAAACAGTGGCAAAACGACCTAAAATACAAAAACTTTGAGCACGCAGAAATAGGAGGCCTGTCACGGAAATATCACACTGCCAAATATGTGGCCTGTATTTTCTGAATGCAAAATAGTGCTGTATATAAGTAGAGTAAGAGACAGCAAAAAAAGTGTTAAACCGGCCTACAATGCCCAAACTTTGAGCACGCAGATACATGAGGCCTGTCATGGAAATACCACACGGCCAAATATGTGGCCTGTATTTTTTTAAATGCAAAATAGTGCTGTATATAATTAGAGTAACAGACAGCAAAAACAGTGGCAAAATGGCTTGAAATGCAAAAACTTTGAGCACGCAGATATAGGAGGCCTGTCACGGAAATATCACACTGCCAAATATGTGGCCTGTATTTTCTGAATGCAAAATAGTGCTGTATATAAGTAGAGTAACAGACAGCAAAAAAAGTGGTAAACTGGCCTACAATGCCCAAACTTTGAGCACGCAGATATATGAGGCCTGTAATGGAAATACCACACTGCCAAATATGTGGCCTGTATTTTTTAAAATGCAAAATAGTGCTGTATATAATTAGAGTAGCAGACAGGAAAAAAAGTGGGAAACCAGCCTACAATGCCCAAACTTGGAGCATGCAGATATATGAGGCCTGTCACGGAAATACAACACTGCCAAATATGTGGCTTGTTTTTTTAAAGATGCAAAATAGTGATGGACATAAATAGAGTAACAGACAGCAAAAACAGTGGCAAAATGGCCTAAAATTCCCAAACTTGGAGCACGCAGATATACTGTATGAGGCCTTTTTTGATAAATTTAAAACCCCTCCGAAAAAACACAGTGGCACAAGGCTAGCACACACAACTATGCTACATATGCCTGACAAACTATGATTTTTAAACAGGTCTCAGTCTGACAGAACACACTGTATATATTTTTTTAGGGGGTAAACTTTTGGGGAAAAAAAATGCAACTAAGTATTTAGTAAAGAAGCTGCAGCTGCAGCAGACAGTTATGGAGCTTTGGGAGGGATGCAGTGGGAACAATGGACGCACATACAGTGCCTGCAGGTCTTGCACTGATGTGGATATGCTGTGCCCTGCCTACCTAGTGCTGCAATATTGGGACCCACGGATTAAAAAGGACTGTTGGTTTCTCAGGAGTTGTGGATTTAACAGTTGTAGACCTACGCTAACTATAAAAACCACGATTCTGACCCTATCTCGGCAGCAGCTCTCCCTACTCTCGCTGAATCCGGAGCTGAATGTGGTGAGCAGGGCAGCGCCAGGCCTCTTATACTCGGGATGATGCTGTGCGGCCAAGCCAATCACCGCACGACCACAACAAAGATGGCTGCGGTGTTTCATGGCCTGGCAGACTATCCCTGCAGCGTGATTGGGTCTCTAAAGTCTGCCAAAAGTGCTGGGTGTAGACACCAGTTATCGCTGAATAATCCCAGAAATGCTCGGTGCTCGGCGAGTACACTGATACTCGGGCGAGTAACGAGTAGTGGCGAGCACGTTTGCTCATCACTAGTGTTGAGCATTCCGATACCACAAGTATCGGGTATCGGCCGATATTTGCTGTATCGGAATTCCGATACCGAGATCCGATACTTTTGTGGTATCGGGTATCGGTATCGAAACAACATTAATGTAAAAATGTGTAAAAGAGAGAATTAAAATAAAAAATATTGCTATACTCACCTCTCCGACGCAGCCTGCACCTTACCGAGGGAAGCGGCAGCGTTCTTTGTTTAAAATTCGCGCTTTTCTTTCCTTACGTGAAGTCCCGGCTTTGTGATTGGTTGCGTCGCAGTCACATGGGCGACGCAACCAATCACAGCAAGCCGTGACAAAATTTCAGGTCCTTAAGGATTTTAAAATTACGTCCCGGCTTTGTGATTGGTTGCGTCGCAGTCACATGGGCGACGCAACCAATCACAAGCCGTGACATCACGGGAGGCTGGACACGCGCGCATTTTAAAATGCGCGCTTGTCCAGCCTCCCGTGACGTCCCGGCTTGTGATTGGTTGCGTCGCGATCAACCAATCACAAGCCGGGAGGCTGGACACGCGCGCATTTTAAAATGCGCGCTTGTCCAGCCTCCCGTGACGTCCCGGCTTGTGATTGGTTGCGTCGCGATCAACCAATCACAAGCCGGGAGGCTGGACAAGCGCGCATTTTAAAATGCGCGCGTGTCCAGCCTCCCGGCTTGTGATTGGTTGACCGCGAAGCAACCAATCACAAGCCGGGACGTCACGGGAGGTTGGACAAGCGCGCATTTTAAAATGCGCGCGTGTCCAGCCTCCCGGCTTGTGATTGGTTGACCGCGACGCAACCAATCACAAAGCCGGGACGTAATTTTAAAATCCTGAAGGACCTGAAATTACGTCACGGCTTGCTGTGATTGGTTGCGTCGCCCATGTGACTGCGACGCAACCAATCACAACGCCGGAACGTAATTTTAAAATCCTGAAGGACCTGAAATTACGTCACGGCTTGCTGTGATTGGTTGCGTCCCGGCCACATGGGCGGCACGCGACCAATCACAAGCCGGGACTTCACGTAAAGGAAAGAAAAGCGCGAATTTTAAACAAAGAACGCTGCCGCTTCCCTCGGTAAGGTGCAGGCTGCGTCGGAGAGGTGAGTATATCAATATTTTTTATTTTAATTCTTTATTTTACACAGTAATATGGATCCGATACCGATTCCCGATACCACAAAAGTATCGGATCTCGGTATCGGAATTCTTTTACACATTAATATGGTTCCCAGGGCCTGAAGGAGAGTTTCCTCTCCTTCAGACCCTGGGAACCATCAGGGATACCGTCCGATACATGAGTCCCATTGACTTGTATTGGTATCGGGTATCGGTATCGGATTG
Source organism: Ranitomeya variabilis (assembly GCF_051348905.1). Classification (NCBI taxonomy): domain Eukaryota; kingdom Metazoa; phylum Chordata; class Amphibia; order Anura; family Dendrobatidae; genus Ranitomeya; species Ranitomeya variabilis. The sequence continues at coordinate 398,925,314 of NC_135237.1, read as the reverse complement.
GATCCGATACTTTGCCGGTATCGGCCGATACTTTCCGATACCGATACTTTCAAGTATCGGACGGTATCGCTCAACACTACTCATCACTATTATTTATGGCTCTCTCTTCAACAAACTGTTTCATTTTGCCATCAGCATAGCCATATGAGAGCTTGATTTTGCATAACAAGTTGTAAATTTGAATACCGTATATATTCTTGTATAAGCCGAGATTTTCAGCCCCTTTTTCTTGTGCTGAAAACGCCTAATACATGAGTTGTGGTCCAGAAAGCCAGCAGGGGAAGGGGAGTGGGTATCCGGTTGCTGTAGCACAGTGACAGCTGCAGCTGCCGGCTTCCAGAAGACATCAATACTCACCCTCCGTCACTGCATCTGCATCCCTGCATCTTTGACCCAGCGCTGGCAGCTCTTCCTGTTCCCCTGTGCTGAGCGGTCTGGTGGTACCGCTCATTAAGGTAATGAATATGTATGCAACTCCATTCCTATAGGCGTGGAGCACATATTCATGACCTTATTAAACGGTACCACGTGACTGCTCAGCAAAGAAGAAGCTGCCACGCTGGGACAATGGAGATGCAGGGACATTCATCTACGGCGCGAGGAGGGTGCCTATGATGGGGAGGACGAGGGAGCCCAGCCATGCATACAAGATGGGTTGGGGGAGCCATGCATACAAGGATGGGACCGGGGGAGCCATGCATAGAGGGATGGGACCGGGGGAGCCATGCATACAAGGTTGGGACTGGGGGAGCCATGCATACAAGGATGGGACCGGGGAAGCCATGCATACAAGGTTGGGACTGGGGGTGCCATGCATACAAGGATGGGACCAGGGAAGCCATGCATACAAGGATGGGATGGGGGAGCAATGCATACAACGAGGGGACCAGGGGAGCCATGCATACAACAGGGGGAGCCACACAGAGCTGGACAGGATGCGGAGAACCAAGCCTACCAGGATAGGGATGAGGGAACAATACATACCTGGCTTATACTCGAGTCAATAAGCTTACCCAGTTTTCCGTTGCAAAATTAGGTGCCTTGGCTTATACTCTAGTATATACGGTAAGTTTAATTTACTATCTTTTTCTTATTTTTGGCATTTAATGCAGTGGTTGATTAATTTGATATTCTAATATATTGGACTTTTATGAGTGCGGCAATAGAAAATATGCCTTTTCTATTTATTTTTTCTTTAACCCCTTTACCCCCCAGGGTGGTTTGCACATTAATGAACAGGCCAATTTTTACAATTCTGACCACTGCCCCTTTATGAGGTATTAATCCTCGAATGCTTCAGTGGATCCTGATGATTCTGAGACTTGTTTTCCGTGACTTACTGTACTTCATGATTGTGGTAAAATTTCTTTGATATGACTTGTGTTTATTTGTGAAAAAAAATGGAATTTTTGCCAAAATTTTGCATTTTTCCAACTTTGAATTTTCATGCCTTTAAATCACAGTTATATGTCACACAAAATACTTAATAAGGGTATGTTCACACTGGGAGTTTGTGGTGCTTTTTTCTGCACCAATTCTTGGCAGGAATGAAGCTGAGGCAAAAACTTAGGTTTTGGTGCATTTTTGATGTTTTTTTTGGGGCTAACTTGTGTCTCTTTGTGCATGCTAATAAAGTTGAGTGCCCCAGAGGAAAAAAAAAACTACTTCCTGTAGAACCACTCATATTTCTCTGAGTTGAAAATGGAGACTGAACATCCATTGTGATTTAGTGGGACATATAGAAAGTGACTACTGCTGACAATTATCCGTGATCAATTGCAACAGGTAAGATATACATGTGACATATACATGGCATTGGTGTGTGATGAGTGTGACTCATACCAACGCCTGGGAAAATTCGTTAAATTTTTCCTGTTCCCAGGTACTGTAATTTTACTCTAGATTCCCTGAGAAGTTTGTTTTTTGTCAACTATTAATACCAGCATTTTACCGTCTCCTCAACATATTGCATCCACATATCACCTTTCAGGACATCTTGATGAGAAAATCAATTTGTGCTGAGGAAAGGCTACTCATCACCGTGCGGTAAGTTTAGAAAATGAGACAAGTATTTACTTAATTTAACTTGTGTTTCTTCAAATAATGTTGCATCATTAGTCCTGTAGCTAAACAGTGGCTGTACTCTAAATTTTTCATTTTTGCCGCTGGTCATGCCTTTGGATTACACACTTAAAAATTTAACTATTCATCAGCCTATTGACTAACTGCTGATTGCCAGCTGTAGGGCTCACGTGGCATACTAATGTCACTTGAGCATTGGTAGAGCAAGCACCAACATGGAACGGATCTGGTTTGTGATGTGGGAATGTAAAGTTGAAGATGGATTTACAGAGTGGTTGTACAGGTATTAAACAGTATGATTTCTAAACCATTTAATTAATGTTCTGATTAGTGTTGAGCGATACCGTCCGATACTTGAAAGTATCGGTATCGGATAGTATCGGCCGATGCCCGAAAAGTATCGGATATCGCCGATACCGATACCCGATACCAATACAAGTCAATGGGACACCAAGTATCGGAAGGTATCCTGATGGTTCCCAGGGTCTGAAGGAGAGGAAACTCTCCTTCAGGCCCTGGGATCCATATTACTGTGTAAAATAAAGAATTAAAATAAAAAATATTGATATACTCACCTCTCCGGAGGCCCCTGGACATCACCGCTGGTAACCGGCAGCCTTCTTTGCTTAAAATGAGCGCGTTTAGGGCCTTCCATGATGTCACGGCTTCTGATTGGTCGCGTGCCGCTCATGTGACCGCCACGCGACCAATCACAAGCCGCAACGTCATTCTCAGGTCCTAATTTCCTAGAATGAGGAGTTTAGGGCCTGAGAATGACGTCACGGCTTGTGATTGGTCGCGTGGCGGTCACATGAGCGGCACGCGACCAATCAGAAGCCGTGACGTCATGGAAGGCCCTAAACGCGCTCATTTTAAGCAAAGAAGGCTGCCGTTTACCAGCGGTGATGTCCAGGGGCCTCCGGAGAGGTGAGTATATCAATATTTTTTATTTTAATTCTTTATTTTACACAGTAATATGGATCCGATACCGATTCCCGATACCACAAAAGTATCGGATCTCGGTATCGGAATTCCGATACCGCAAGTATCGGCCGATACCCGATACTTGCGGTATCGGAATGCTCAACACTAGTTCTGATACTAATTTTTGTTTTTTCTACATTTATTTCACAGCTTTTTGAAAAGGGAAGATAGCTTCACATCACTGCATCTACAGTTTCGTGTTGGGAAATCCACAATTTCAAATATTGTTCAGAGTACGTGTAACGTAATCTGGGAGAAATTGCAGCCCATCGTGATGACTTCCCCATCCGAGCAGACTTGGTTGCAGATTGCAGCAAGCTTTGCAACTGTCGCCAACTTCCCTAACTACATTGGTGCAGTCAATGGTAAACACATCAGGGTGCAGCAGCCTCCTCATTCAGGATCACTTTTCTTTAATTACAAGAAGTATTTTTCTGCGGTCCTAATGGCACAATTGATGTTGGTGCCTATGGCAGTACAGGGGACTCTTGGGTGTTGAGAACTTCACAGATTGGACTACAAGTTCTCCAAGATTACAGTACAATTCCAGCCAACTGGCCTTTACAGGGTTCCATAGATCCAGTCCCCTTTGTGATGGTATTGAATGAGTCTTTTCCATTCAAGACAAACCGACAAACCTGCTGCGTCCATACCCACGAAAGAGACTGAATGCCCGGTAGAGGGTTTTTAATTATCGATTGAGCCATGCACAGAAATTCGTGAACTGCACCTTCGAAATTCTGAGTAGTCAGGGGAGGGTCTTGCACACAGCCATCCAATTGGAAGCAAAAACAGTAGATGCAGTGATAAAGGCATGTTGTGTACTTCACAACTATGAATGCGAGTACGCTCAAGAGCAGGTTCAGTCACAGCTGTTTTTGTTTAACACATCGTTCAACTGGGTTTTAGGATGTCCATCTAAATCCAGTGTCTGTGCACAAGAGAGTTTTGCAGACTATTTTATGAGTCCAGAAGGATCTGTGTCGTGGCAATACTCTTGTGTCTGGGATATGCAGGCCCAACAGCGGACATCCTCCATCTAGAATCAATGAGTACTGAATTACATCTTTTATTGTCCCTTTCTATAAAACATGTGTAATGCATTTTTTTTTCTTTTAAATATTAACCCCTTAACGACCGCCGATACGCCTTTTAACGGCGGCCGCTAAGGGTACTTAAACCACAGCGCCGTTAATTAACGGCGCTGTGGAAAAAGTGAATAGCGCCCCCCAGAGTCGCATTTTCTCTGGGGTCTCGGTTGCCGAGGGTAGCCGAGACCCCAGAGAACATGATTCGGGGTTTTTTTACCGACCCCCGAGTTGCGATCGCCGGTAATTAACCGTTTACCGGCGGTCGCAACAAAAAAAAAAAAAACGCGATGTGCCGTTTAATTTCTCTGTCCTCAGATGTGATCGCACATCGGAGGACAGAGAAATAGGGTCCCCGATGGCCCCCAATAGCCCCCCGATACTTACCTACCTCCCCCGGTGCTCCTCGTGGGTCCCCATGGGCGCCGCCATCTTGTTTCCGGGAAAAAATGGCGGGCGCACGCGCAGTACGCCCGCCGCCCGGCACCCGGCAGATCTTTGGGGTCTCGGCTGCCGGGGGTAGCCGAGACCCCAAAGAACATGATCGGGGTCGGTTTGCACCGACCCCTGTTTTGCGATCGCCGGTAATTAACAGTTTACCGGCGACCGCAAAAAAAAAAAAAAAAAAAAAAAGCGATCTGTATTTTTCTGTCCTCTGATGTGATCACACATCAGAGGACAGAGAAATAGGGGGATTCGGGGACCCTAACATACTCACCCGGTGTCCCTGGGTCCTCTTCTGTCTTCTCCTGCCAGCCGGCTTTTTCCTTATGGCGGGCGCATGCGCAGTGCGCCCGCCATCTGCTGCCATCTGCTGGCCGGCAGGAGAAGACGAGTTGGGGCTAAAATTAGGGTTAGGGTTAGGGTTAGGGTTAGGGTTAGAGTTAGGGTTAGGGTTAGAGTTAGGGTTAGGGTTAGGGTTAGAGTTAAGGTTAGGGTTAGGGGTAGGGTTAGGGTTAGGGTTAGGGTTAGAGTTAGGGTTAGGGTTAGGGCTAGAGTTAGGGTTAGGGTTAGAGTTAGGGTTAGGGCTAGAGTTAGAGTTAGGGTTAGGGTTAGGGTTAGGGCTAGAGTTAGGGTTAGGGCTAGGGTTAGGGTTGGGGCTAAATTTAGGGTTAGGGTTAGGGCTAGGGTTAGGGTTAGGCTACTTTCACACTAGCGTTTTTTGGCTTCCGTCGCAATGCGTCGGAGAAAAAATGCATCCTGCAAAAGTGCTTGCAGGATGCGTTTTTTCTCCATTGGCTTGCATTAGCGACGCATTGCGACGGATTGCCACATGTCGGAACTCCGCCCCCGCCTCCCCTCACAATGGGGCAGCGGATGCGTTGAAAAAACAGCACCCGCTGCACCCGTTGTGCGGCGCTTACAACGCTAGCGTCGGTACGTCGGCCCAGCACACTGCGATGGGCCGAGTACGACGCTAGTGTGAAAGTAGCCTTAGGCTTCTATCACACTTGCGTCGGTACGGGGCGGTCGCAATGCGTCGGCCCGACGTACCGACGCACGTTGTGAAAATTGTGCACAACGTGGGCAGCGGATGCAGTTTTTCAACGCATCCGCTGCCCAGTCTATGTCCTGGGGAGGAGGGGGCAGAGTTACGGCCACGCATGCGCGGAAATGGCGGACGCGACGTACAAAAAAAAGGTTACATTGAACTTTTTTTGTGACGACGGGGCTAAAGTTATGGTTAGGGTTGGGGCTAAAGTTAGGGTTAGGGTTGGGGCTAAAGTTAGGGTTAGAGTTGGGATTAGGGTTTGGATTAGGGTTGGGATTAGGGTTACGTTTGGGATTAGGGTTAGGGGTGTGTTGGATTTAGGGTTTTGATTAGGGTTATGGTTAGGGTTGAGATTAGGGCTGTTTTGGGGTTAGGGTTGTGATTATCGTTAGGGTTGTGATTAGGATTATGGATCGGGTTAAGATTAGGGTTAGGGGTGTGTTGGAGTTAGGGTTGGAGTTATAATTTGGGGGTTTCCACTGTTTAGGTACATCAGGGGGTCTCCAAACACGACAGCCAATTTTGCGCTAAAAAAGTCAAATGGTGCTCCCTCCCTTCTGAGCTCTGCCGTGCGCCCAAACAGTGGTTTACCCCCACATATGGGGCATCAGCGTACTCGGGATAAATTGGACAACAACTTTTGGGGTCCAATTTCTCCTGTTACCCTTGTGAAAATAAAAACTTGGGGGCTAAAAATCTTTTTTGTGGGAAAAAAAAATATTTTTTTATTTTCACTACTCTGCATTATAAACTTCTGTGAAGCACTTGAGCATTCAAAGTTCTCACCACATATCTAGATAAGTTCCTTAGGGGGCCTAGTTTCCAAAATTTGGTCACTTGTGGGGGGTTTCTACTGTTTAGGTACATCAGGGGCTCTGCAAACGCAACATAACACCCACAGACAATTCTATCAAAGTCTGCATTCCAAAATGGCGCTCCTTCCCTTCCGAGCTCTGCCGTGCGCCCAAGCAGTGGTTTACCCCCACATATGGGGTACCAGCATACTCAGGACAAATTGGACAACAACTTTTGGGGTCCAATTTCTCTTGTTACCCTTGTGAAAATAAAAATTTGGGGGCTAAAAAAATCTTTTTTGTGGGAAAAAAAAATATTTTTTATTTTCACTACTATGCATTATAAACTTCTGTGAAGCACTTGGGCATTCAAAGTTCTCACCACATATCTAGATAAGTTCCTTGGGGGGTCTATTTTCCAAAATGGGGTCACTTGTTGGGAGTTTCTACTGTTTAGGTACATTAGGGGTCTGCAAACGCAACATAACGCCCGCAGACAATTCTATCAAAGTCTGCATTCCAAAATGGCGCTCCTTCCCTTCCGAGCTCTGCCGTGCGCCCAAGCAGTGGTTTACCCCCACATATGGGGTACCAGCATACTCAGGACAAATTGGTCAACAACTTTTGGGGTCCAATTTCTCTTGTTACTCTTGTGAAAATAAAAACTTGGGGGCTAAAAATCTTTATTGTTAAAAAAAAAATATTTTTTATTTTCACGACTCTGCATTATAAACTTCTGTGATGCACTTGGGCATTCAAAGTTCTCACTACATATCTAGATAAGTTCCATGGGGGGTCTAGTTTCCAAAATGGGGTCACTTTTGGGGGGTTTCTACTGTTTAGGCACATCAGGGGCTCTCCAAACGCGACATGGCGTCCGATCTCAATTCCAGTCAATTTTGCATTGAAAAGTCAAATGGCGCTCCTTTGCTTCCGAGCTCAGCCATGCACCCAAACAGTGGTTTACCCCCACATACAGGGTGTCGGCGTACTCAAGACAAATTGTACAACAACTTCTGGTGTCCATTTTCTCCTGTTACCCTTGGTAAAATAAAAATTTGGAGGCAAAAAGATCATTTTTGTAGAAAAAATGCGATTTTTTTATTTTCACGGCTCTACGTTATAAACTTCTGTGAAGCACCTGGGGGTTTAAAGTGCTCACCACACATCTAGATAAGTTCCTTAAGGGGTCTAGTTTCCAAAATGGTGTCATTTGTGGGGGGTCTCCACTGTTTAGGCACATCAGCGGCTCTCCAAACGTGACATGGCGTCCGATCTCAATTCCAGCCAATTCTACATTGAAAAAGTAAAACGACACTCCTTCTCTTCCAAGCTCTGCAGTGCGCCCAAACAGTGGTTTACCCCCACATATGGGGTATTGACGTACTCAGGAGAAATTGCACAACAACTTTTGTGGTCTAATTTCTCCTGTTACCCTTGTGAAAATAAAAATTTGGGGGCAAAAAGATCATTTTTGTAGAAAAAATTGGATTTTTTAATTTCACGGCTTTACGTTATAAACTTCTGTGAAGCACTTGGGGGTTCAAAGTGCTCACCGAATATCTAGATAAGTTCCTTAAGGGGTCTAGTTTCCAAAATGGTATCACTTGTGGGGGGTTTCCACTGTTTAGGCACATCAGGGGCTCTCCAAACGCGACATGGCATCCGATCTCAATTCCAGCCAATTCTGCATTGAAAAAGTCAAACGGTGCTCCTTCACTTCCAAGCTCTGCGGTGCGCCCAAACAGTGGTTTACCCCCACATATTGGGTATTGACGTACTCAGGAGAAATTGCACAACAACTTTTGTGGTCT